>NC_090924.1:727706723-728034223 GCF_040938575.1 Ambystoma mexicanum
AGAGTGCAGCCCATTAAGGCTGATGACCCACACCTAAGGGTGGCTGAGAGGCATAAAAGGCCCCTCTGGTGCAGGCCATTAGACCAAGGTGGAGGAAGGTGAGGCAGCTGAGGTAGCAGCAGCAGGAGGGCAGTTGTAGTTAAGTGTGGAGGAGTTTTGGAGTCTCAACGAAACAGCAGAGGAAGAATTCATATAAGAGCCAGGTCACTGGAACCAGAGTGGCGAGAGAAGCTAATGCTGGTACTGAGAAGGTCATGAAGGATCAAGATTTTAGCTGCAGAGGTCGTGCAGCCAAAAGTACCCCTTTTCACAACTTTCCTGATTGTGTAGCGTTCGGCGGTGAGCACCGGAGCGCTGGGGAGATTTCAGCTGCATTGGTTGCGCAGCGGAAAGCAAACCTTTTCATAACTTTCCCCATTGTGAAACTGTGGCAGGCGAGCGCTGGGGAGGTTTCAGCTGCAGAGGCCGCGTAGCAGGAAGCTAGTTTTTTCGTGGATTACCCCATTGTGAAGTGTTCAGCTGTGGGAGGCGAGCACTGGATCGCTGGGGGAGCCTTGAAGGCTATGAAGATAGCAGACGCAAGATACGGGATACCAAGCAGGAGAGGTTTCAGGCCACACAGGGGAGCTGGGGCAGACAAGCAGGAAGCAGCAAGGTACATGGAAGTGCCAGCCAAACCCGGTGAGTTCACTTTTACATTGTGACCCTGGAGCACTCCGTGATTACCCTTTGTCTCCCTGCAGGTTTTCTATTGAATACCGAACTGATGGAAAACCTATTTATTATGACACACACCAAGCTGATGTAAACCAAAGTAGTTGGCTTAAAAAGACTTTGAAGATCCCACCTAAAGGAAGTGATTGTTATATAGTGGGTAATAAGGTTGTATACGAATTGTTCGTTTTACAACTGTTCGATTTACAATTGACCTTTTCACAATTGACAGAATTGTGAAAGTCAATTGTAACATATATGTGGGGGGAAACCCCCCACAACCCCCATCCAACGCCAAACCCCCCAAAACCCCCATATATATATATATATATATATATATATATATATATATATATATATATATATATATATATATATATATATATATATATATATATAAATATTACATGGCCACGGTAGTGGCCATGTAGTTATGGTTAGGTTGGTGTTTTCCATAGGAAGAGCACTTTTTGGGCGGCTTATAACTTCACTCTCCCTGGACGAATCCTCACCAAACTTTGCAAAAAGTGTTTGGGTCACTCTGAATTGTTTTGCAAAGTTTGGTGAGGATTTGTCCAGGGGGGGAAAAGTTATAGGGGGGGTCCCAAAACTTTTTTTTCCCCATAGACATAATGGGAAAAAAACTTTACTCACGCCTACAGCCCAAACCGCTGGACGGATTTACACCAAATTTGCGACAGGAGCGGCGGCTTGACAAAAATGTAAGTGAAAAAAATTAGTGATATCTGTGTTCGCTTCGCAGACACACTTCCCTGTTCGCTCGGCGGACAGGACGGTGATTGGGCAAGCAGCTTGCGTGATGTCCGCGGACATCTGATGTGCTCTCTCATTGGATGACGTCAAAGCGTGCAGTGCGTCTGGCTTCAGAGACGCCCGCCATCTTTGTTCCTCGCCGCCTGCACAGTAAGTCTTGTGTCTGTCTCCTGTTCCTCCCACCCACGCTCATGCCCTGTGTGTCATTCTTGTCCCCCCCACCCCCACTCATGCTCCGTGTCTCCCCTGTTCCTCCAGCCCCCCGCTCACGCCATCAGCAAACGTTGGCCAGCGGAGGGCCGAGGAGCGGGATCTGCCGCCTGCACACGAACGCCGTGTGTCTCTCTCCCTCCCCCCACCCCTGTTCATGCCCTGTGTGTCTCTCTCCCTCCCCCCACCCCCCGCTCAGCCCCGTGTGTCTCTCTCCCCTTCCCCCACCCCCCCGATCATGCCCCGTGTGTCTCTCTCCCTCCCCCCGCTCATGCCCTGTGTGTCTCTCTCCCCTTCCCCCCACCCCCCGCTCATGCCCTGTGTGTCACTCTCCCCTTCCCCCCACCCCCCGCTCATGCCCCGTGTGTCTCTCTCCCCCTCCCGCCCACCCCCCGCTCATGCCCCGTGTGTCTCTCCCCTCACCGCCCACCCCCCGCTCATGCCCCGTGTGTCTCTCTCTCCCTCACCCCACCCCCGCTCATGCCCCGTATGTTTCTCTCCCTCTCCTCCACCCCCGCTCATGCCCTGTGTCTCTCTCCCCTTCCCCCACCCCAGCTCATGCCCCGTGTGTCTCTCTCCCCTTCCCCCACCCCCGATCATGCCCTGTGTGTCTCTCTCCCTCTCCCCCACCCCCGCTCATGCCCCATGTCTCTCTCCCTCCCTCCCACCCCCACTCATGCCCTGTGTGTCTCTCTCCCTCCCCCCACCCCCTGCTCATGCCCTGTGTGTCTCTCTCCCCTTCCCCCCACCCCCCGCTCATGCCCCGTGTGTCTCTCTCCCTCCCCCCCACCCCCGCTCATGCCCTGTGTCTCTCTCCCTCTCCGCCACCCCCGTGTGTCTCTCCCCCTCCCGCCCACCCCCCGCTCATGCCCCATGTGTCTCTCTCCCCTTCCCCCCACCCCTGCTCATGCCCCATGTGTCTCTCTCCCTCCCCCCCACCCCCGCTCATGCCCCGTGTGTCTCTCTCCCTCCCCTCCACCCCCGCTCATGCCCCGTGTGTCTCTCTCCCCTTCCCCCCACCCCCCGCTCATGCCCCATGTGTCTCTCTCCCTCCCCCCACCCCCGCTCATGCCCCATGTGTCTCTCCCCCTCCCGCCCACACCCCGCTCATGCCCCGTGTCTCTCTCCCCTTCCCCCACCCCCCGCTCATGCCCCGTGTGTCTGTCTCCCTCCCCCCATCCCCGCTCATGCCCTGTGTGTCTCTCCCCCTCCCGCCCACCCCCGCTCATGCCCCGTGTGTCTCTCCCCCTCCCACTCACCCCCGCTCATGCCCCGTGTGTCTCTCTCCCTCCCCCACACCCCCGCTCATGCCCCGTATGTTTCTCTCCCTCCCCTCCACCTCCGCTCATGCCCCGTGTGTCTCTCTCCTCTTCCCCCCACCCCCCACTCATGCCTCGTGTGTCTCTCTCCCTCCCCCCACACCCGCTCATGCCCCGTGTGTCTCTCCCCCTCCCGCCGACCCCCGCTCTTGCCCCATGTGTCTTTCCATCCTCCTGCCCACCCCCGCTCATGCCCCGTGTCTCTCGCCCTCCCCCCCACCCCTGCTCATGCCCCGTGTGTCTCTCCTCCTCCCCCCGCTCCTGCCCCGTGTGTCTCTACCCTCCCGTCCACCCCCCGCTCATGCCCCGTGTGTCTCTCCCCATCCCGCCCACCCCCCGCTCATGCCCCGTGTGTCTCTCCCCCTCCCGCCCTCCCCCCGCTCCTGCCCCGTGTGTCGCTCCCCCTCCCGCCCACCCCCGCTCATGCCCCCGCTCATGCCCCGTGTGTCTCTCCCCCTCCTGCCCACCCCCCGTTCATGCCCCGTGTGTCTCTCCCCCTCCCTCCCACCCCCCGCTCATGCCCCGTGTGTCTCTCTCCCTCCCCCCCACCCCCGCTCATGCCCCGTGTCTCTCTCCCTCCCTCCCACCCCCATTCATGCCCTGTGTGTCTCTCTCCCTCCCCCCACCCCCTGCTCATGCCCTGTGTGTCTCTCTCCCCTTCCCCCCACCCCCCGCTCATGCCCCGTGTATCTCTCTCCCTCCCCCCACCCCCCGCTCATGCCCCATGTGTCTCTTCCCCTTCCCCCCACCCCCGCTCATGCCCCGTGTGTCTCTCGCCCTCCCCCCCACCACCGCTCATGCCCCATGTGTCTCTCTCCCTCCCCCCCACCCCCGCTCATGCCATGTGTGTCTCTCCCCCTCCCACCCACCCCCGCTCATGCCCCGTGTGTCTCTCTCCGCTTCCCCCACCCCCGATCATGCCCTGTGTGTCTCTCTCCCTCTCCTCCACCCCCGCTCATGCCCCGTGTGTCTCTCTCCCCTTCCCCCACCCCCCGCTCATGCCCTGTGTGTCTCTCTCCCTGCCCCCACCCCCCGCTCATGCCCCGTGTGTCTCTCTCCCCTTCCCCCACCCCCCCGATCATGCCCCGTGTGTCTCTCTCCCTCCCCCCGCTCATGCCCTGTGTGTCTCTCTCCCCTTCCCCCCACCCCCCGCTCATGCCCTGTGTGTCACTCTCCCCTTCCCCCCACCCCCCGCTCATGCCCCGTGTGTCTCTCTCCCCCTCCCGCCCACCCCCCGCTCATGCCCCGTGTGTCTCTCCCCTCACCGCCCACCCCCCGCTCATGCCCCGTGTGTCTCTCTCTCCCTCACCCCACCCCCGCTCATGCCCCGTATGTTTCTCTCCCTCTCCTCCACCCCCGCTCATGCCCTGTCTCTCTCTCCCCTTCCCCCACCCCAGCTCATGCCCCGTGTGTCTCTCTCCCTGCCCCCACCCCCCGCTCATGCCCCGTGTGTCTCTCTCCCCTTCCCCCACCCCCGATCATGCCCTGTGTGTCTCTCTCCCTCTCCCCCACCCCCGCTCATGCCCCATGTCTCTCTCCCTCCCTCCCACCCCCACTCATGCCCTGTGTGTCTCTCTCCCTCCCCCCACCCCCTGCTCATGCCCTGTGTGTCTCTCTCCCCTTCCCCCCACCCCCCGCTCATGCCCCGTGTGTCTCTCTCCCTCCCCCCCACCCCCGCTCATGCCCTGTGTCTCTCTCCCTCTCCGCCACCCCCGTGTGTCTCTCCCCCTCCCGCCCACCCCCCGCTCATGCCCCATGTGTCTCTCTCCCCTTCCCCCCACCCCTGCTCATGCCCCATGTGTCTCTCTCCCTCCCCCCCACCCCCGCTCATGCCCCGTGTGTCTCTCTCCCCTTCCCCCCACCCCCCGCTCATGCCCCATGTGTCTCTCTCCCTCCCCCCACCCCCGCTCATGCCCCATGTGTCTCTCCCCCTCCCGCCCACACCCCGCTCATGCCCCGTGTCTCTCTCCCCTTCCCCCACCCCCCGCTCATGCCCCGTGTGTCTGTCTCCCTCCCCCCATCCCCGCTCATGCCCTGTGTGTCTCTCCCCCTCCCGCCCACCCCCGCTCATGCCCCGTGTGTCTCTCCCCCTCCCACTCACCCCCGCTCATGCCCCGTGTGTCTCTCTCCCTCCCCCACACCCCCGCTCATGCCCCGTATGTTTCTCTCCCTCCCCTCCACCTCCGCTCATGCCCCGTGTGTCTCTCTCCTCTTCCCCCCACCCCCCACTCATGCCTCGTGTGTCTCTCTCCCTCCCCCCACACCCGCTCATGCCCCGTGTGTCTCTCCCCCTCCCGCCGACCCCCGCTCTTGCCCCATGTGTCTTTCCATCCTCCTGCCCACCCCCGCTCATGCCCCGTGTCTCTCGCCCTCCCCCCCACCCCTGCTCATGCCCCGTGTGTCTCTCCTCCTCCCCCCCGCTCCTGCCCCGTGTGTCTCTACCCTCCCGTCCACCCCCCGCTCATGCCCCGTGTGTCTCTCCCCATCCCGCCCACCCCCCGCTCATGCCCCGTGTGTCTCTCCCCCTCCCGCCCTCCCCCCGCTCCTGCCCCGTGTGTCGCTCCCCCTCCCGCCCACCCCCGCTCATGCCCCCGCTCATGCCCCGTGTGTCTCTCCCCCTCCTGCCCACCCCCCGTTCATGCCCCGTGTGTCTCTCCCCCTCCCTCCCACCCCCCGCTCATGCCCCGTGTGTCTCTCTCCCTCCCCCCCACCCCCGCTCATGCCCCGTGTCTCTCTCCCTCCCTCCCACCCCCATTCATGCCCTGTGTGTCTCTCTCCCTCCCCCCACCCCCTGCTCATGCCCTGTGTGTCTCTCTCCCCTTCCCCCCACCCCCCGCTCATGCCCCGTGTATCTCTCTCCCTCCCCCCACCCCCCGCTCATGCCCCATGTGTCTCTTCCCCTTCCCCCCACCCCCGCTCATGCCCCGTGTGTCTCTCGCCCTCCCCCCCCACCACCGCTCATGCCCCATGTGTCTCTCTCCCTCCCCCCCACCCCCGCTCATGCCATGTGTGTCTCTCCCCCTCCCACCCACCCCCGCTCATGCCCCGTGTGTCTCTCTCCGCTTCCCCCACCCCTGATCATGCCCTGTGTGTCTCTCTCCCTCCCCCCCACCCCCGCTCATGCCCCATGTGTCTCTCTCCCTCCCCCCCACCCCCGCTCATTCCCCGTGTGTCTCTCACCCTCCCGCCCACCCCCGCTCATGCCCCGTGTGTCTCTCTCCCCTTCCCCCACCCCCCCGATCATGCCCTGTGTGTCTCTCTCCCTCCCCCCCACCCCCGCTCATGCCCCGTGTGCCTCTCTCCCTCCCCCCACCCCCCGCTCATGCCCCGTGTGTCTCTCTCCCCTTCCCCCCACCCCCCGCTCATGCCCCGTGTGTCTCTCTCCCTCCCCCCACCCCCGCTCATGCCCCATGTGTCTCTCTCCCTCCCCCCCACCCCGCTCATGCCCCGTTTGTCTCTCCCCTTAAAGCCCACCCCCCGCTCATGCCCCGTGTGTCTCTCTCCCCTTCCCCCCACCCCCAGCTCATGCCCCGTGTGTCTCTCTCCCCTTCCCCCCACCCCCAGCTCATGCCCCGTGTGTCTCTCTCCCTCCCCCCCACCCCTGCTCATGCCCCGTGTGTCTCTCTCCCTCCCCCCCACCCCCGCTCATGCCCCATGTGTCTCTCTCCCTCCCCCCCACCCCCGCTCATGCCCCGTGTGTCTCTCCCCCTCCCGCCCACCCCCCGCTCATGCCCCGTGTGTCTCTCTCCCTCCCCCCACCCCCGCTCAGGCCCCGTGTGTCTCTCTCCCTCCCCCCCACACCCGCTCATGCCCCGTGTGTCTCTCCCCCTCCCGCCCACCCCCCGCTCATGCCCCATGTGTCTCTCCCCCTCCCGCCCACCCCCCGCTCATGCCCCGTGTGTCTCTCTCCCTCCCCCCACCCCCGCTCATGCCCCGAATGTTTCTCTCCCTCTCCTCCACCCCCGCTCATGCCCCGTGTATCTCTCTCCCTCCCCCCACCCCCCGCTCATGCCCCATGTGTCTCTTCCCCTTCCCCCCACCCCCGCTCATGCCCCGTGTGTCTCTCGCCCTCCCCCCCACCACCGCTCATGCCCCATGTGTCTCTCTCCCTCCCCCCCACCCCCGCTCATGCCATGTGTGTCTCTCCCCCTCCCACCCACCCCCGCTCATGCCCCGTGTGTCTCTCTCCGCTTCCCCCACCCCCGATCATGCCCTGTGTGTCTCTCTCCCTCTCCTCCACCCCCGCTCATGCCCCGTGTGTCTCTCTCCCCTTCCCCCACCCCCCGCTCATGCCCTGTGTGTCTCTCTCCCTGCCCCCACCCCCCGCTCATGCCCCGTGTGTCTCTCTCCCCTTCCCCCACCCCCCCGATCATGCCCCGTGTGTCTCTCTCCCTCCCCCCGCTCATGCCCTGTGTGTCTCTCTCCCCTTCCCCCCACCCCCCGCTCATGCCCTGTGTGTCACTCTCCCCTTCCCCCCACCCCCCGCTCATGCCCCGTGTGTCTCTCTCCCCCTCCCGCCCACCCCCCGCTCATGCCCCGTGTGTCTCTCCCCTCACCGCCCACCCCCCGCTCATGCCCCGTGTGTCTCTCTCTCCCTCACCCCACCCCCGCTCATGCCCCGTATGTTTCTCTCCCTCTCCTCCACCCCCGCTCATGCCCTGTCTCTCTCTCCCCTTCCCCCACCCCAGCTCATGCCCCGTGTGTCTCTCTCCCTGCCCCCACCCCCCGCTCATGCCCCGTGTGTCTCTCTCCCCTTCCCCCACCCCCGATCATGCCCTGTGTGTCTCTCTCCCTCTCCCCCACCCCCGCTCATGCCCCATGTCTCTCTCCCTCCCTCCCACCCCCACTCATGCCCTGTGTGTCTCTCTCCCTCCCCCCACCCCCTGCTCATGCCCTGTGTGTCTCTCTCCCCTTCCCCCCACCCCCCGCTCATGCCCCGTGTGTCTCTCTCCCTCCCCCCCACCCCCGCTCATGCCCTGTGTCTCTCTCCCTCTCCGCCACCCCCGTGTGTCTCTCCCCCTCCCGCCCACCCCCCGCTCATGCCCCATGTGTCTCTCTCCCCTTCCCCCCACCCCTGCTCATGCCCCATGTGTCTCTCTCCCTCCCCCCCACCCCCGCTCATGCCCCGTGTGTCTCTCTCCCCTTCCCCCCACCCCCCGCTCATGCCCCATGTGTCTCTCTCCCTCCCCCCACCCCCGCTCATGCCCCATGTGTCTCTCCCCCTCCCGCCCACACCCCGCTCATGCCCCGTGTCTCTCTCCCCTTCCCCCACCCCCCGCTCATGCCCCGTGTGTCTGTCTCCCTCCCCCCATCCCCGCTCATGCCCTGTGTGTCTCTCCCCCTCCCGCCCACCCCCGCTCATGCCCCGTGTGTCTCTCCCCCTCCCACTCACCCCCGCTCATGCCCCGTGTGTCTCTCTCCCTCCCCCACACCCCCGCTCATGCCCCGTATGTTTCTCTCCCTCCCCTCCACCTCCGCTCATGCCCCGTGTGTCTCTCTCCTCTTCCCCCCACCCCCCACTCATGCCTCGTGTGTCTCTCTCCCTCCCCCCACACCCGCTCATGCCCCGTGTGTCTCTCCCCCTCCCGCCGACCCCCGCTCTTGCCCCATGTGTCTTTCCATCCTCCTGCCCACCCCCGCTCATGCCCCGTGTCTCTCGCCCTCCCCCCCACCCCTGCTCATGCCCCGTGTGTCTCTCCTCCTCCCCCCCGCTCCTGCCCCGTGTGTCTCTACCCTCCCGTCCACCCCCCGCTCATGCCCCGTGTGTCTCTCCCCATCCCGCCCACCCCCCGTTCATGCCCCGTGTGTCTCTCCCCCTCCCTCCCACCCCCCGCTCATGCCCCGTGTGTCTCTCTCCCTCCCCCCCACCCCCGCTCATGCCCCCGCTCATGCCCCGTGTGTCTCTCCCCCTCCTGCCCACCCCCCGTTCATGCCCCGTGTGTCTCTCCCCCTCCCTCCCACCCCCCGCTCATGCCCCGTGTGTCTCTCTCCCTCCCCCCCACCCCCGCTCATGCCCCGTGTCTCTCTCCCTCCCTCCCACCCCCATTCATGCCCTGTGTGTCTCTCTCCCTCCCCCCACCCCCTGCTCATGCCCTGTGTGTCTCTCTCCCCTTCCCCCCACCCCCCGCTCATGCCCCGTGTATCTCTCTCCCTCCCCCCACCCCCCGCTCATGCCCCATGTGTCTCTTCCCCTTCCCCCCACCCCCGCTCATGCCCCGTGTGTCTCTCGCCCTCCCCCCACCACCGCTCATGCCCCATGTGTCTCTCTCCCTCCCCCCCACCCCCGCTCATGCCATGTGTGTCTCTCCCCCTCCCACCCACCCCCGCTCATGCCCCGTGTGTCTCTCTCCGCTTCCCCCACCCCTGATCATGCCCTGTGTGTCTCTCTCCCTCCCCCCCACCCCCGCTCATGCCCCATGTGTCTCTCTCCCTCCCCCCCACCCCCGCTCATTCCCCGTGTGTCTCTCACCCTCCCGCCCACCCCCGCTCATGCCCCGTGTGTCTCTCTCCCCTTCCCCCACCCCCCCGATCATGCCCTGTGTGTCTCTCTCCCTCCCCCCCACCCCCGCTCATGCCCCGTGTGCCTCTCTCCCTCCCCCCACCCCCCGCTCATGCCCCGTGTGTCTCTCTCCCCTTCCCCCCACCCCCCGCTCATGCCCCGTGTGTCTCTCTCCCTCCCCCCACCCCCGCTCATGCCCCATGTGTCTCTCTCCCTCCCCCCCACCCCCGCTCATGCCCCGTTTGTCTCTCCCCTTAAAGCCCACCCCCCGCTCATGCCCCGTGTGTCTCTCTCCCCTTCCCCCCACCCCCAGCTCATGCCCCGTGTGTCTCTCTCCCCTTCCCCCCACCCCCAGCTCATGCCCCGTGTGTCTCTCTCCCTCCCCCCCACCCCTGCTCATGCCCCGTGTGTCTCTCTCCCTCCCCCCCACCCCCGCTCATGCCCCATGTGTCTCTCTCCCTCCCCCCCACCCCCGCTCATGCCCCGTGTGTCTCTCCCCCTCCCGCCCACCCCCCGCTCATGCCCCGTGTGTCTCTCTCCCTCCCCCCACCCCCGCTCAGGCCCCGTGTGTCTCTCTCCCTCCCCCCCACACCCGCTCATGCCCCGTGTGTCTCTCCCCCTCCCGCCCACCCCCCGCTCATGCCCCATGTGTCTCTCCCCCTCCCGCCCACCCCCCGCTCATGCCCCGTGTGTCTCTCTCCCTCCCCCCACCCCCGCTCATGCCCCGAATGTTTCTCTCCCTCTCCTCCACCCCCGCTCATGCCCCGTGTGTCTCTCTCCCCTTCCCCCACCCCCCGCTCATGCCCTGTGTGTCTCTCTCCCTGCCCCCACCCCCCGCTCATGCCCCGTGTGTCTCTCTCCCCTTCCCCCACCCCCCGATCATGCCCCGTGTGTCTCTCTCCCTCCCCCCACCCCCCGCTCATGCCCTGTGTGTCTCTCTCCCCTTCCCCCCACCCCCCGCTCATGCCCTGTGTGTCTCTCTCCCCTTCCCCCCACCCCCGCTCATGCCCCGTGTGTCTCTCCCCCTCCCGCCCACCCCCCGCTCATGCCCCGTGTGTCTCTCCCCTCACCGCCCACCCCCCGCTCATGCCCCGTGTGTCTCGCTCTCCCTCACCCCACCCCCGCTCATGCCCCGTATGTTTCTCTCCCTCTCCTCCACCCCCGCTCATGCCCTGTGTCTCTCTTCCCTTCCCCCCACCCCAGCTCATGCCCCGTGTGTCTCTCTCCCTGCCCCCATCCCCTGCTCATGCCCCGTGTGTCTCTCTCCCCTTCACCCACCCCCCGATCATGCCTCGTGTGTCTCTCTCCCTCCCCCCACACCCGCTCATGCCCCGTGTGTCTCTCCCCCTCCCGCCGACCCCCGCTCTTGCCCCGTGTGTCTTTCCATCCTCCCGCCCACCCCCGCTCATGCCCCGTGTCTCTCGCCCTCCCCCCCACCCCTGCTCATGCCCCGTGTGTCTCTCCCCCTCCCCCCTGCTCCTGCCACGTGTGTCTCTACCCTCCCGTCCACCCCCCGCTCATGCCCCGTGTGTCTCTCCCCATCCCGCCCACCCCCCGCTCATGCCCCGTGTGTCTCTCCCCCTCCCGCCCTCCCCCCGCTCCTGCCCCGTGTGTGTCGCTCCCCCTCCCGCCCACCCCCGCTCATGCCCCCGCTCATGCCCCGTGTGTCTCTCCCCCTCCTGCCCACCCCCCGTTCACGCCCCGTGTGTCTCTCCCCCTCCCGCCCACCCCCGCTCATGCCCCGTGTGTCTCTCTCCCTGCCCCCCACCCCCCGTTCATGCCCCGTGTGTCTCTCTCCCTCCCCCCACCCCCCGCTCATGCCCCGTGTGTCTCTCTCCCCTTCCCCCCACCCCCCGCTCATGCCCCATGTGTCTCTCTCCCTCCCCCCACCCCAGCTCATGCCCCTTGTGTCTCTCCCCCTCCCCCCACCCCCCGCTCATGCCCCATGTGTCTCTTCCCCTTCCCCCCACCCCCGCTCATGCCCCGTGTGTCTCTCGCCCTTCCCCCCACCCCCGCTCATGCCCCATGTGTCTCTCTCCCTCCCCCCCACCCCCGCTCATGCCATGTGTGTCTCTCCCCCTCCCACCCACCCCCGCTCATGCCCCGTGTGTCTCTCTCCCCTTCCCCCACCCCCGATCATGCCCTGTGTGTCTCTCTCCCTCCCCCCCACCCCCGCTCATGCCCCATGTGTCTTTCTCCCTCCCCCCCACCCCCGCTCATTCCCCGTGTGTCTCTCACCCTCCCGCCCACCCCCGCTCATGCCCCGTGTGTCTCTCTCCCCTTCCCCCACCCCCCCCGATCATGCCCTGTGTGTCTCTCTCCCTCCCCCCCACCCCCGCTCATGCCCCGTGTGTCTCTCTCCCCTTCCCCCCACCCCCAGCTCATGCCCCGTGTGTCTCTCTCCCTCCCCCCCACCCCTGCTCATGCCCCGTGTGTCTCTCTCCCTCCCCCCACCCCCGCTCATGCCCCATGTGTCTCTCTCCCTCCCCCCCACCCCCGCTCATGCCCCGTGTGTCTCTCCCCCTCCCGCCCACCCCCCGCTCATGCCCCGTGTGTCTCTCTCCCTCCCCCCACCCCCGCTCATGCCCCGTGTGTCTCTCTCCCTCCCCCCCACACCCGCTCATGCCCCGTGTGTCTCTCCCCCTCCCGCCCACCCCCCGCTCATGCCCCATGTGTCTCTCCCCCTCCCGCCCACCCCCCGCTCATGCCCCGTGTGTCTCTCTCCCTCCCCCCACCCCCGCTCATGCCCCGTATGTTTCTCTCCCTCTCCTCCACCCCCGCTCATGCCCCGTGTGTCTCTCTCCCCTTCCCCCACCCCCCGCTCATGCCCTGTGTGTCTCTCTCCCTGCCCCCACCCCCCGCTCATGCCCCGTGTGTCTCTCTCCCCTTCCCCCACCCCCCGATCATGCCCCGTGTGTCTCTCTCCCTCCCCCCACCCCCCGCTCATGCCCTGTGTGTCTCTCTCCCCTTCCCCCCACCCCCCGCTCATGCCCTGTGTGTCTCTCTCCCCTTCCCCCCACCCCCGCTCATGCCCCGTGTGTCTCTCCCCCTCCCGCCCACCCCCCGCTCATGCCCCGTGTGTCTCTCCCCTCACCGCCCACCCCCCGCTCATGCCCCGTGTGTCTCTCTCTCCCTCACCCCACCCCCGCTCATGCCCCGTATGTTTCTCTCCCTCTCCTCCACCCCCGCTCATGCCCTGTGTCTCTCTCCCCTTCCCCCCACCCCAGCTCATGCCCCGTGTGTCTCTCTCCCTGCCCCCATCCCCTGCTCATGCCCCGTGTGTCTCTCTCCCCTTCCCCCACCCCCCGATCATGCCCTGTGTGTCTCTCTCCCTCCCCCCCACCCCCGCTCATGCCCCGTGTCTCTCTCCCTCCCTCCCACCCCCACTCATGCCCTGTGTGTCTCTCTCCCTCCCCCCACCCCCTGCTCATGCCCTGTGTGTCTCTCTCCCCTTCCCCCCACCCCCCGCTCATGCCCCGTGTGTCTCTCTCCCTCCCCCCCACCCCCGCTCATGCCCTGTGTCTCTCTCCCTCTCCGCCACCCCCGTGTGTCTCTCCCCCTCCCGCCCACCCCCCGCTCATGCCCCATGTGTCTCTCTCCCCTTCCCCCCACCCCTGCTCATGCCCCATGTGTCTCTCTCCCTCCCCCCCACCCCTGCTCATGCCCCGTGTGTCTCTCTCCCTCCCCTCCACCCCCGCTCATGCCCCGTGTTTCTCTCTCCCCTTCCCCCCACCCCCCGCTCATGCCCCATGTGTCTCTCTCCCTCCCCCCACCCCCGCTCATGCCCCATGTGTCTCTCCCCCTCCCGCTCACACCACGCTCATGCCCCGTGTCTCTCTCCCCTTCCCCCCACCCCCCGCTCATGCCCCGTGTGTCTGTCTCCCTCCCCCATCCCCGCTCATGCCCTGTGTGTCTCTCTCCCTCCCCCACCACCGCTCATGCCCCATGTGTCTCTCTCCCTCCCCCCACCCCCGCTCATGCCCCATGTGTCTCTCTCCCTCCCCCCACCCCCGCTCATGCCCCATGTGTCTCTCCCCCTCCCGCCCACACCCCGCTCATGCCCCGTGTCTCTCCCCCTCCCGCCCACCCCCGCTCATGCCCCGTGTGTCTCTCCCCCTCCCACTCACCCCCGCTCATGCCCCGTGTGTCTCTCTCCCTCCCCCACACCCCCGCTCATGCCCCGTATGTTTCTCTCCCTCCCCTCCACCTCCGCTCATGCCCCGTGTGTCTCTCTCCTCTTCCCCCCACCACCCACTCATGCCTCGTGTGTCTCTCTCCCTCCCCCCACACCCGCTCATGCCCCGTGTGTCTCTCCCCCTCCCACCGACCCCCGCTCTTGCCCCGTGGGTCTTTCCATCCTCCCGCCCACCCCCGCTCATGCCCCGTGTCTCTCCCCCTCCCCCCCGCTCCTGCCCCGTGTGTCTCTACCCTCCCGTCCACCCCCTGCTCATGCCCCGTGTGTCTCTCCCCATCCCGCCCACCCCCCGCTCATGCCCCGTGTGTCTCTCCCCCTCCCGCCCTCCCCCCTTTCCTGCCCCGTGTGTCGCTCCCCCTCCTGCCCACCCCCGCTCATGCCCCCGCTCATGCCCCGTGTGTCTCTCCCCCTCCTGCCCACCCCCGTTCACGCCCCGTGTGTCTCTCCCCCTCCCGCCCACCCCCCGCTCATGCCCCGTGTGTCTCTCTCCCTGCCCCCCACCCCCCGTTCATGCCCCGTGTGTCTCTCTCCCTCCCCCCACCCCCCGCTCATGCCCCGTGTGTCTCTCTCCCCTTCCCCCCACCCCCCGCTCATGCCCCATGTGTCTCTCTCCCTCCCCCCACCCCCGCTCATGCCCCTTGTGTCTCTCCCCCTCCCGCCCACCCCCCGCTCATGCCCCATGTGTCTCTCCCCCTCCCGCCCACCCCCCGCTCATGCCCCCTGTGTCTCTCTCCCTCCCGCCCACCCCCGCTCATGCCCCGTGTGTCTCTCTCCCTCCCCCGACTCCCCGCTCATACCCCGTGTGTCTCTCTCCCTCCCCTCACCCCCGCTCATGCCCCGTATGTTTCTCTCCCCTTCCCCCCACCCCCTGCTCATGCCCCGTGTCTGTCTTCTGTTCCCCCGCTCATGCCCCGTGTCTGTCTCCTGTTCTCCCCACCCCCCGCTCATGCCCTGTGTCTGTGTCCTGTTCCCCCCACCCCCGCTCATGCCCCGTGTCTATCTCCTGTTGCCTCCCACCCCCGCTCATGCCCCGTGTCTGTCTCCTGTTCCCCCACCCGCTCATGCCCCGTGTATGTCGCTTGTTGCCCCCCACCCCCCGTTCATGCCCCGTGTCTGTTGTTCCCCCACCCCCCGCTCATGCCCCGTGTCTGTCTCCCGTTCCCCCCACCCCTCGCTCAAGCCCTGTGTCTGTCTCCTGTTCCCCCAGCCCCCGCTCATGCCCCGTGTCTCTCCTGTTGCCCCCCACCCCGCTCATGCCCCGTGTCTGTCTCCTGTTGCCCCCCACCCCCCGCTCATGCCCCGTGTCTGTCTCCTGTTCTCCCCACCTCCCGCTCATGCTCCGTGCCTGTCTCCTGTTGCCCCCCACCCCCCGCTCATGCCCCGTATCTGTCTCCTGTTGCCCCCCACCCCCTGCTCATGCCCCGTGTCTGTCTCCTGTTGCCCCCCACCCCCTGCTCATGCCCCGTCTCTGTCTCCTGTTCCCCCCACCCCCCGCTCATGCCCCGTGTCTGTCTCTGTTGTTCCCCCCACCCCCTGCTCATGCCCTGTGTCAGTCTCCTGTTCCCCCCACCCCCCGCTCATGCCCAGTGTCTCTCTCCTGTTGCCCCCCACCCCCGGCTCATGCCCCGTGTCTGTCTCCTGTACCCCTCCACCCCCCGCTCATGCCCCGTGTCTGTCTCCTGTTCCCCCACCCACTCATGCCCCGTGTCTCTCTCCTGTTGCCCCCCCGCTCATGCCCCGTGTCTGTCTCCTGTTCCACCCTTCACCCCCCCGCTCATGCCCCGTGTCTCTCTTCTGTTGCCCCCCACCCCCTGCTCATGCCCCGTATCTGTCTCCTGTACCCCCCCACTCATGCCCCATGTCTCTTTCCTGTTGACCCCCACCCCCGCTCATGCCCCGTGTCTGTCTTCTTTTCCCCCACCCCCCGCTCATGCCCCGTGTCTGTCTCTGTTGTTCCCCCCACCCCCTGCTCATGCCCTGTGTCAGTCTCCTGTTCCCCCCACCCCCCGCTCATGCCCCGTGTTTCCCTCGTGTTACCTCCCACCCCCCCGCTCATGCCCCGTGTCTCCCTCGTGTTCCCCCCACCCCCCGCTCATGCCCCTTGTCTCTCTCCTTTCCCCCCACCCCCGCTCATGTCCCGTGTGTGCCCTGTACCCCCCGCTCATGCCCATGTCTCCCTCATGTTCCTCCCCACCGGCTGCTCATGCCCCGTGTCTCTCGTGTTCCCCCCACCACCGCTCATGCCCCGTGTTTCCTTCCTTTTCCCCCACCCCCTGCTCATGCCCTGTTTGTACCCTGTTCCCTCTCACCCCCTGCTCATGCCCATGTGTCTCCCCTGTTCCCCCCCACCCCCCGCTCATGCCCTGTTGTGTTCTTTATACACCCCGCCTTCCCTTTCCATGGTGGCCATCTTGGTAAAAAAATGTCCTTCCTACACCGGGACGCCGCACTTTGAGGACATAAGATGTTAGTGGTCTTCATCTATTCACCGGCCTTCCCACTTTGAGGACATAAGATGTTAGTGGTCTTCATCTATTGAAAAGGATGTTATGGTGATGTTGCACTAATAAAAACCTTTAAAATTTAGTTAA
This sequence comes from Ambystoma mexicanum, assembly GCF_040938575.1. Classification (NCBI taxonomy): domain Eukaryota; kingdom Metazoa; phylum Chordata; class Amphibia; order Caudata; family Ambystomatidae; genus Ambystoma; species Ambystoma mexicanum. The sequence goes on from NC_090924.1 coordinate 727,723,026, forward strand.
AACAAAATGTTACAGGGACGTTATGTTAAGTTGCACTAATAAAAATCTATGAAATTCAATGAAAAAACTTTGTTAAAGGGACGTTATGGTTAAGTTGCGCTACTAAAAACCTATGAAATACAGTGAAAAAACTTTGTTAAAGGGACGTTATGGTTAAGTTGCGCTACTAAAAACCTATGAAATTCAGTGAAAAAGCTTTGTCAAAGGGACGTTATGGTTCCAAGTAAAACCGAAATACCCTTGAAATTCGCCAGTTATGGTAAGCTAAGCAAACATAACTCGCGCCACCACCTTGCACTGCTAAGACTAACACCCAGGACATCAAAGATTGTATTTGCTACACGACCAGTGATTTTTGCAATGGTTATTGTGTCTGTGGTGTCAGTGATTTGGGCCGTACACTGTTATTTATCTTCTACACAGTCAGTGCTCCATCATCAACGTCCTACCCCTGGCGCACTTTCTTTTTGGTCATATATTTGGTCCGCGAGACACACAAATCCAGGTTTGCATTTTTGTTGCAGCTATGCATTTATCATTGGAGCTGCCACATTGCAAATGGGTTTGTTAGGCTTTCAGACACTTTCTAGTGATTGTCATGATGTGCATGTGAGTACATCTGTGTGTATGTTTTCTTATAATGTTTTCTTAACGCGTCTTCTTAAAACATTCTCTTTAACCGTTTTGTAACGTTTCCATTATTTTGACCTTGTTCTCAAACTTGTTTGTTTATACTTAAATTCGGTCTATTAACCTTGTATATACCTGATTGGATGATTTAGGGTTTTGTCTGAAACTATTGTGGTGCTGTCATTGATATTATTGAGACGCATATGTAAAGGCTGTCTCAATATTTGTTGTTTGTACAGGTACAATAATGATTGACCCTGATGCAGGTGGCCATATACAGTGGGGATTGCTGAAACTAGTTGGTTCTCCATGTCATTACAGCTCATAAAAGCCTAAACGTTAACAGGCCCGGTCTTTATTAGTTTTACACTTTACACAAATGTGGATGTGTACATGGTGCTGGTCATAGTTTGCACACATTGGTGAAGAAATATGTATTTTCACATGCTGTTTGAACCATTCAGCGTAAATAATGGCATGTGAATGCTTTTAGACTCTTTTGCATTAAACTAAACCAGCTATTCATATACACTGACTGTGTCCAGCATTTTGAGCAGCTATATATGATATATGTTGACCTATATTTAGGTATTGCTTTATATTCTAATTGTTTGCATTATAAAAAATGTTCCCTGAGAGTATCATTTTTTGAGTTGCAAACAAGAATACATCCTTCCTTTGTGCAGATGGCCCCTTTTTATTCCTGGGCTCCACCACCTTAATACTGGCGATGAGCTTGACCTACTAGTACTACTACCTTACTGCCTGCTGGGGGAACAGCCTGGGGGACATTCACTGCCCCTAGAAGATGATCACCCTTCACTTGCTTGCCAATGCCTGCCTTCCTTCCTAATTAAAGTCACCACCAGTGTTGCTATTTGGATATTTGGAGCTGCATCTGTACTGCACTGCCCTCCCCCCCAGTCCACACTTTTCCTGTTCCCCTGCACTTGCGTGATCTGAATGACACGAATGACACTTGGCCTAGTAGGATCTCTGTCTCTGTCTTCCCTCTGTTACCCCTCCCCTGCCGCGTCGCCCCTTGAAACACTTGTGTATAGGCGCGTTATAAATGCTATATTATATCATATCTCTAAACCATTGTACCTATGCAGTTTGTGCTAACGTGCCACCTTGCTTGTACCTTCTCTGCTGTTTACCCAGTAGAGAGGTGCGGTGCCCTTTTATTTGTGTGCTCCACTGACTCTGAACCGTGTGCACTTATATCCATGTTGGCGCGCAATTGTCACCAATTGCCATTCAGCCAGCCTACTATTAAGTGTGTTCAGCATACGGATAATACACCACAGGTTTGTCTGTCAGTGCCCCAATTGTGCCTCAATTCGGGGTGGTCCTGTTATCAATTTGGGGACTTCTGGGTAGCAGATGCCTGCCCTCTGTGGCTGCCGCTGCTTAACTAATGATATTAACTGCTGATGAAAGATATGCGTCCCGTCCCCTTGTGGAGATTTGTAAGGAAGTGACAGCCATGTCTGTGCACACAAGGCACCACGACGATCGTGTGCCTCAGCAAAGACACTCATAAGACAAAGACAACATTCTGGATCTAAACGCTTACATTTGAGCAAATTTACATAACCACAATGCCTTGCTCATGTGGGTCTGAACTAGAGTTGAACTTCCAATCATGGCTACTTGATGGCGATGTGGCAAGTGTTGCCCAGCTTTTTTGCTCAGCTTTTTTGCATTTTCTACTTTCACATTTCAGGTGGAATGGTTTTTTCAGCCTTTTTAAACCCACCATAATATAAATGAATTATATTTTTGAGGAAGGGGTGGGGACAAAAAGCCCAATTAAACATTGTGGAGTACACACTAAAAGGTGGTGGGTTGATTTTCTCCTGGGTGAACAAATCATGAGAAAGTTTCAAATAGTGTGTGACAGGAAGGCAGGAAAGAATGCCTCTAATCCAAGCAACATATCCATGATTAAGGCCGTCAACACCCAACCCAAGTGCAGGTCCATGCAAGGGTACTAAATCTGTGTCCAAGTTAGTGAAATATAGAGGGAAAGAATTAATCAAAAGGAAAGGTGGAGCATGATATAGGGCACCCAGTGGTGGCAGAAAGGGGCGAGGGGTCGACCGAGATGAAACAGATAAACAACAAGAAAGGGAACTACACCTGCTCCTACCCATCTAGCAGGGTTTAGATGGAAAAGACTGCAAGCCCGAGGTATTTTCTTACTGGTCCCTTTGAGGGAGTCTCCCTTCAGAAAAAAATATGCATATATCTTTATCATACAGCCACTTCTCGTAAACATTGTGGAAAGGATCAGTGTTAGAAGCCCTTTTAAAGGAAAATACTAGGTGTGTGTGTAAACAGAAACAGGGCAAACCAGCCAAGGCATTCGACCGAAGGATACTTTAGATTTACTTCATAAACATGTCCATGTCTACTGTAAGGAAGGCATGGTATCAAAGTAAGAAAGACACAAGTGATCACAGTTCAAGGGTGTTTATTGAACTTTATCGGGGGTGTGGAAAATGCCTATCTAAACCTAAATCTAAGATGGGAGCAAGCTACAACCATCAAATAATAATAAAACAGTCCTAGTGGAGTTTAGTCAAATAAAAAGGGCCTATACTAAAAAAAAAAACTATTGCCAATCCTTAACCGCTATGCTACAAATAATGAGGGCTAATGTTCACAAAGATAAAAAATAGTTCCCAAAATGATATGTCACGATGTTTAGGCCGTTGGCCTCCCTTCACCACGGTTTTAGCATGTGACAAGGCGGGTCACTCAAGCACAGCACACTCTTGGGCTTTTTCGGCACAAGGTCACAGTTCCTTTTACCAACATCAGGTCCTTCTGTGCCCAAGTCTCTTTTATTCAAAGTCCCTTGCTTCAGAGGGCCTGATGTACCAGAAACAACAGAAAAAAGTTCCTTTCCAAATATTCAAGTCGGGCAATCCACTCCTCACCCTGGATCCCCCTCAGATGGGCTCAGATCCTATTTTCACAATTTGTCTCCCTCAGTCTGGTTCAGGCCAGCTTTAGTTCGAAGGCATCCCTAAGTCGTGTTCACATTTGCCACCATAATATCTTCTCAGGTGTTGTACTGTTCACCTGGGATCCCCCTCTTCCAGGCTCAGATCCCCTATTATACCATTAGTCCCCTTCAGCTGGGCTTGGACTCATTTTAGTTTGTAGGCCTCCCTCAGTCGGGTTCGCACTTGCCATAACAATACCTTCTCGGGTGAGTTACTGTCCACCCAGGATACCCCTCTAAAGGGCCCTTTTCTACAATTAGTCCGCCTCAGCCGGGCTCAGACCAATTTCAGTTTACAGACAAATGAATACTTTTGAATATGCATAGGATTCAACCTAACCCGCTGCAGGACCACTTTGATTTCACAGTTCAGTAGTTCTTACCCGCTCAGGCGAGGGTACCAAATGGAGACCTTCGAGAGAGCACCCACGTGGCGCCAGACCACTCTGTATCTGGTACCTAATTCAGTTTCATGAAGTTCAAACAGTTCCTTTCTTCATGCAATGTTGCTGCTTGCAACACTGAGCATAACACAGTCCGGTCTGCTATCAGTTTTTCTGACTCAACGGCTCTGCTCAACTCGCTGGTGTTGCTAAGCTGGTGGAGTCAAGGACAGTAGCACGATGGCAATCGCTTCTCCCCACCTTGGCTATCAATGCGGGAGGGCCTTGTGTACCTTTGACACACACTACACCGTTCGGCACCTGTAATTCCCAGTCTTATGTTTCTTTTCCTTTAGGCTTCTTGAAAGGCAATGTCCTTTGTTGAATAGGGCAAGGCTAATTCCCTCCTGGTCATCCTCTCTGGTCTCGCTGCCTTTCTCCTCTGTGTAAACCAGGGGTGCACAACTGATTTTGACAGAGGGACGAAAGTACCTTTAGTGGGCCGAAAAGTAAATGTGGGTGGGGTGGTAGGCGTGGTGGGGCGTGGCATGACAGGAGGCTTTTTCAACCCCCAATTTTTATTAAACACATGGAAAAAGTATTGGTTTTTGAGGTGTAACCATTTTTATTTGTATTTCAAACTTACATTCTGTACTACATATTTTCCATTGTTATCATTTATTTCTATTTAGTTATTGCATATCGTCTGTTTAATTATATATATTTTATTGACCCTTGATTTGACATTCCTCTATTTTGGACTGCTATACTTTGCTGTTTGGGTTGCCCAAGAGGAGTATGGCCTTCGTCGAGTCAGGTTTCCACAAAAAGCAAAGGATGTACATCTCCTAACTGTGCCTGTTTTAGCTTTATTATTGGGTTCTTGCTTGGGGTCTGACACTATGCCCCCTGGCTCCCACCCCTCAAGCAAACACTATGCCCCATGGCCCCCACCCCTCAAGCAAACACTATGCCCCATGGCCCCCACCACCCAATCAAACACTATGCCCCATGGCCCCCACCCAAACACTATGCCCCATGGCCCCCACCAAACACTATGCCCCATGGCCCCCACTCCTCAACCAAACACTATGCCCCATGAACCCCACCTCTCAACCAAACACTATGCCCCATGGCCCCCACACCCCAACACTATGCCCCTTGGCCCCAACCAAACACTATGCCCCATGTCCCCCACCCCTCAATCAAACACTATGCCCTATGACCCCCAACCCTCAACCAAACACTATGCCCCATGACCCCCAACCAATCACTATGCCCCATGGCCCCCAACCAAACACTATGCCCCATGGCTCCTAACCAAACACTATGCCCCATGGCCCCCACTCCTCAACCAAACACTATGTCTCATTGCCCCCACCCCTCAACCAAACACTATGTCCCATGACCCCCACCCCTCAACCAAACACTATGCCCCATGGCACCCACACCCCAACACTATGCCCCTTGGCCCTGAACCAAACACTATGCCCCATGGCTCCCACCCCTCAACCAAACACTATGCCCCATGGCCCCCACTCCTCAGCCAATCACTATGCCTCATGTCCCCCACCCCTCAACCAAACACTATGCCCCATGACCCCCACACCCCAACACTATGCCCTTTGGCCCCCAACCAAACACTATGCCCCATAGCCCCCACCCCTCAACCAAACACTATGCCCCATGACCCCCAACCCTCAACCAAACACTATGCCCCATGGCCCCCAACCTCAACCAAACACTATGCCCCATGGCCCCCACACCCTAGCACTATGCCCCATGGCCCCCAACCAAACACTATGCCCCATTGCCCCCACCCCTCAACCAAACACTATGCCCCATGGCCCCCACTCCTCAACCAAACACTGTGCCTCATGGCCCCCACCCCTCAACCAAACACTATGCCCCATGGCTCCCACCCCCAACCAAACACTATGCCCCATGGCCCCCATCCCATGCAACCATACCGACCCGAACCCCCATCCCCCAACTCAGCACACAAACTCACAAGCATACACCAATACACTATGCACCCATACCAACACAAACCCCCATCCCCCAACTCAGCACACAAACTCACAAGCCTCTCAACATACACTGCGCAGACATACAAATCCGAACACCCATACAGACCCGATACACCCCCAACCCGCATCTCAACATACACTGCGCAGACATACAAAAACAAACATTCATGCACACCTGACACCCCCCCACCCTCGCATCTCAACATACACAACACAAACATACAGAAACAAACATTCATGTACACCCGACACCCCCCCACCCCTGCATCACAACAAACACAATACAAACATACAAAAACAAACATTCATGCAACCTGACACCTCCCACCCCTGCATCTCAACATACAAAACACAAACATACAGAAACAAACATTCATGCACACCTGACACCCCCCACCCCTGCATCGCAACAAACACAACACAAACATACACCAACAAACATTCATGCACACCCGACACCCCCCACCCCGCATCGCAACAAACAAACAAAAACAAACATTCATGCACACCCGACACCCCCCCACACACAGCACAAACATACAGTATAACAGACCCGACACACAAACACAAACACAAACACAAACTGACCACTTACCGGACGTGCTGGAAGGCAGGCTAGCTGGAACGCTGGCGAGTTAAGTGGAGCGGTACTACGGCTGGCGTCGCAAGCAAGGCTGAAATGCCTTCCGGCATCAAGCCTTACTGGCCACGCCAGCCGTAGTGCTGGCCCTCCATTGGTGCAGCACACACGCACTACGTGGCTCGTAGGAGCTGCGTGGTGCGTGTGTGCTGAGCCAATGAGGGTCAGTGTTTTGTCCGGCCCGGAAGACAACAAAGACTTTCCTAATGACCTAATGAAGGGCGGCCGATGCTGCTTGGGGGCTGCCCTCCATTAGGAAAGTCTTTGTGCCTCGCGGGCCAGACAAAATGGCATGGTGGGCCGCAACTGGCCCGCGGGCCGTATGTTGTGCACCCATGGTGTAAACCGTCATGTCGGAAATGCTGCCTCCTCATGCATTTTGCCTTGCTCAGAATGTGCTTTTGTGCTCTGCTTTTCATCCATGTGAGGAGGTGTGATGGAAGTCAGGTGTGTGTGTAATTATCAGTAAGTGCCTGACTCTGCCTGACCCTTGCGTTGGGACATGATATGATATATGACATGTCAGGCATACAGCTCTGGTGTTAGTCCTTTGTCGCTCACAATGAACTGTCTATGAGAAAGTGTTTGTGTCGGACAAGGGGGGGAGGTTTAGGTTTCTAGGTATCCTACTTGGTAGGAGAGAGAAAAGGTGTTACAAGGAAAGGGATACTGCGTCCCACCCTTCAGCGTCCCACTTCCACTCCCCGAAGATCCCTATCCAGGTGATCCTCCCGCACTCGTCCACCCCCAGGAACTGGATCCAACAGGGATGGCCGTGTTCTGGCCACCTCGATGACAGATTCCCCAGGGACTAGCAGGTGAGGCACCTTCAGGTTTCTCACACTACCAATAAGGTCCTTTAAGAAAGGGCAATATATCAGAGCCATCAACAAGGGTCTTGCCAGTGAGGAAACAAAGTAACCTTAGTGCTGGTGAGGAATGCATTCTCATTATACACTGTGGTGCAGAACCATTGTGTGTACAATTTATTTGCCCCACAGGTATCACACCTAGTTATGGTTTAAGCATGTGTTTCGCCCTTGAGTAAATGGGCAATGTAACTAGATGAATCAGTGTTTAATAAATCCATCTTTTAGTAGATTGGCCGTAGGAGCTGTATAGGTCTAACATAAACTTGTCAAGAAGGTTCTGCGAGTCAGTGCAGTGCATACAAATATCCCAGGTGATACATCCCAGGTGATGCATTGACAGTCAGGCTTTAGAGCTTGACATGGAACAGAGACTGCCCTTCTCAATTTAAAATCGAATCTATCTTCCATTGTGGATAAAGGTCACCCCGCCCTCTTAATGCTGCTAGACCTCTCGGCAGCCTTTGACCTGGTGGATCACTCACTCTTGGTCATGAGGTTGCGGGATGTGGCAGGCTGGTCAGGAGCTGGTGCTCAGTGGGTTGCATCATTCCTAGGACCCCGTAATGCAAGGTTTGCAGTCGATGATGCAGGATCCATTCCTGATGCCATCTCCTGTGGGGTACCACAGGGATCCTGTATCTCACTGACTCTTTTCAACATCTACATCCTGCCTTTCCTAACACTTCTGGCCGACCTGTGTGCTCAGTATGCCAACTATGCCGATGACACCCAGGTTGTCCTGAAGCTCTCTGGCACCTATGCACAGGATGCAGTGACCATTAATGAGATATATTGCGCCATTCAAGCTTGGATGCCCTGGCCCTGAATAATGATAAACCGGAACTTCTGATTGTTGTCTGTGGGCCTCGGCTAAAGAAACTACCTGCAGACTATCAGAGTTTCGACATTGTGGCTCCAACATCCCAGTGGCAAAGAGCGTGAAGACCCTTGGGGTCATGTTGGATGCTGGGCCTCCTAACCTCATGTCACCCTCTTTCGGGCCTCCTGTGGCTATATTAATAAACTCATCTGCCACATACGCCCTTGTATGTCACCCAAGAATATCGGTCTACTTGCTTCAGCATTGGTGAACTCGCACCTGGACTACAGTAATAGATTGTTTCTGGGCGCCCTGCAGGCAAATTTCACAGCACTACAGGTGGTTCAAAATGGTGCAGTGTGTGCCACTAAGGGTCTTGCGAGACGAGTTCACATAACCAACGATAGGAGGGTGCTCCATTGGCTCCCAGTGAAACATTGCGTTATTCACAAGGCCTTAACGCTGAGTCACAAATGTCTTAATCACGTGGCCCCATCACATCTCATTGATGGCACTAAGGTCTACCAACTGAGCCGCACTCTCTGGTCCTGTGACCAGGTGAGTCTCCAACAACCCAAATTCAAGCTCAAAGGGTTTGGTGGCACCACTTTCAATGTCCAGGCCCCCTTAGTTTGGAACACCCTCCCACCCCATCTAAGAAAGATAACAACCTTGACTGACTTCAAAAAAAGGATCAAAACCTATCTTTTTAACCTTGCCCTGTAACTGATTACCTGCTGCCCCATCCCTGTACCATGATTCACGTTGTCAGTCTTGTTTGTCTTGTGTGCGCCCTGAGACCTATGGTTGAGTGGCGCGTTAGAAACATTTAAATTAAATAAATAAAAAATAGAGTTAACTTTGGTGCACCTGAAGTTTTTTAATTAATTATTACTTTATCATGAACAAATCCGTGAGGATACGTCAGGCATATTTATGTCGAATTGGAGTTTTTCTACCATGAAATTGTCTACAGTCTAGATGTTTAACATTTATGTCAGGTTTGGGTTTGAGCAAACCAAAGAGGTGAGGGGGGGCTATGGGGTAGCAAAGAGGGCACCCGTAACATAATATGGCCAGTCATGCCAAGCCCTTACAACCAATGGAGCAAAACAATTCACCAATCATGTATTTAGTGATCAATGAGGCATACCTGTCATGCTGACTGTTGCAACATGGAATAGTGAAGAATGAATAGGACGAAAATAGCGGTGTACCTTTTGTGGATGATAAAGGGAGATCCAATATTAGCAAGGATGCTGAGGCTAGTAACCCATTCCCATCTTGCAAAGTGGTAGGGATACCCAAGCTATGCAAGCAATAGAAGATAGGTGGTCATAAAATAAAAATGTAAAGATGGGCCACTCTAATCTGCAACCACCGTCGATGACCTACAATAAAAGAGCTGACATCTGTCATGGAATATTTCAGGTCAGAATAAGAATTTGGAGCATGACGCATGGGGGCAATGCGTTGTTGTTGCCTTTCAGGAACCCTGACAATTGTCTTCTTCAAATGCTGCAAGCATTGTGAGAAATGTATGTGGCTTCACCCAACATGTTGTGGGTTAATGGCAAATTTACCATGTTTCGTAAATTAATTAGGGTTCATTTTTCTAAGGCACCCAGACCAAAAGATTATAATCCTGGTAAGGATGACCAGAGGGTTTTACAAATCCGTATGAGAATAGTCGCAAAATATCAGACTGCAAACCTTGGGGAACCTCTTGCATATTGGCATTGGGAGATTTTAATGCAAAGCCTGACCCCCCCCCCTGATGCTTCCAGAGGACCTGTCATGGACCTTGCCCCTGGCCCTCACTGGCAAGTCAGCCTTCCAGTTAGGGCCAGGTCAAAGGCCTTAAAACCTCATCCAAGACTCTCTTGAAGTCAGTCCTCGCGCCTTTGGCGCCAGGCTCATAACCATCATGAAGACCAACATTAGAATGGGACTATTTACTTGGGACTAATTAACTTGTGGGGGTTCAGACAACATGGAGGCACACACATAGCTCAGTTACAAGGAACTGAGCTATGCGGTCTAGTCTTTTGGGTGTGGCAGGCCTGGGACTACTTTACCTGGACTGCTTTGGGTGTGGCAGGCCTGGGACTATTTTACCTGGACTACTTTACCTGAGACTATTTAAACCGCACCCAAACAGCAGAACATGCTTTGCGTTATTTTGCTGTGGGTAGCGTAACGCTCACCGTGTCGAGTTCTTTGAAGCCAGCTTACCTGAAAGCAAGGACCTGCATAGAGAGAAAGAATACTACGAAACTTACCTTGAACAGTATCCTGTCTTCAATCCATCGCCGGCTTCATGTCCACTCACCTGAAGGTACGAACTCCATCATCCGGCACTGCATGCATCCTGGAATACCATAACCTGGAAAGAGGAGAAAGAAAGACAGTATTAGTAAGCGTTTACTCACGTTTCCTCCCAAATGAAGAAAGCCACCCAATTCTTACCTGAGTAGTCATCTCCTGGTCAGTATCATTGCTGGAACATTACGGCACTCGGAGAGGAACATCGCAACCTGCAAGGAGAGAAAAGACACAGGTTAGGAATATAAAAGGCGAAACGGCACTGCGCATCACGCATTACTCAGCAGACAGCATCGCGCACACCGCGCTTTCGCCTACCGGCCCATGCTCATCTTCAAACTGCATGACAACACCAAAATACCTTTCCATACCTAAAAGGAAAGAAGCAAGACATTATTATTCGAACTAACAGGAACATAAGAACTGCATATAAAGACTGTAAAGCAGCAAACCTACGGAGTCGCAGCAGGCCTAGATTCCCACAGGGGGGCTTGCACCAGTGAAGTAGCTTGGTTGCTGCTTGCCCCCCACGTCTACGCACCCCTGCCATGAGGAGCAGGACGGAAACCCACCTTTTACAATATTAAGGTGAGGAGAGGGCCCAAGGGGGAGTTAGGAGCTGAGGCCAAGGGAGGTGGGAAAACATAAAGACAATCTGGTATTGAATCCAGCTCTCCTAGATTGCAGACCCATCTTTAACCAGAGGCCTTACTAAGGGACCGGGAGAGGGTTCGGGAGTGCAAATCATCCAACCAGGGCAGGGTGGCGTCCCTGTGGAAACCAGGTGAGCGTAACAGGACTCCATGTTAGAGGCAGTGGGTTGGGGAATGTCACCTACTGTGATTTTCAAGTATGACAATCAGACCATCACGTGACATGTGTTTAATTTATTTCACAAACTTACAAGTATTAAATCAGAAGGGTGCAGTCCGGTAGTGGTGGCTGTTACCTCACAGTGCCCTCCCCTTTCCTTTCTGTTAGCAGTTCTCTCAGCTCAGCGTTTCCATGTCGCTGCAACAGCTTTAACCTGAGAGCAATCTGTCTCTGCATTTTCCAGGCAGGCTGCCTCCCCCCCACCTTTTGGCAATGTATCGCAACATCTCAATAAACATGAAAGTAACTGCTTCACCGTGGCTCCCTCGATGGCAACGTTTCACAGTGAAAGTCTGTTTCCCTTGTGCTGTGAAGTATCACCTGGGTTCTTTTTTCCCTCAATACCCAGTGGAGTTCTTATCTATCTGCAGGGGTTAACTTTCCAGTTGCTGGCGAGCCGCACTCACTCTTGGACAGAGCCCGGCTGGCCACTCTGCTAGCCCCCTGCTCGTTCTTTGGAGCCTCAGGTATGTCTGGAACCGGGAAGGTCCGCTCGAGGCTTGCATTACCAGCTCTGCCTCCAGGCCCAAGCTGGGCACTTGCCGTTGTAACTCTTCTCTAGCATGCCCACACAAATGCCTCTTCTGTGGCACTCGTCTCTGGCTCTCCCGGCTCACACTCTTTGTTCCCCAACCTCAAGCATGTGCTGCCATCCTCCTTCTTCGCTCCTCCACCTCACCTGTCCCGCCAGCTGCTTCTCATTTACTCGCTCCTGTGCTGCCCGACCCCACCTCCCTTTCATTCTGCACCTGCAGTTTGACTAATGCTGTGCTCACTGGTTTCCCTGGTGGTGCCTCCTCTGCCATCCATGTCAGGGTGTCACATACTAGAGGTAAGTCAAGTTATTTTCTTTAATACTAGATTGAAATACATATATGGTAGGATCCGGGTAGAACACACCCACAACACATACCTTTGTATCAAATGCCACACCTTTCTTGATAAAATACATTTGTTTGAATAGGGATTCATAGTTTAGGTTCAGAGATTTTCCTGTAATCCATGCAATTGAAAATGACAACAAGCCTTTCATTGCTTTACTTAATTTTGGGCATCTCCCCATAAAGAAGTTCCTGGAAATTCATAAATATGGTGCAGATCGCTTAGAGATCTTGAACATGAAAAATAATGTAAGATTAAAGGGTCCATTCTTAGAGCAATATATTGGGGTTATTGTTGTGGCAGTATTGTCTGATAATGAGATTATTTTGTGCAGAATTCTATGAGAATCGCGATAAGACCACGGAGGATTATGTCCTCAACCAAAAATAGCAGTTTGCATTAAAAATCATGCATTCATTCATGTGGAAGGAGGACGAAGTGATTTACATTGCATTTAAAAGATTCAAGTTGTTAAGGGTTTCAATCAGGCGTCACACACCGGACCAGGACCCTCGCCTTTAGCCTTGAATGTAGCGCTCAATTGGAATGCTTTTACTTTATTTTCTACGAATTCGAATTGAGCCGATACCAAACCCGTCTCACACCCCCTTTTAAAAATACACCGGAACACAATGGACCATGAATCAGGCCGGTTGGTGGGAATGCAATATTTATATATTTTAAAATTCAAATGAAATCACACCATTTTTAATATTGGGCAGCAATCACCCATGGGGTGACAATTACAATATAAACTGAATAAATACACTTGGTTAACCTCCTACTAGAACATATCCAAAGCACAGATGAATAGGAGCAGTTTAGCAATACGGGTAGAAAGCACTTAGTTAAGATTTCTCCCAGCAATGTTCCCTCAAACCCCAATTAATCGAATTATGAATGATAGAAAGAAGCAGCAGGGAGTCAGTGACACTGAGCAGCAAACAGAATTAAATTCGGACCTTCCCTCCCGAAATGGGAGTCAAAACCGGGTTTTAAAACCTTTTCAATTGCAGTAAATGACAACCGGAATTCGACAAATAATTAACTGTATGTGTGGTTAAATAATGATGCACATATGTTTTATCACAATGTAAGGAATGTAGAAACACTAGCAACTATAAGGCAAAGTATCAACCAAGGCATACAGCTCATAAAGCAAAAGGAAGAACACGATGCAGCCGAAATCACACGTGGAAAAGTTGCATTTTTCTTTTTTCAGTTTTAGTCAAAAACGTTTTTTAAGAAAAACGGGTGAAATACACAGAATCGAAATGCAGTTTTTAGGCTGGGTGATAGATACACATCACAAGGACACTATGGAAGTGAAAGAGTGACTATAGCTGAAGAATTGGAAGAGATTTTCAAGGTGGAATGAGGTTCAGTTTAGGTAAAATAAAACAGTTAAGAAGAGAAAATCGGTTTAAAAAAGAAAAGGCAAGTTTTACATAAACTAAATTATCTAGACTATATTGTTAAAGAAAGACACGGTACCTTTCAAGATTGATTTGCGATGTCAACCTTTTCACCCGCGTTCAACTTTATACTCCCAATCCACACTTGAATTTGGCGATTTAGATAGTCAACCGGTTCTGGACTCAAAAGCTCTGGTCACAGGATAGAGGCATGCTCTTCTAACAGCAAACAGCTGGTCACTGGACGGCAAGGGTACAGTGGGCATGCAGGTAGTGAGCAATAGGCTGGTCTGGTCGCAGGATGCTCCCCAAGGTACCACAGCTTTTCCCCTTTGCTATTTGGGATATTTGTGGGGTCTTCTGGATAATTGGCCCTGCTTGGATAGGGTCAGCTATGCTTTGGCCTGGCAGTATAGTCTGGAATCTTGCAAAGGTGGATCTGGAATGTCTGGATACATAGGCACTGGAAATTCAGGAGAGAGGCCCTAGAGTGTGTCAGCCTCTCTTATTTATAAGGCGGGTGACTCATAGGATTTATTGTTGGGCAGAACTAAGCTAGACCTGCCCCGAAGAACCAGATAGGTCAGCCTCTGTTAGTCACCTCCTCAAGGATGAGACTCAATTTAGGGGGTTGTGTTTTATGAGGTGGAAAGCCATCTTACAGTTCTTTTTGCCAAAGATCAATCTTAACATAAATCACATGTTTGTACAGTTGTGGCACTTTTTCAGATGACATAGGCAGATTCCATATTTCACACAGAGCATGGTAATCCAACTCCCAGGTCTGTATGCCCTTATTTCGCCCTTCAAATAGTTTTTCGCGATTTTTGGAGGGAACCGCTTCACCCCACATCCCATAATTTTAGGTGTGTATACATATGATCATAGGGCATATTTCCATAAATTTTTAACGTTCCATCAGATGTACTTTCCCCATGATTCACATTCTCCTGGCGTTTTGTCTCATACATGCTATGAACAGCCACGATATCTTGTTTGAAAGCCACGAAAGTCACATTTAAACTGTACTACTTTTACATTACTGCTCTGTCCAGTTATATAATTATCAGGCTTAAAATGTATTCATCATATGGTATTTTGAGCCAAATGGGGCTGTCCTTTGTCCTTCAAGTAGGCCCATTTATTTCCAGACTACCACCAAATGTCAGTTCAGCCCAGGGTGGCCATGGGGGTTTCCCAGTTTGATTGAAGGATTATTGTCACTTCCCCAATTAACACGTAGGTGTCCCAGAATCTATTGTCTCAAGCTGAAGCCCAGACAAAAGTCTGACGAGCATGTGATATTTCTTTCTCTTAGTTATTCAAAGTTTCCAAGGGCAACAAATAACACGTGTGTGTCCCATAAATCCCTTTGTCGCTCATTTGGGGGGAAAAGCCACTCCTGTTGTTAGCACCCCCAACCCCTGGCAGTTCCACACTGCAGCCATTGCCTTTACTTATTTAATTTATTTCCCTGGCTCAGAATCATGTCTGTTGAAACAAAACATCCCATTTAGGTTTTCAAACAACACCCCCCCCCCTGACATTTCTAGGCCAGGAAAGGGCTTTATTCAACATAACCCTTTTGAAACAAGCATTTTTCTAATTTCCAAAAGCACATTTTGGCACATGGTGAATTCTGCTGGATGTCCCTGTCAAATTCGGTTTTCTCTTCCATCTTGATTCCAAACACTGTTTGTAGCCCCAGTCAGTTTCTCTTACACAACAGTCTGTATAAGGCCAAGGGTCCCTTGAAATTGACATATGCACAGAGCTATGATTTCCTTTGCAGGGTTTATTTTTGACCCTTTGTAGCAAAAAGTCAAGCGCTTTTCCATACGGCTGAAAGTAAAGTTTCTGGTGACTCCCAGATCAGGCCTGACATAGCCTGTCATTCAAGGATAATGCTTTCTTTCGCTGGCACAATCTGAATGTTTATGGGCACAGCAGGTTCTCCTGGGATCAGAACTGTGGAAGGTTGAACAGATGAGAAAGAGCATCAGGGTGGCAACATTTTAAACACCAAATATTTCCTTTTTTAAGGGGAAATGTTGAGCTTGCAGCAAAGCAGTGCTGATTTTCCATTTTCTTCTTGGATGCATGTAAGAAACACACTGGCTCAGTGTGCTCCCTGTCCCATCTTGCCCAATAGGTGCTTGGCAAGACAGTACAGCCATTCATTTGTAGCTACAAAACACAGTTTTGATGCAAGGCCCTGGTGCTCAAAGGAGCCAGCACAGCCATTCTTCTGTTAACTGTTGAAGTGCAGCTTGGTGATGTGGGGAAGTACGGCTGAGTGGGTAAATATATCCCACAAAGTGTAATCTATTAAATGATATCAAAAATGGGAAAGAGGCTCCACTGGCATGAGACTAGGCAGGGGAAAAAACACATCTCATGTATACTGAAAGAAAAGATAATATAACCATGGGATTTGGAATTTCAACATGCCTTCTGGTCTATGACTACAAAGAGATCTTTGGATTCCACCTAATTTGACATGGGTAGAAATGCCACAGGATGGCATAAACATTTTGTGGCCTTCTACCTGGCCAAAGGAAGTGGAAATTTAAAGGGAGACAATATTATTTCCAGTGGCAGAGAAAAAATACAAGAGATCAGATGATTGTGAGAAAATGCTATTTTCTGTAAATGTAATGCCTGCATATAAGATTCGAAGAAAGGTAAGAACCCGGGCCCGGATAGTGTTCCCCCAAGTTTGAAAAAAGCAGAACCATCAATGTGGGGACCTTTGCTAACAAGGGCATGTCATCAAAAATGTTTTAGTAAAGTGGTATTGAATAAAGCCAAAGTCATGGCACAAGCTATTTATGAGGTCATGGTATGAGGTCTACATAACCAGTAGGTGTTTAATCATGTTGAAAAGAACTTTGTAAAGAAACCCCTCTGATGTCATAAGTCAGTGCTTGGAATGTTGGTTCATAATGAAACCTGCACAGACTAGTTAAGGGGCGAACCCATGTATAATTAGGTAAGGGCGCTGTTCCAATTATGGCATGGGACGATAACTCGTTATGTGAAGATATAGTAGAAGAATTGCTTCCTCGCCGTCAACCTTTTAACTTGAAATAGTTCAAAAGTATGTGAGAAATTATGTGAGTAATAGGAAAAGTAAATTGGTTCACTGATCCTAAACCTATTCCACTGCAGGATACATACACATTGAAATTGACTGTGTTTTTGGATAAGTGGGAGGAGCAATGAGAGAAGGCTAAATCAACGCCCCTGATGGTCACATACCTGGGTGTTAGTATACCAGGTAAGCTTTCACTTCTGTAGACTTAATTCCCGATCATGTCCATGGAAGATTGTTCACAGAGGTGCAATTGAACCACTTTCACCTTCAGGAGACTTCAGCATTATGGCAGGGGCAGGATTTCTTAACATCTGTGAGGGGTCAGAGATGGGAGATGGACACAAAGGTATAGTTTTTTCAATGTTTGACATTCATTAAAATAAGAAAAGGGGTGAGATAAATGCCTGTCTTTCCTCATCCTAAAGAGAATGTCCGTACCTAGCAAACTAAAACTAAAGATAGATAACCTAGAGTCAAAAAGCATCTGATCCCCACTCTAATACATATAACAAAAGTGCACAAGGAATACTTGACTGTCTTTGGTTCAACACAAAAATGCAAAAATTCAAACTTACAGTTTTTAGAAAGTACTCCTTGTGACCAGGGCTGGGCGCCCTTCCCTGGGTCAATGCAGGAATACCCTTTAAAAACGTTCTGATTTAACAAAGTTATGTTCAGTTCAGTTCAAGAGAAAAAAGGTATTTTCCATCCACTGCGTCTTACCACTTGGTAAATGTCTCTTCAACAAAACACTAGTTCATAAACCAAGACAGTTGTTTTTCTCCACACAATGTCTTTCTCAGGATTCAAAGAAAATCTGAGCATATCACATTTATTCTTCCAATACAGTGCTTTTGTCAGGATAGCAGAACAACTACTTTTGGAGATGACACAGTTTGTCAAAATGATATAATAACCAATGTCCTTCCAAAGCACCTTTTTACCACAAACACATTTCTTCAAATCAACTGTTTCATTCTTGGTCATCTCGCCTGCGAGGACTAACTACTAGTGGTCCCTTTCCTGTTCACCCCCCTGCCAGGAAGAAAACTCCTTCAATTACAGTTGGTCTCATCTGTTAGTGGCAATATGGGTTACAGATTTCCCCAAGCTGGGGTCTCCGAAAAGGAGAATTGTGCCCTTGTTGCCTTTTATCTCTTTGTTATAGTCTCTGCGCTGGTGACAATATGGGTTACAGGTTTCCCCAAGTTGACATCTCATGAATGGATAATTGTGCCCTCTTTGCACTCCTACGTCTTCTGGATAGCTTTTTGGCTGTTGGCAATGTGGGTTACAGGTTTCACCAAGTTGACATCTCATAAGTGGAGAATTGCGCCCTTTTTGCCTTCTATAGTTCACCAATTAAGGGGTTTAATTAGGCATTCATTTAACTTTCTTTGCCTCCTACCTCCTTATTTCACTTTGCTTTCGGACTCCCCCTGGCTTAATTGCGGGAGCCATAAGAGCTACAAAGAGCCCTACTGCCCTGTATTTCTTCTGAGGGTCACTGGTTATTGTTGGTGGCTTTGGCGACCTCCTCATCTGCTGCACGGCACAGCGGTTCTTCTCTTTGGCATCTCTGTGTCTCGGGTGCCTCTTCGGTTCTCTCACCATCTGGATCTCTCTCTCTCTGGGAGCCTCTGCTGCTCCACTTTCAGTAACAATGGATCTCCCAATCTCCTGTCCTCCTTGTAGACTCTGTCACTGTCACGTCCACTTTCTTGCCTTTCCTCATACCTGCTGTTTCCATACATGCTCTTACCCCAAGCCACAGCTTGGGAGAGTGGAGTCTCTCTTGCTCCTTCCTTTTCCACACAGCTGTGGTTCATCTTCAAGTTTAAATGTCCTTCTCAGGTGCCTTGCCTTAAAACAATTAAACCGCATATTCTCTTCAATGGTTTCTTTGAGCCTCATGGACTCCTGGTCCTTCTTCCTCGTGCCAGTGCCAGTGCCAGTGCCACAGACAATATGAATCCTGATGTCCATAATGGGTTTGAGTTTTTTTTATAGCTATTCATTTGTACTTTGGTGAACTACATGTTATCAGTGTTAGGAGATGTTATATGAGTTATGTGTGATTTAATATTAGGGCTAAGACTTTTACCAAAGACAGAATAATGGCCATTAGAGAATGTCACATCTAATTCAGGAACTTCCAAGGTATACAACTTATTCTGTCTAGGTAACTTTTCACAGAAGGTTCCTCGGGTCTCGTTGTGAGAGGGACTTGTGCAATGACAGCATGCCATCAGATATTTGGGAACATAAAACTCTTCCTCACACTCATCCTCACAAGAAGAGGAATTCTGTGTCTCTCCCAAAGGCGCCACCACTTCCCCCTGACAACCATCTCCTCCCATGTGATCCTCCCTCCTGATACCGCCCCCAGGGTTAGGATCAGGTAGCATCTGCCTTCCCCTGGCCACATGAGAGGAGACCTTAGGCTGGGGTCCAGTGATGACTCTGCAGGATTCATCGCACATCCCTTCTAAAATGGCGGTCAGTGACATGCAGAAAGCAACATTCATCTTTAGCTATTCTGTTCCTGATAAGGTAAGGTTTAGGTAAATAAAGCATTGGCTGGTACCTATACAAATGGCAGCCAATTCTACAATGTATTGGGAAGCTTGGTTTTATATATTGACATTGGACAATCAGGAAATATTATGTAAACGTGTTACTTTTGTCATGTGTATATTAAGGTGTGAGTCTAGAAGGATGTCTTCGTCATTATCATACTCTTATACTCTTTTATGATGTTATTGCTAATTTGCTTCACAAAATTGTAAAGATGGTTTGAATAATATTTCAGTGAGCACCATAGCAATTCCATATTTTATGTGCTGGCCACTGATTGGTTGTTAGTGATTTAAACCCACACATTCTGTCACATTAGGCACAAAAACGTATAATTAACTACACCTGGTCCGCTGGAACCTTAAAAGTCTGTCAGAACTCCAGCATCCCAGGAAGGACATATCCGCATCCCCCTCAACTCCCCCTTTGCAGACAATGCTTTCTCTGGTGGCGCCATTCCTGCAGGAAAGAGGCAATGATAATGTATGTCTCCAAATACCAGGCCAATTCCCACCTCAGGGAACACCTCTTTCCCTGCTGCTCTCATTCTACGTTGCAAACACTACACCTCTCAAGCCCATCAAGATATCTGTGCTTTTTTCTCTGGTCGTACTGCAGTCAGAGAACCCTGGGTTATCCCCATCAAAGACAATGACCTCTCGGTGCAATGGTGATATTCCTGTAGGACACACAGGCTGACTTTATTTCTCTGGTTGTGCTGCAGATGTTGTTACTCTAGCAAATGTGCACCTGACAATGAGACTATTGTCAACAAACAGAGATAAATTGAGACATAGAGAGAGAGAAAGAGAGAGAGAGAGAGAGAGAGAGAGAGAGAGAGAGAGAGAGAGAGAGAGAGAGGGCGAGAGAGATTATGCACACACCATTACTACTAATAAATGTTGTCGTAGCAGATTGTGTTTTTACCACCCAGGCAGTTAATAAAGGATTTCAAGGATTACATGAAAGGATCTTTCTCCACCTCTCTGACCAGCTGCTGAGAAAATTACACTACATACCACAGCGTTTAGGGGATCGTTGTGCCTACCCCTGATCCATGGATGTTGGCTCATGATTCTGATATCTAAGGGTGGACAGTGCCTCTCAGGAGCCCCCTTACACTGTATCAGGTATCAAGGGGTTCAACAGAGGTCCCCTTTAAACCACCAGAATTAAACCAAATAAAAGGTATTGTAATGAAATGCCCTGTCTACCATGACTGCACTAACATTGTAGTCTGAATGTTATTTATAGCACTACTGGAGTCAGGTTGTGGTCTGCTCTGCCTGGGGGAGCTAGGCCGTGAAGTACACAGGTGGGATTACCTTCTGGACACACCCTCTCCTAAACACTACCAGCACATTGTATGCTGGACGGTAACCCTGACTACCTACTAGCAGAAGAATACTGCCAGAGGTAGCCCTGGTTACCATCTGGCCGACAACTTGATCCATTTACCTAATGGGGAGCAATTCGGATAAACCAGAATCAAAAAATATATCTAAAATGTCTTATAGGCTTAGAATACGTACTTCAATTGGATCAGAAGCTAAAAGAAAACTTTTAAAATGAAGAATGCATAACCAGTTCATCCAATCAGCATCAAATCCAATTTCAGCATCCAGTGTGATTACTGACGAAAGAAAAAACACGGTTTTGTGTTGTCTAGTAAAGGTACTTCCTAAATGAAGGTAGGGTGTAGACTATTATTTCTTTCTTACTGAAAATGTTTCAAAGACTATGTCCCTCCAGCCAGGTTTAGTGGAATTACTGCCAGCTATTTGGTTGGTAAATCTGCTAAGTTTGTGTGTTTTCACATTATACCACCAAAGGTCATTCTGCTGGTGAAAATGCCTCCATGAGTATGCAGGAAATACCTACAGGTGAGTGTTGGAGAAATTTCCTCCAACTTCCTCAAAATCAAAATTTGTCTTAGTGTTGACATTTATTCTATTCTTGCCATGTTTTACCACTACCAAGGTATTTCGAGCGAGGACCGAGGTGCTATTAGGAAGATACACTGAAAGCCAACTGGGGGATACCACCAGGGGGCGCATATAGAATGGCTGCTTGGTCCTTCATCTTAACCACGACCCGCAGAGAAATGTTGGTGCATTAAAGTAAACTCAGCCCGTTTACTGAACAAATGGAAAAATAGAGACGAGAAAGTGGCTGGCGATCGGCAGGAAGTTTTCCGAAGAGAATCAGTGGAGGCAGACCCCTGAAACACAGCACGGACCGGTGACCTCCCCCAAGGCCTGGCCCCAATACTCATCAGTGCCTGAGCGCGCCAACATCCCAGCCCGGTGGCTGACGCGGCTGTCCCTGAAAGGGGAAAAGCTGAAGTGAGGGACAAGCTGGGAGTGGGTCCCTGAGGTGCCAGTCTGAAGCGGAATAAAGAAAAGCAGTGGACAGCTCTGCCATCGGGGACCAAGTTTGAGAAGCGAGAAAGCAGGCACTGTTCAGGGCGGCTACACAGACTGGACAAGCTGCGAGGACGGTCAGAGTCAGTGGGGGCGGCGGTCGGTGCTGGGCCCCCGTGGAAGTGGAGGAGCACTCAGCGAGGAGAGAAAGATCACTGGGCTTGTGGGAACCCTGGGCTTGGGGAGCTCTGCCCCCACCCCCGAGGTCCTTGCTGCTATCGTCCCGACCCCCTAGAGGAGGACAACAAAGGTATTGCTGCACTCATGTAGGAGGCTCCTCTTGCACCTTTCCCACCATTCCGGCACTGTAGCCATCTCCAGTGGACAGCGGACCACATTGGCCAGTGAAAGCAACACTACAGTACACATAGAAAGACAAGGAGGGTTTCATGGTCCCAGACTCTTCAGGAGCATTGTTTCACACGCAGCTTGTCACCTCATTTGATATTAGCAGCAGAACCTGGGGACCCGGGCGCACAGCACGAGCAGCACAAAAGGGGTAGCACAGTAGTCGAGGGGCACACTGTGCACAGTGATGCCCCCCCTAATAACCTGAGCTATCAGCGAGCTGGACCAGGCGCTTCTCTCAAGCCAGTGAACACAAGCCATCATCGTGCTGGACCAGGTGCTCCCTTCGTGCTAGTGGACACACAAAATGAAACGAAACGCTGGGCTGGCCCTCCTGGCATAGTGGGCCAGGTGCGCAGAATTAACCTGGGAGCTGCGGCACACGCATCTGGGCACAACTACTTTTTGGTGTATGTACTTTCCTCCATAACAAGTATCCAGGAGTGCCAAGGCTAGGAAAGAAAGCCAACATGAAGCGATAAGTCTGGAACCTGCCCCACACAAGCTCTCACCAACTCAAGGAGCACATACCAGGTGAATTAGAACCTGCAACAGCCCACCACTTACAGGAATATCGTTGCACAAGCCCAGCTATGGCGGCCCACCCCCTAACAGACTTGCTGTGTATACCGGGAGCAGATCACGATACTTCCACAAAAGCAAGTATTTGCCTACTCCTGGACGAAATTAGGTCTTTGGGGAGCAGTATGGCAACCACTGTGAACGCACTGCAAGACAGAGTGGGCAAAATTGAGGACAAAGTCGAGGCCCTGGAGAACTACCAACTTTCAGCTGACCTGGTAGAAATTAAAACAGAGTGTCGCTTTCAGGACCTGGAGCAAAGGAACGCAGACTTGGCAAAGATTGACGATCTAGAGAACAGGGAGATGAGATTAGATATACAGATACAAGGCCTCTAGGAAACATCAAATTAAAACCTATTAAACCTGGAAAGACAAGTGAAATCCCTGTTAAATTCCCTCGTCCCTTCAGTGTACTCTGTCAAATTCCAGGTCTGGCGTTAGGGGGGAAGGGATGAGGGAATTTAACAGAGTACACTGAGCTGGAGGCCCCCCAAATGGGCTGAGATCTGTGCTAGCCAAATGTACTCACTACAATCATAAGGTCAAAATTGTGCAACAGGCGAGATAGCAGGACCACATTGACTTTGAGGGCTCACGGGTCAGAATTTTTCTGGACCTTGCAGCATCCACCATCACTAAAAGGAGGGATTGCCACCCACTGACCACATGGCTTTGAGAACGCAATATATGATATAGACGGGGCTTCCCATTTGTATTGTCCTTTGAACACAACAATGAGGAATACAGGGTGGTTACCGCAGAAGAAGCACACAGCGTTCTACAAGGTCTAACGGCGGGAGCGAGTGGACAGAAGATAGAGGAACTCCTGTCATCCTCAGAACCATCCAGGAAACCAATAGGCCCCTGGCCCAAGAGGGGGCGAGCCAAGAGTACAAGGAAGTTCAAGAGTTACAACACCCCGTGTAAGCTGGGAGCACATAAATGGACATGATAATTTCACCTCGCAATCGAAGAACGCAGAGAGGTGCGCCCAGCTACGTATTTTGAATTTTCCTGGAACGGTTGGTGTACCGATCTCGGTCTGAGGACGAAGGCTGAACTTTCCACTGTTCTCATGTATTAATTAACCGGGCTGAGCAATTAAGTGCTGGTTATTGGAAATAAGCGCCGACTGAAAGCAAATATGTTGTAGTTTGATGTTATGGGTTTCGGGAAGTTCCCCGTAGTGTGGCCTTATGTTTTATTCTAGGGCATCTCCAGTTACAAGGGGAAACCTTCTTTTTCTTGTTGGCAGTTTGGGGTGTACGTGGGATTAAAAGGGGGACGCACTCACAGGGGTAGAGGAACGGGAAGGGGGTCAATCACAAAAAGCTTCAGCTAACAGCATTTTATACTTTAAATCTGCACGTAATGCAGGCACACGGGTAGCACTTCGAAGGAGATGTCATCGCAAACCTGAAACTAACAACGCACAGAGTAGGGCTAATTATATGGCTACTCATGAGATTATTTGAAACCAGGGGCATGGCAAATAATTCGGGGAGATTTGGGTCACTAAATGTGAAGGGCCTTAACTCCCCCCAAAAAAGATCAATGCTGATAAGGACATTCAATCAGTTCAGCTTGGACCTACTTTTCGTACAAGAAACCAAGTTTCGAAGTGGAAAGGAGAGCCCCCTAAAGGGAAGACACCTGTGGGCATCAGGACCAGTCAAAAAGGGAGGTGTATTCATTCTATATCGCGCATCGGTGGGACTGCAGATCACACAAACCTACAGAAACTCGGATGGCAGGTATCTCGCAAAAAATTGCACCATTCGACCAAGGGCAGTCACATTGTGATCAGCGTATGCACCCAACAGCCAAAAAATCGCATTTAGAAGAGATCTCTTCACTTTTTTAGAAAAATTGAGGACCGTGGATTTCATCTGTGGTGGGGACTTTAACATGGTGATGGACCCGGCTCTTCCAGCTCCTCATGCAGGAACACTTCCTGGTAGACACGTCGAGGTGCCGCCACCCGCAAACAAAAGCATACACATTCTATTCATCCCCACACCACCATTCATTCGCATAGATTACATTTTCTTAGAGGCAGCACTGGAACACAACATCAAGGGGGGAGGCCTATGTATTACCTATGTATTACTTTCCCACCTATTGCTAAACTATCTTATGCCAATTGTATCAGTATCCTTTCTTTTACTGACCACTAGAGTAGTGCTTTTTACACTGCGACTATCTGTTACAGCATGTTCTCACCTAGACTATTTTTCACTGTCACTTTATGCAACCTTTTTACAAGTATTATATGTGCCTCCTCTACCACAATTAACTGTCTATCTCAACTTTTGCCATGTTCTCACCTAAATTTGTGTCCACCAGATGAGTATTGATGTTGAGTATAGCATTTCTTCACTATGTTTAATGTATTAATTAATGACTACATATCACACTATGCACTTTGGTCAACATTTTACATCTAGTATAAACATCAGGCAGACTTAGCCTCTACACCTTTAACATCGACCTTTCAGGCCACAGCGCTTTAGCTTACTTCTCCAGCCTCAGAACTAGATCACATTGAGTTACTCGAAAACCCCCTCTGTGGGACATCAACCTCTCTTATTGCCTCACCTCTCTTCTCGCCTTTCCTTCAGAGCACCTACACGTCCACCCTACATATTACAATGTGTAGGCCTATCTGGTCATACTTCACACTTATCCCGTTACATTACATACCATTCACCACCTGGCTTACTCACATCACTACCTTAGACAGTCGGTTTGTAAGCAACTTTGCTTAGCTGCAATTCACACAACAGAATCTTGATAGTTCGGGGTTGTCCACCAACCCCCCATCCTTTCACCACCACCTGCTACTATCATCAACCACGCTCAGTCAGTATTTTCACAACCTAGCGTTCACTACCACAATCACCATGTCAGACCTCAAACATTATTTGAACTCACCAGCCCTCAGGTTACAACATTTTGCATCCAAACCAACGCCTAACCAACCTTGTGCCACACCCCATATAAATCAGAGACTAGGCTCTAGATTCTGCCATGAAGTCCACCACTCACACCTACACACTAATAGCAAACCAACATCTAACCAGGATCTCCCTACCAATGCGACCTCTGCTATCGACACCATGACCCCTGCTCAAAACATCTTCCCAATCACTCATGACAGTAGCCCTACTAGCTCCAAAACTCTACCAATCAAAGGGGCCATAATAAATGCCAGGTCACTCCCAGCTCAAGCTCTTGACATTGCTGACTTCCTCACAACGGAAGACCTTGACTTCCTTACCATTGCGGAAACATGGCTTCATGCGGCATCTGGCCCCGCCCTGTCCTTGGCCATACCAGATAACTATGCCATTATCAGATGTGACAGGAGTACCAACCAATCTAAAGGTGGTGGCGTTGCCATCATTTTCAAAAGCTCCCTTGTGCTTAGACCTATTCCGTATTCACAAATCCCATCTGCTGAACTGTTAACTAGCTATCTCGCCTAACCACACTGCTTCATTGCACCTCATTCACAGACCACCAGGACATATATCCTCCTTCACTGAGGATATATACACTATCCTTGCTACTAACACAAAGCCAAATTCACAAATTGTATTACTTGGTGATTTCAACCTCGGCCTCCAAGATCCGAATGACACGGTTGCCCTTGACCTAGCCAACTCACTAACGGATCTAGGCTTCACTCACCACATCCAAGAACCTACTCATATCAAGGGCAGAACCCTCGACTGGCTAACAGACTTCAACTGCACAATTAACCCATCGTCAGTAACACCATACCTATGGTCTGACCACCACAAAATAATCTTCACCATCAAAGCTTCCCCGTTAAGTACTAAAACAAACATGCCACCTGCCATCCCCACCCACAACAAGAAGGACATTACTAAGGAGAAACTGCTCCCTTTAATCTCCCCACTTCTTGATAATATGTCATCATCTAATTCCGACCCTACAGTCCGTGTGGACACTTACAACCTTACTAAGTCCTCATCTGAATTTGTGGTTTACACCTAATCTCAGAGACCTCCGCAAAGCTAAAAGAAACGCAGAGGGGCATTGGAAAAGTATTCCATCTGGTGCCAATAAAAGCTCCCTGATCATTGCATCATCCAACTATAAAGAAGCTATATTCCTTGCCAAAAAAGATGCTTACAACAATCGTATCTTGTTGGCCGAATCTAATACTAAAGATCTCTTTAAAATTCTTAAAGAACTCAAGTCGCCCATAGCCCCATTAGACCAGTGCAACACAGATTCCTCCTGGTGCACTAACATCCAGAAAGCTCTCCTTGATAAAGTCTCATCTCTACAAACAAAAATGACATAAAAAAATACAGGTTAGCCCCAGATCCTGCATTCAAATCTGCATTTAATACCACAACTTCATCATATCCTGTCAAATCATTTAGCTTCTCACCACTCTCCACATGGGAAGTGGAGAACATTATTAAAAAGCTCAAACCTTCTAATTGTCAAGGTGACTCTTGCCCAGCACCTATCATTGAGAATGCGGCCCACGACCTTGCCTCCTTTATCGCTGCCCTCATAAACGCTTCTTTTAAATCTGGGATTGTACCCGACAACCTCAAGGATGCCTGGGCTGTCCCCTTAATTAAAAAACCTGCCGTCGGTCCAAGTAACCCGGCCAATTTTAGACCCACCACAGTGCCCTTCCTCCTAAAAATCTTGGACAGGGCTGCCTATATACAAATTCAGGCTTACCTTGAATCTAACAAACTTCTTAGCCTCCGGCAATTGGGCTTCCGTCCTAGACACGGAACTGAAACTGCCCTTATTGACTAAAAAACACAAATTGAGGATTTAAAAGATAAAGGCAAATTGTCCCTACTTCTATTGCTTGACTTGTTAGCAGCTTTCGATTCGGTCAACTACTAAATTTTGTGCCAACATCTTAAAACAGCTGCCCATTTCTCAGATGAAGCCACCTCCTGGATCAGATCATTCCTTGCAAACAGAACCATGCATGTCTTTTCACCGACCGCTTCTGCTGAACCAAGGTTCTTGTGTCTCCCCAACACTTTACAATGTATTTGCGATGCCCCCTTTTGATATTCTCGACTATCTGGGTGTCACCTATACCAATTATGCTGATGACACCCAGATACTCATCCCTATCACAGGCAACCATGCTATTGACTCCAGAGCTCTTAATGATGTTTACTCGGTCATCCAGGCCTGGATGGCACATCATGGACTGTGTCTAAATGATGAAAAAACCGAGCTACTCATCTTAGGTTCTCACACTAAACTTAATAAACTGGACCCCACCGTCAAATCCTTTATCATTGATGGGAATACCATTGACGTTTCTAATGATGCAAAAACATTAGGTATCTACCTTGATTCTACTCTGTCACTCACAAGACAAACAAATGCTGTCGTATCTGCATTGGCCTACACCTGCAAGCTTATAACAG
The DNA here is from genome assembly GCF_040938575.1 of Ambystoma mexicanum. Classification (NCBI taxonomy): domain Eukaryota; kingdom Metazoa; phylum Chordata; class Amphibia; order Caudata; family Ambystomatidae; genus Ambystoma; species Ambystoma mexicanum. The sequence goes on from NC_090924.1 coordinate 727,751,388, forward strand.
CTTGTAGACCGTTCTTAACTGCCACTAACTGCATCATCCTCGCAAGAACCCTTGTCATGGCATAAACTGATACAATCATATCCCTTTCCTCTTGTAAATACATTATCATATGTTAGTAATTGTGCCTCTTCAGTAAATATGTTTACCCAATTCAGTTATATTGTAAATTTGTATTCATTGTTGCATTTTGCATTTTGCTATTGTTGTATATTCACTGCCACTTTATGTACCTCCTTGTTCCCCTTCCTTTGGAACTACTGTGCCTTACCTAAGAAATGCGCCCAGATGCCTTCGGGACAGGTGCGTAATACAAATAAAATAAATACAGATACAAATACAAATTGTACTAATGGGGTGGTCAGACCAGGATATGAGCACCATGAACCTTTACTTAGGTCCGAGCACCAGGATGGACAAACGATGGATCTGCAATGACACACTTTTTGCAGATCAGGTTTTTATGGACTCTCTAGATGCTGACATGAGGGAGTTCTTTAAGCTAATGACATAAGGGATCCCTCACAAACCATAGTGTGGTAAGCGGCAAAAGCAATGATAAGGGGGCTCCTAACAACACAGGGAACATTTGTGAAGAGAATCAGACTCCGACGTGAGGTATATTTGAAGGGAGAAATAAGATACAAAGAAGCCGAACTGTGAGGAGGGGTGGGAGATGCAGTCAAAACGTTGGCAGACATAAAGGAGCTTAGACAAGAGCTGAAAGATGTGTGTAGTGGGAAGGCGCTGATGCACCTCTGACATGTCAAACAACATTTTTACGAAAGAGTGGATAAAACCCACATGTTATTTGCAGCTGAACTAAGAGGGCAAAGAGCTGAGAGAGCGGTTTATAAAATCAAAAGCCCACAGTGGGCAACGTAGAATGATCCCACTGGAATCACAGCCCGCTTTGCCCAGTTTTCCCAACATCCTTTGACTGTGCACCCACTCAAGAAGACATAGACACATTTTTAGAAACCTCTGAGTTTCAACCGCTGCAATCCTCAGATATTGATAAATTGGGCGCCCCAACTGTAGTGGAAGAGGTAGGTCCCGCAATCTCAAAATGAAGGGCGGGTTCCGCATCAGGGCAGGATGGCTTCACCCCAGCTTTCTACAAGACCTTCAGCTGTGCTGTCGCACCCTTCCTGGCCCTGCTCTTTACTGACATCATGGAAACGGGACAGGCTCCACCATCCTTCACAGAGGCTAGAATCATTGTTCTCCCGAAAGACGGAAGGGACCAACTAGAGTATGGCTCCTACCGACCAATCTCCCTGCTGAATGTTGATGCTAAGCAAGCATACTCGCTAATAGGTTGTGTGGGGTGTTGCCAAAGCACGTACATAATGACCAGGTCAGTTATGTAAAAGGTAAGCAGGGCTCGGATGACATACGTAAAACTTTAGACCTAATAGCGTAAATCGACCGTCAAGACTCCGACCCTACCCTAGTCTCGGTTGAAGCAGAAAATGCTTTTGACAGGGTGGAGTGGCCATTTATGCTACAAGTTCTGAGGAAGGCAAATCTAGGATTGCGCTGGATCACAGGAGCACAGGCTCTTCATCGCAACACAAGAGCAAAGCTAGTGGTTAATGGTGTGTCTTCTCCTTCCTTCGCTCTGAGTCGGGGGACCTGACAGGGTTGCCCCTTATCACCCCTGATTTTTGCATTGGTGATGGAACCTCTTGCCCAGTCCATACGAATGGATGCCTCAATCACTGGGATTAAAAAATGTGAGAAAGAATACAAGCCAGCACTGTTCGCTGATGATGTCCTAGTCTAGCTGACACATCTGTCTCGGTCCATCCCGGCACTCTTAGCCGCGGTAGAGGAATATGGGTCTCACTCGGGTTTTCAGATTAATCGAAGTAAAACAGTCATACTACCGCTGAATGCAGGTGGTTCCCCCTTAGATAACCTTTTGAACACCTGTGGTCTGAAACATAAACTTGATCACATCAAGTACCTAGGGGTTACAATCACCAAACAATTAGGGGACTTAAATCAGGCAAATTATATCCCGCTGTGGATGGCGATTAAAAGGGGCATCCAAATATGAAAAATAAAGCTTTCATGGGTAGGAAGGTTCACGACAATTAAAATGAATGTACTCCCACGGCTTCTCTTCTTGTTTCAGTCTCTCCTGGTGAGTCTCCCAGACCCCTTTAACCTAGAAGTCAAACAAGCTCTATTAAACGTTATTTGGGAAGGGAAAAGATCCCAAGTGGCCTATAACACAATGATTCTTCTGAAAAATAAGGGGGGCATGGCCTACACATACATCTGAGTACTGCAGAGCAGCTCAACTCTGTGTGCTTCTGGATCACTTGAGGGAATCAGAGGACAAGCAATGGGTGCAGTTGAAGAACGGGTACTTCGCACCAGTCACATTGGGTGAATGGCTTTAGATCCCCCAGAAATCTCTGCCGCAAAGAGTATGTGAACACCCAATCCTTGCAGTGGTGTGGCCCCTTTGGAAAAAGAATTCAGACATGAGCGGGGTTACCACATGGCCCTCTCCCCTAAGCTGTATCTGGGCTCCCCCAATTATAGATCTCATAGCAGACCCAATTCAATTCCAGCCGCAATACAAACAGGGTTTGGTCAGGATAGGGCAAATGTGGTGGGAGGGAAGCTTCTTGGCCAGGGAAGAGTAGGAAAGCGCACAGCAAGGTCAGCAGATTCAGCCGCTGTCAAACTTACCATTAAAGGATGCACTTACTGACCCACAGTGGAACACACAGCCCCAGAGACAACTCATCCCCTTTGCAAATGTACTCAACACACAAATGGGCACCAATTGGTTGATTGCAAAACTTTATAGCGCCTTATTGGAAAGAGGACACTTACCAACACCACACACGCAAGAGCGGTGGGAAAAAGACTTGGGTTGGGAGGGTAATCAAGAGGATGGGCCACAATACACAAAGCTGTTAGGAATTCCACCATCTCCGTCCAATATAAAATGCACAATTGTAGGCTGCTCATGCAATGCACTTCACCCCTCAGAGATTAGCGAAAATGTACCCTGGAATAAGCCTGCACTGTTGGCGGGGATGCTCACAAATTAGCAATTATTGCCATCAATGGTGGGACTGTCCTAGGGCTCAAACTTATTGGAAGGAGATCCTGGGCTGGATCCATGACATAGAGGGAATAGAGAGGGCTGAAACCCCACTCCTTGTGTTGTTTGTGGGCGAGCTGGTGGAAGACCAATATTTAGTTCTGCTCCATTTGCCCCGAAACTTGCTCCTGGTGGCCTAAGTGTGTCTAACTATACGTTGCAAGGGTGACATGCTCCCGGTGAGAAAGGAATGGCTGTGCAAGACAAAGAGATATGACATGGAGACCACCACAGCACTGCTAATGGAATCGCACTCGCACATAGATATAATGTGGCTCCCATTTCTTGAGTATTAGGAACAGAACAAACTAGCGCCCTAAGGCCCCAAATGAAAATGGAGACAAAAGATGTTTTTCTTTGTACTCTGGATGACTGTTTTTTCATTCATTTACTCATTCGGCTATCCGTCCAGCTGTAATCGTGAACAAAGTTGTATGTATACGTACCATGAAATGATAGGCTATTTATAACACGCTTAATACCCAGAGGCATCTAAGCGTGGACCCAGGGATCGAACCTGTGTTGCTCTGTGTCATCTTGCTTCCAAGGCGAGCACTTTGCCCCTGAGCTATCCTCTCGAGACATGTGCTTAATGTTAGCTGTTTTTCTTGAAGCTTGTTATGTGTGGGGAGAGGGGCAGGGAAACAGGGGGAAGACAAAGTGAAAACCGGATCACCCATCTGCACTGTTCAGCTAATGTAATGCAATGTCATTCTCTGCATTTGTTGGTCTTCAATAAGAATCCATTTTCAAAAAAGAAAAAGGCATCCGGGTATGTTGCTTACTAAAATGTGCATCAGCTATGCTTTTAAGAACAGAGAGAGAGAGATAGAATAACATGGATTGCTTGCCAAGCCAGGCATCAAAAGATTACACCTTGAAAGCTTGACAGAGCTGGGTAAGAAGCCACTGAGTTTTTAAATGATATCATTAGCAAAATGGTAGTATATATTTATGTATACCTTCGCTGCATGCAAATACACTCCAGTTGAGGGCACACAACATAGGAAGACAGACAATGGGACTGGACAAGGGAAAAGGGAAAAAATTTACAATTCACAGTGATTCTTGATGACATTCCTGGGAAAGATTGAAGGTGCTTATTGTATAAATAGTGCATTTAATTTATAGTAATGACTGGCCTTGATTTGCATTGCATTCAAGGTTCAATTAGAAGACATTTGAACATTATTCTGTGAAACTTTCTTTTAAGATCTCGTTAGAATCTTACAAAGATTTCTGTTATTTGTGTAGTTCTGGCGAGATTTAGCTCCAGTAAAGTTTAGAGTAGTTTCAGCCATCCTCAATGGACTTGCATGCATGTCTTCGTTTTTGGAAATGTTTTAGTGCATGCATATTTTCTATTAATTATTATGGCAAGCCAACAAAATTGTGATGATTTGGCTAATGATTGTTTCTATTATATTTATGTTTTTACATATTCTATTGACTAAATGAGTGCTGTCGCCAGGCGTCAGCATGTGGAGAATATGTGACACCATCTGTGACATACACAGGAATTGAGAAGGGCAATATTAGTGACTAAGAGGTTACATCTCGGGAGGATAGCTCTGGGGCAACGCGCTCGTCTTGAAAGCAAGACGATGTCGAGCAACACAGGTTTGATCCCCGGTCCGCGCTTAGAAACCACTGGGTATTAAGCTTGTTATAAATAACCCATTACATTACATCCGATGGTAGGTGCCTGAGTCCAAACCATCTTGCCTTTTTTCCATGGATTGTGGAGGTGGATAAGAGGCTGAGGGGAGAGCAGTTAATTTATAAGGTGACCTTTTGTGGTCGTCGTTTCTGGATTAGATGCAGGTTACTGTGTAGAGAAAGCTAACAGTGAGTTTAGGGAGTAACATATTTTATTGTAGATAATTATAGTAATTATTTTAGAGAAGTTGTTTTCTGAAGTCGGCAAAATTATATTTTTTCATGAATGGGGCAAGGGGCGGTCAATATCAGAAGAGTGGCATCTCTGTCAAACCATCCTACAGTATGGGAAAATGTTCCTTCATTTATAGACAGAAGGGCATTTGTGTCGGCATTGTGAAATATTAATAGATAGAGAACGCTTGTTTTTTGAAGACGTTAGTCTATTGTAGTTTGAGAAGAATAATGCCATATGCTCCCGATCACTGATGACTACCTTATTTGGTTTTGGTGCATATGGTCACGCTAGCGCCACTTACATGGCAAAGCAGTGTTAACACAAGAAAGAAGCATGGGTGCTCAGCAGCAGGATATCTGGATGACAGGGTAACTCGAAATATTCAGCCATGCTTTTGATGAATCAGAAAATGTTATTTGTTGTGCCGCTGTCCATTTAAACCAATGAGTGCGTGTTTTACAATGATTCTCCCAATCAGAAGTCTTGTTGGAAAGTACATGCTTTCATCCTTTACTGGCATAGTGACCCTTCCTTTAACTGCTCACTCCCCATCTGTGTGTGTCGACTCCCACCCATCTAGGGTTGCCAGTTTGAGCTATTTCCTGCACAATTGGGTTCTCAAAAATCATTTCTGCGATAGTATGTGGGTTGGGGTTTTGGGCTACTTTGGGCTACTGTGCACAGCAGTGTATTTGTGAATAAATTGTTGGTATCAAGAGGTGGAAATGTAAAACAATTAGTAAATTCAAACTGTGCATGTTTACTCCAAAGTCCCGGGCGCATTTTCTTTCTAAGTTTAGAATCCGCTCAGAATAGCAAGCACTGCTCATTTACAGAGTATTATAGCTCTGCAGCCAGCACCTTAACAGCCTCGCAAACACATTTCATTTGTTAACAGCAGTGGTGCCTTTGTAACGCGTGATAGAACATTTCCAAATGAAATATCAGGAAACAGCAGCAGTTTAATTAATCTTTCTTAGTGCGCTCCCAGCTCTTAAGTTATCTTAAAAATCGGTGCCCACTTCAAAATAAGCTAAAGTGAGTAGCAGAATAAAGCCCCCTTTTAAAGATGTTTTTTATAGCCATATCTATTAGCTTGACATGCAAAAAAAAGAGCTTTATTATAATGTCATGTTAGTGTAAGGCCTAACTTGCCCTATAACTAATGTGTGTGTTTCTATAGCCTAAAGAAAACTAAGGAAAGTCTGAGTCTGTAAGTCCAAATCAAAGTTCTGACTGTGTCCCGAAGCATATGATTGCCCTTACATCTATAAATAAACAAAGTGTGTGATTTCCCTTAACCAAAATATTGTAAAAAATAAAGTCTTAGCTGCTCTCAGCTTAGGTTCTTCTTCGGCCTTATACTTCATGCTTAATATAGCTCGAATAGCTGTTGGTCTAACCAATGTTCTGCCAACTCTTGAGGTTCCCTTCTCCAAGTTTAACTTAGCACATTTCACATAAAGGGGGTCTTGAGGTTCCCTTCCCCAAGACAGCATTTCTCAGTTCTATACATTTTCAGGATTCCCTTCCCCAAGACTGCACTGTAGTACTCGATTGACTTGCCACAAAGTCTCAGGCTTCTCACCATCGAGGGTGCCCTGGTCTTGGCGCAGTTATCAGACCACATGGTCCACACATCACAGGTCACGCAACCAGGAGCCCTATGCTTCTCCTTGACTTGATTTGCACTGTAGGTGAACTTCACAGTGGAGAACTCCCATGTATAGACACAGTTGTCAGACCACACAATCCACCCATCACAGGTGGCACACACATAAGTTCCTCCCCTTTTGCCTCTCTTGTTACACTCTTGTACATTAGTCTTTTGCAAGTCTCCTCACATTGGTTTGTTAACCTCTTTGCTTTAGTTCTGGTTGTAATACTGTATTCACTCAGTCTGACACTCCTTGTCAGTTTATCTGCCAATGTTCGTTCAGTGTTTAATATGCTGGTGTTTAATATGCCTTGGATTTACTTCAAACAATGCTTTCTCTCGTGCTCTTTATTTAATATTTCATATTTTCGTTCACACAGTTTTTCTCAACCAGTTCTGTATTAAAGCCTGTGTAATTGCTTCAAACAGTATTGTACATATAGTTCGGTATTCAACATTAAACAATTGCATTGAAGTAGTGCTTTTCATTCCGTTTGGTATCCAAGATTGAATAATTGCATTCAAACAGTGCCTTTCGTTATATTCAATCTTTTTGTTTAGTTCAGTATTCAAAATCGAGTAATTATCTTCAAGCAGTGCTTTTTATTCAGTTAAGTATTCAAGATTGAGTAATTCTATTAAATTCTGCTGAATTGAATGCAATTCAACTTCTACTTGCTTGCGGTTCCCTGGGAACGCTCCGGTGCCTCCGAGTCCTCTGACCCTCACCATCTCTTCCCACTCCACACTAGCAGTTCCTGCTGCTCGCTCTTACCTCCTGGCCAACCGGGATGCATACTGCTCTCACTTATCCGCCTCACCGGGCACTTCTCTGCACACACCGGCCACCACAGCGGCATGCGGTTAGCAGCCGTTCTGCTTTTCAATAGTGTGACAGCTCATGCACTCCTCTTTCTCTGCAGGATAGTGGCAAGTCTCTCAACCTCTGGATCTCCTGCCACCAAGGCTGCTCTCTCTCCCTGCACCAAGGCAGCCCTCTCTCCCTGCACTGAGGCAGCTCTCTCTCCCTGCACCGAGGCAGCTCTCTCTCCCTGCACCGAGGAAGCTCTCTCTCCATGCACCCAGGCAGCTGTCTCTCCCAGCAACTGGCAGCTCTCTCTCTGTACCAATGGCAGCACTCTCTCTCCCTCAACCCGGGCAGCTTTCTATGTTTGCACTGATTTGGGCTCACCGTTTATACACCTGATCCTTGTTAATAGGTCTCAGCTGTATGTTGTCAATTGGTATTGCCTGACCATAACAACTGCAATTATTGAGACATGCCTGACCTTCAGTAATAGATGTCTGCACACTCCTCTTCTTCGTCCCAGTACTATAGTGGTGTTTACATGGGATGTGTGTGTTAGTCCTAGTCTCTTCTTCCTCATCTCAGTACTATAGTGGTGTTTCCCATAGGAAGTGTGTGTTACTCCTAGTAGGGGTCAGATAGGTCAGTGTTAGGAAAGGGGAGATACCATGTTTCGTCCTCAAGTACTCTCTCCCCAAACCCCAAGGGCCTTCCTCCAAGGTGATCCTCCCTCGCTTCTCCACCCCCAAGGTCGGTTTGCAAAAGCGATGGCCCTTCCCTGGCCACCTGAACAGATAATCCCTGGTGGAGTAGATGTGAGAATACCCTCAGGTTTCTCACAATGTTCAAATATTGTTGACCTCATACATAACAAGGAGCAGGAAATGTGTGGCCAAGAATCTTTGTAAGTAATTTGGTGTATAATACACCTTCTTTCAATGTGTGTCAGAAAGTGGTGAAAGTACAGCAGCGTTGAATAGATGATGTTTCAGGATTTCATTATTTTGCAGTCTAGGACTCATAGTTTTTCATTCAGAAAAGTGAAAAATTAATCTACAATGATATTCTTTTAGCTTAACATGTTCTTCAAGGATTTACATGTTGTCAGGTTGTGCAGTTAGTGTATTGTGCAAGCAATCTCTCCCATACATCATTTTTGTATTCCTTGAAATCCAAAACGTAAATATTTGTACCAAATGAAGCTTGGAAGATGAGTTTCAAGTGCTTTAATTGCAGAGTGGGTTAAAAGCCCTGCTTCACTGTTCAGCCAAAGTGCAGAATCCGGGGCAAAATGTATTCTCACTCTGACGTAACTGCACACATTAGAGTCCTTATAAATGACATTCTCACTATATTAAAAGCTTGCCCTAACAATGTGCCAGAGTTATTGATTGTATTGACCAAATGGTGCATCATCAGGTTCTACTGTTAGTGGCCCCCAATGCTTTCACCTCGAATTGCATTGGTCCTCCCTCGGTCCCATATCACTTGATTTGACAAGCAGATACATAGTCCCACCAGGCAGTCAGTGCACCAGATATTTGTCTGTAGTGGAGGAACTGCAGCAGTACTCTCTCCATCTGTGCAATCTCTCTCTCTCTCCCTATCTCTCTCTATCTCTCTCGCTCTCTCTCTCCCTCCCTGTCCCCACTGTCTCTCTCTCTCTCTCTCTCCCTGCGCCGTCACTCACTCTCTCCTTGCACTTTTACACTCTCTAACCTTGCAATGCCACCCTCCCACAACTTGCGCTGTCCCTCCCTCTCTCTTTCTTCCTTCCTTCTCACTCTTACTCTGCTGTTTCCCACCCTGGCACCCTTCAAGATATCCCCTCTTGCACCCTCATTCCTTCTTCTCAAACTCTTACTTTTGCATGCAGCCCTTACTTTTTCTCTCATACTTCCACACACACACATGCTTTTTCTCTTACCCTTCCACTTTCACCTGTTCGCCCTCATATTTCCTCTTACTCATAATCAATGCCACCCATTCTCAGTGGCTTACTCCCTTTCTCTATTCCCTGTCTCATTCTCTTACACACCTGCCTCCCTTCTCGCACCCTCCCTTAAAACCTTGCACTCACCTCCTTCCACACTGGTGCCTATAAATGCAAAATGCCAGCCAAAAAACGATGTAGAGGTCGTCCTTACGTTGGCTTCATTATTGAAAAAAAAATAAACTCTTTAGGTTTCCCTGGGATGGAAAAGAAATCCATTTCTGACAGTATATTTGCAATTAGTGTATCATATTATGATGTTACCTCAAAGAATAAAATGTATGTATTATTGCTAACGATATATTGAAATCCGCTAAGGTTAAATCTTGACTCCCTCTGAGATACTTTGGGAGATATCCTGGATGAATGGCAAAGGACTATGAATTCGGATAACATTTTAATTTTTGGTGATTTTAATTCCTATTGCCCAGATTTGGTGGATGAAGAGGAGGGCGCTGCTTCCATGAGAAATTAGTGGGGACCGCGTGCAATGGTCTAAAAGGGCATGGGCCTTCAGAAAGATAAATGGAAATGTGGCAGGTGACATTCACAGTCAATCGACATGGAGGCATGGGGCATCGTTCGACCATTGATTATATTTATTCTTCTTTAACCTTGTGGCCAGTTATATTGTCATTGAAGGTAGAACTGTCTGAATTGAGTGACCATGCTGGTCTCATTCTGACATGTATTTTTCCAGGGAAACAACGAGGAAACAAATGTAGGTCTGTCAGTTGCAATTAAATAATCAAGGAAATTGATTTGTTTTGTCACCCAGTGTTATAAGGAGTTTTAATGATACAGTAATATTCTTAATAGAAAATATCAGTGGCAATTGTGCTACGTTGGAATATATAATGGTTGACAACTACTGTAGAATAGCCTGCCAGGCTTATGATCAATCGATGTTAGGAAGGAATTCTTCTAAAAGAATTCATTTTGTTAAAAAACATGTATATAATGAAACTCTAGTGGCAAGGAAAAAAAGAGTACAAGCGCAGTATTAGGTTGTTACATAAGGAGTGTTGCTATGATCTGGCTCTGATGTCATAAGATGTTAAAACACTTCAATATTGCAACTGGGTGAACAGTTATACACAGGCTTTCTTTTTATATCAATGATAATAGGAATTCTTGAAATATATTCATTGCTTGTCCAGTGACTCAAGTAGTGACATGACCAATGTGATACAGGCATGCCAGTGGATTGACCACTTCAAAAAGAAATTTGCAGTAATGTCAAAAATGGAATTTCAATTTAATGTTAAGAATCTACAGTCATGGAGTGGTACATTTACCAAGTTGTATATTGAAAGGAAAATGATTAAATGTAAATGTTCCTGATCTATGGGCCCTGATGGCCTCCTTAATTTAGTACTAAAGGTGAATGCTGGTTTGTGAGCTGCTAGTTTGAGTGGTTTATTTGAGAACATTAGAAGTGATGGCCTCATTCCAAATACATTTAGGCATAGCTATATTATGCCGATCTTTAAGAAAGCTGACAAGAGTAATCCAGGGACCTATTCGCCTATAGCCCTACAAGACTCAGCAGCAGAACTATTTGCATCAGTTCTATTGGACGCATTGAATGTGTTGGGCCTCATTATGAGGTCGGCGGTAAGGTGTTAACTGCGCCGGTAAGGATGCTGGTGTCGTTAACCCCTTACTGCCGCATTACGAGGTCCCTTAGAGGGAGCCGCTAAAGGACCAGGGAGCTAACAGGTTGTTTGCTCCCTCCCCATTCCCATTGATCCCTATTGGGGCTCGAATAGGAATGGGGAAGGGTAAATTGAATGAGGAATTACCGGGTCTTCCAAGGTTGGAATGGCCCAGTAATTCCTCATTCAAGGACCCCGGACCCGAGTTTGGAGGCAGCCATGCGGCAAATAGCGGCATGGCTGCCTCCAAACTCGTAGTGACCCCCATTGTCTTTAAAGGACAGACCACTTTATACCGCTTGTATAGATCTATCGCTCGCATTTGATCTGATTTATCGAAACCACTTATGGAAGAAATTGTGGTCATGGGGATAGATGAAGGCTTACTGAAGTTAATAATGAGCCTCTATCAAGGTACTACTATAAGCATTAGGTTGGATGTGAGCAGAGGGCTTACTAAATCTATACCAACATATAGAGGACTAAAGCAGGACTTTGTCCTGGCTCCTGCACTTTTTAATTCATAAGTGGCTGATATACCATGCAAATGGTGAAACATAAATACCTTTCCTCCTAAATTAGGTCAGCTGTTCATTCCTAGCCTGTTATTTGCAGATGATACTATGCAATTCGATCAGACCCAAATTGGACTACCATTAGAAACTACAACACTAGACATGACGAGTGCTAATAAACTGGAGATTAATGCAGCAAAATCAGCAATCTTAATAACTTAAGTTAGGAGAACATCAAGTGAGTGATTTTCATGAATTGTAGGAGGGGTTCAAATTGGACGGCAAACACAGCTAACCTATTTGGAGTTCAATATCCAAGAAAAGCCTAGTAGAAAAAAGAAGAGCCAAAGAATAAAAAATAAGTTGGTTCCACTACTGACACAGATGAGGAAAATGTAAATATTGTGCTTACACTTTGGTTTCCTTTCAAAAGTACTACTTTGGAAAGTTATGCCTACTGTGATATATGTGCTAAAATTATTAACTTTACCAAAAGTAGATGTACTCGATATGTTAGAGGGAGCCTCCTGGAAGAGATTATTGGGCTTACCCAAATAAATTCCTCAGGCTCTAATACACCATGAACTGGGACTCCAGCCTTGAAGTTCTCAATTAAACAGGAATAAGTTAAGTATATTCTATAAGGTTTTAGACCCGGTCAGCGACTCCTTATACACAGATATGAATAAAATATACTGTGAAAGCACTTTTAAAGTTATTATCAAGTTTGCACAGGAATGTGAAATTTTACTTGAACTCGATAGTAATATTAACAACTTTGTTTAAAATCCAAATAAGATTCTGGAAAACCTGAAAATACACACCTGATGTCAGCAGTGTCACAATTTGTATCATTAGAAATTGTATTCAGAATATGTAACGTTTTGGAAACCTCGTCATCAATTGCCAAAATACTTGACTTGTTATACAAACAAGCATTTATGGTATATCTAAATGAGGTCCGGATTCAACTTTTTAGGCACACTGGAAGGATGGGGGCCCATCTGTGGCCTGGAGCCTAAAAATCAAATCTGTAGGTTGTGTAAAAATCCTAAACATTGTGAAACTTTGAAGCATCTTGGTTTCAATTGTGAGGCTATAAAAATATGTAGGAGAATGTGGTTAGGAAGATTTGTGTATGATTCTAGCAGGGTTATAAGTGAGAACCTCTGGTCTAAATTAATGGAGAGGTTTAACAGATCGTTGCACTTATTAGGTGTCTAAAAACTATACATGCACCTTTAAATGAAGGTTTTTAAATGAAATTGAAAGATTTTGATAAATTGAAAGAATGATATTTATTGCTAAGGATGAATAATTTGCAAATTGTTAAGTGTATTTATTATGTGATGAGATGTGATGAGATGTTTTAATTTTGAGAAAGGTTTCTAAGTATAAGTTTAAAGTATAACACAATAAAAAATGCAAAATGCATAGAACAGCAGTAAACAGCAAAACAAATGGCTTCTTGTTTCTAAAAGCCACCTGTTGTGACAGTTGCAAAGCAGAGTTTCTGAGGCCACGGAAGAGGGAACTGCACTAGTCTATTTCTTTACAGATAAAGGAGCGATAAAGCGGCAGTTTTGCTGTTGTAGAAATGTTTGTGTTTTACATTTAAATTGTAGGCTCACATTAGGGTGACATGACTCATTTCATGTCCCCAATTCTGGGCAGGAAAACAGACTGTGATTTCTGAAAATTCAAAATGAATTTAAAGAATTAAAGTCCAATTCAAACGAAGGTGGTCTCCAGCTTTATCTTTATGCAAAGGAAATCACTACAATGTTGTAGGTACACAAACAATGTGTCATCATGAAATTCTCTCTGCCCTCATGAATCTGAGTAATTCACACACAAGCCCCCATTATCTTTATGAAGCCTAGAAATGTATTATACTCTATAAGATACTAGACATTCTGAACACATGAACTCCTTAACTTCACAAAAGCATTTCAATGTTGTGCATCACATTGTGGTTTCAATATGTCAAAATACAGTCTTAATTTTCCTCAATGATACCCACCATTTATAGATCAAAATGCTGTCTCTACATTAAATGTGGTGCAGGGGTTTCATTAATGTGTGTGTTTGTGCAGCTTTCTCTGAATATGTGTACATACCTTTCCTCAATTTCTTATTCATTTGCCTTCCCATATGTAAGTTTTGAGTTGGAAATGTTATTTTCTGTAATCAAAGGTACCATGTTAATGCATGCTTCCCTTTCACATTACACGTAGGTCTACCAGTGCTCCGCCAGTTCATTTTCTGGATAAGGGATAACATTGTTGTTGAACATTTTGTTGATTTTCTGTGACTAGAAAAGTTCCCTGTGCTAATTTCTGTTCCACAAACATTTAATTTATGACTAGGCTCCCATGGGCAGTGTGTTTGCATGATATCACATCAGGCAGTAGTATTTCATGATCATATGAGGTCTGCATGAGCCTATGCTGGCAGGATCCACAGATTGTATTTTGAATCGCGCCTAATTTTACAAAAGCACTTTGCATTTAATTAGCATGAAATGCTGTCAATTTGAAACTGTACTTGTCAACAATAACAATGCAAAGTGCTTTAAGGAAATTACATCTCACCTTGACCTCCATTTAAATGGGGGACACAGGGCACCGCATTTGACACTGTACCTGTATCTTTGTAATATTAGCATCCCCCTTTGGCTCCATACCCTTTGATTTCCAGGATTTTACCATGGATACACTACAGGGACAATATGGAGTTATCTGAGGGTTCTACTTATGCTTTAAATGTGGCTTCTCATTTTTGGGGAATCAGCTTGGACCCTTGATCTGGAGTTAGTGCATTTCCAGCTGGCTGTGTGGAACCCAGTCTGCAACATGGCTTTCTCCTCACTTCCTTGAAGGGCTCCTTTCTCCAATCTACCTGGAAAGCAGTTTCGAATTGGTCTGAGCTCCCCAGACATATCCTTCCAGTTAAATCCAAAAATATTCTTCTATATCCTTACAATTCCAAACGCAAGCTACTTTATAATCATCTACTCCTCCCCTTATCTTGTGAATAAGATGTGGCTTCCACCAGTCTCATGAAATAGAAGGGAGGGGGGATAATCACTCATTAAGTTATGGATATTCACATCCTTTTAATGGTGTAACTGTGGATGTGAATGTGTGAGGTTAATAAAATAAAGGCCATAATATTCTGTAGAGATGAATGCACACTTCAAGATGTGGAATGTCCCTGCAGAGATAATGATTTGCCCTACTTTTTACATTTTGTCCTCATTATGCGCCAGGTGAATTGTAAATAAGGTGCATGATATATTGTTTACCTACAAACTACAATTTGGTAGGACCTTACTTGTTGGAGATAGATATGTTTAAATGAGCATATGTTTTATTTAAAACATCACACCTAAACGTTACTTTCAGTTTGACAACATCTATAATTTAAAGAAATACTGAGTTTGGCCAACAGAGATCACTGTTGGTGCATCACCTATACACTCATTTGTTATTTACAATACAGAATAAACAATAATATGCAGAAATAAAAGTAGTAAAACCCATACGAATGAAAGAAAATACATCCATTATTCTGAGAACATTCATCATTCAATGATAAGGCTCCTTCAGTGAAGGGATATACAGCATAGGCAGCTTGTTTGTCTGGCACAGAATACAAGTATTATTTTGGATTGACTACTGTTCTACAGTTACTCTTTCTTATCTGCAGGATTACCTGTACACTCTTCTTCATGATATTACTACATGTCCAGGCTAGTTTATTTTGCTTTTCACAGATATCAGATAAGCTGCCTCATGACTTTTGCTAAATGGATTTTATGATTGGCCTTAAGTGACAGCTCACTTTGTACTTTACACTTTAGTGCATATCGCAATCTTTATGGGGCAAAACTAGTTCAAACATGATGAATCACGGCCTTGCTGTGGCCCCATATATTGTGGTATGGGTGGGGTTTTGTAGTGAGGTGAATCCTAGCTCAACTCCAGCTTCACGTTCAAGTATGTCCCATTTCAAATTGAATAAGCCATGTTTTCAAAGTTAAATGAACTGTGTGGCAAAATATAATGGAACTTCAAATAATGTCTCTTTTCTACATTAATCTTCACATCATTTTACTCAAACACAATATACATCAAAATACAATATTTGAAGATGAATGTAAGGTTATTCTAATGCCCAATGGCTTTTTTCCTTCTATACGATTGGGACCCAGGAACATTACACTTGTGATGAAATTCTAGAATTGTTCATCTGAGTTCCAATATCTGAATCAATGGTCCTGAGGCTGGTTAAATTCCTTTGGATGTGCAAAACACACTCTTTTCACGTGTGCATTTTTCTGCATGTTGCCACATACTTTTCATACAATACTTGAGATAGTGAATATGTTAATGAGCAGCTTGCTGGCTCATGAATCAATGGCATGTTGTGCAAAAATTGGCATGTGTGTTTTTAAAGTGTGAAACCGGGCATTTGTGTACTTTTACATGTAGATTGAAAGTTCCAATTTAAACAGGTACAGTTCTCTGCAAGTTCTTAGCATTGACAAGCCAGCCTCTGGATTACTAGAAATGCTTTCAGTTTGTTTTGTGGGTGCGCATACAGTCATTGGTACATTGCATTTCACAGGATCACCTTTTTTCATCATGGCAGCAAGTAAGAGCAATCCAACAGGAAGCACACTTTTGTGTATGGTGCCTCTCTCGCTGTTTCAAAAAATCTTTCTATTGTCAGTTCACTTTCATAAAACTATCTATGCTTATAGCATTTTCTTCTATATTGTTGCATGTGCTGAAGGGTTCTATGTTCATTCATCGACAGTGTTTTTTTCGATGGGTTTTTTGCCAAATTCTTTTTTGAAAAAATGAATCGAATTCTTTTTAATTTTTATCATTTTTATTGTTTAAGGTACTAATGATAATACATATGTTAGCAAGTTACAGACTTTGAGAGCATCTTATAACAATAAAAAATGAACGGAGATTGAGAATATTAACAAACAAGAACTTGATCAATACCAAAAACATTAATTTAACAAATTGGATTATTGTACATATTTCAACGAGCATAGTAGATGGCAGTAATATAAATTGAACTTAAATTATTGTAACAAGTCTGCAGAGAATAGCTTAACGAGAATAAGAATGGAAATTTGGAGAGACATACTGGTAGGCAGACAGAAGACATACAAGAGACTGATGGGAGAAGGGTAAAGGGGGAAGATGGGTATAATGTGTTATTTGATCAAACTGTTATTACCACTGCAATCATAATATAATACATGCATCCCAGTGAAAATATAATCATCTAGCTAATAAATTAAACATGAGTATATTGGTTCAGGAGCCAGGAGCAGTTGGATTGAAACAATTGAGATAGCGGATGAAAAAAATACCATTTAGCATTATATTTAGGAATTGTATTATGATTATCAGCCATACACAGTTCCATTTTATGAATATGACAAATAGAGTTCCACCATCCTCTGGTAGACAGAGATCGGAAGTCTTTCCAGTTAGCTGTGATACATTTCAAGGCTATGCAGAGGAATAAATCATATAGTCTGGTTGAGTCAGGAGAAATATATGTTGTTATGGCCAGATTTCCTAAAAAAACATTCACAGAGGATAACAGAACAGCAACAGAAAAAATAATCTTGATGAACTTCCAGATGTCTTGCCAAAATCTGAAAATATATGAACATTCAAAGAACATATGCATATATGTGGTGGGAGACATGACACATGACCACCATTTAGCGTCATGATTTGGGTTGGCCTTTGCTAGTTTAGCCAGAGTAATAAATGCTCTCTGGATGAAGAAAAAATAATGCTGGGTTATATTTGCTGAAACCGATATGTGTTTAATTTTGGAGAACAAACGGAACCATATATGATCCTCAAACATACATCCTAAATCAAATTCCCATTTCAGATGAACTGAACAAACGTCAAATGTTGAGGTGAGCATATTATACATTTGTGAGGCTCTTACATCGCAAGTCATGGTAAGCTGTAATAGTCTGAGGGTGTCTGGAGAAAAAATCTCATTGGAGAAGTGATTAAGTGCATCGAGACAGGAGTTAATTAATTTGTTGTAGTACTGAAAATCAGCTTTGGTAATGGTGAATTTGGACGAGATTTGCTGGAAGGAGAGAATGGAAGGACCACCTATAATGTGTTGGATGGGACCATCTATAATGTGTTGGATGAATATAATTCCATTTTTAATCCATGATTTACGATTAAGGACCTTGCTATTAATTACTATATTCTTGTTGTGCCATAGTAAAGGGGAAAGGTACTTATTGGGAGTTTTGGTATGGGGGAAGAGAAAGGTTTGTAGGGCTGTGACGGATGCAAGATGTTCTTGGAGGTATGTTTAAATATATATATAATCAGTGATGTTATAAGGATGAACTGATTGTTTTTCTAATGTGCACCATGTAGGAGTATCAGAAATGTCGGGATCTGTGAACCAGTGGCAAGATTGCTTTATGAGAAATGCAGAATGATATAGCTTAAAGTCTGGAAATCTAACACTGCCCAACTCCCCAAAGAAAGTTTAGTAATATTGAATATATAGATTTGAAAAAGAAAAGAGATAGTGGAACAGAAAGAAGCTGAAGGTAGTATAGTACAATAGGGTACAGCATCATTTTAATTGTTTCCAAACTCCCCCATCAAGAGAGGTAAAGGGGGGACCATTTGGATGTTAGGTCTTTAAGAGTGTCCATTAATGTCTTAGTGTTGAGCTTGACGGTATCTTGGATTGTAGGGGCAAAACGAAGACTTAGGTATTCGATGGAGCTACTGCACCATTTAAGATCAAAAATATCAATCTCATGTTTGAAGCAGTAGGGATTTAAGGGCATCATTTCTGATTTCTGTCTGTTTAATTTATATCCTGATACTTGACCAAACTGAGATAAAGCATTGAGGAGATTAGGTAGGTGAAGTTTGGGGTTTTTGATTAGAATAAGGATAGCATCAGCATACGCTGCTATTTTGGTAATTGAGGCACCTGCTTGAATCCCCGGATATTTTTGTTAGATTTTATTAATTCCAATAACGGTTCAAGTAAAAGAATATATAATAACAGTGAAAAGGGGCATCCCTGCCACGTTCCTCTGAGCAAAGGAAAAAAGGAGGATGTTTGGCCATTTAAATAGATAGAGGATTTGGGGGATGAATAAAGGAGTTTGACAAGTGATATACATTTCTTACCACATCCGTGCCAGCATAGGGTTTGGATCTGTTATGCTCACCTGGCTCCCACAGAGGTGTCAATCTGGACTGGACTGCTGCGGTCTCCACCAGTGTGACGTGTAGGGCCGAAATGACGGACTGGACTGGCCCACCTAGCTTTGTTTGCTTGGCCCGTAGGAATATTCTTCTGCAAGTGGAGAAAGGGAATTAACCACCCGTGGAGTTGAGCGTAAATCCCCCCACCCCGCTGTTCTCCCCACTGATCACCTTGGATGTTCCCTCTTATAGTCTCACCTGATGATTTGAAAACATGAGCTCTCCATCCTGCATTGAGCGCAGGGGCGCATAGATAACTAGTTGCTTCACTGGCTCGAAGGAATTGGTGAGTTCCAGGACAATATTGACTCCGATATTCCCGGCAAGACGCCGTAAGTATGTAGTTCGTAAGAGTTCAAATGCCTGACTTTCACTCTTGTCCGATTCCTTGCAGGTTGCAGCTTTACCCTACTGAAGAGTTCCTCGTGGCAACCGGTAATGTTCTGGTAAGGATTTGTATTATCCAACACAGTTTGATAAAATAATGTCCATATGTAACCTGTTGCTTTCTCCCTTATGCAGGCGCTGAGAGAAAGTATGAAGTCTCGGGGAATAATGCCTCCGGCGGTAAAATCAGGTAAGTCTTTTGTGGTGAGGAGGGTTCCCCTTGTTAGTCCCTTGTTTCACCTTGCTGTCCTTTTGTTTCCCTTTAGGGGCCGGGGTTCGGCTAGCATGCAGTGGGAGCTGCGCCGACCCGTGAAGAAGAATAGTACCCCCGGTGGTAAAATCAGGTAAGTCTATGGGGGGTATTCCTCTGTGTATTCCCTTGGCTCACCTTGCTGTTCTTGTCTTCTCCTTAGGTGCTGCAGTGCGGCGGTAACATGCAGGAGAATGCAGTGAAATGTGAAGATGATGCGAAGACCGGTGAGTTCAGCGCGACGCTGCAGCAGGCGAGGCGATGCGCATAAAATAACTTTTTTCTTCCAGCTCGAAGGCGCGATGGATCAGGAATTCAGGTAAGCATCAAAGGTATTGCTCTTGTTCTAACCTTTTCTCCTTCTTTCTCCCTTTTTCTAGGAGCTCCAAACTCGAGGCGGGCGTGGCAGATGACTAGATGCAGACTTGCAGGCACGGTGAGCGTTACGCTGCTGGATGCAGAATAACGTGAAGCGTGTGCTGCTTTTGGGAGTGGTTTAAATAGCCTCCAAAGTAGTCCCAGGTAAGTATTCCTCCCCAGCCCCACCCGAGTAATTAAATAGTCCCTAGGTAAAATAGTCCCTTCCAGGCCTTGTTTGGTTTGGAGCTCTTGCAGCATGGTCTGCATTAGGTAAGTTTGCAGCATGGTCTGCATCAGGTAAGTTTTAATCTATGAGCCTGGCGCCTATGCACCAGGACTGACCCTCCATATGAGCCTGGCACCATAGGCGCCAAGACTGCACCCAAATAGCCCCTAGCGGGGGTTGTTGGGCTTGCTTGGGGTAACTTGATGCCTGCTTCCGGGGTTGCTGGACTTGGTCTGGGTCCCCGGAGGTAGGCATCATGACAGGAACAGAAAGTTCCAATCTACAGGAAAAAAAGCTTTAATGGCATTGAGTGGCAGTCTAGCATTAGAGGATATGTTGTATCCTTTCACATAACCAGTTTGATCTGCTTTAACAAGGATTGGGAGTGAGGATTCGATTCTATTTGCTAGTATTTTTGCAAAAATGTTACTTTCAATGTTGTTGAGGTAAATGGGTCGATAGTTACTGGGGAGTGAAGGGTCTTTGTCTGGTTTAGGGCATATGATAAGTAAAGCTTCTGAGAATGAACCAGAAGATGGTTTTTGGGCTATAAAGTATGAGGATAGTGTTTTAAGTTTTGGGGTTAATACTTTAGATAAATTTATGTAGAATTTGTTGGATAGTCCATCTGGGCGGGGGGCTTTCCCATTGCCCAGGCCATGAATGGCTTTAGTAATCTCTGAGGATGTAAGATCTTTATCAAGGTGAGAAAATTCTGTTCGAGGGTATGATGTATGGCTGATACTTTTAAGAAAGGATTCAATATTATTATTAGGAATAGGACATTCTGGGATATAAAGATCAGTTTCCTGAAGCAGTCAAGTATTTCATCAGAACGATGATGAGATATGCCCTGATAATCCTTAATATGGGAAATATTAAACTTTTCCTTTTTGTTTTTTAAGTAAGAAGCAAGCATTTTGCCTGCTTTATTTGATGTTTGATTTATCTTTGTTTTATATTTAAGTATTGTTCCCGCCGCAAGTTCTGTAATTTCTTTATTAATTTTCGAAACGTAGCGTAATGACCTGCCATAGGTTAGTCAAGCTAGAGACTAAATAGTAGCATTGCTCGACGTGGATAAGTTTAGAATAAAGGTCATCTAGGCGTTTTTTCCTAAGTTTCTTGTTCCTACCGGAGATGGCCATAATGTGACCTCTTAAAGCTGCTTTGAACGCATCGCAATTGTTAACAACAGAAGTATCACAGTCTTGATTATTATTGAAATATTGTTGGATGAATGATTGAACGGATTGAGTAAACTGTGGATAATGTAGGGGGAAATTATTAAGTTTCCATCTGCTAGCAGTTTTGTTCACTTCTGTGAGGCAAAAGGATGTAATTCCAGGTGCGTGATCTGATATAATAATATTAGAGATTTTAGAATCTACGATAGATAAAGAGGGTTTTGATTGTGTAAATATAGTCCAGGCATGATAGTGTATTGTGCGGAGGTGAATGGAAGGTATAGTCTAATTGTGTAGGATGGGATAGTCTCCAAGTGTCAATTAGTCCTGTCTCAACTAGCCAATTTACAAAGGACTTATGGGTTTTATTTGATTTAAACATGCAGCTGGATTTTTGGTTCAAAAATGGGTCGAGAACCTGATTAACATCTCCACACAAAATCACATTGGTGAAGTTATTTTTGATTATCATTTGTTTGATTGAGATCCAAAAGGAGGGGTCTGGTAATGTGGGACCATGCATTTTAAGGATAGATACTGGTGTAGAATCAATTAAAAGTTTTACCCAAACCCATCTAGCATTAGTATTAGCATATTGGTCAAGAATTTTAAAGGGTTGTTTTTTACTTATTAATATGGCCACTCCATTCTTCTTGGATATTGCAGGACTGGAATAACCTCCTTTACCCAAAGGAATTTAAGCTTCATTTTCTCTTTGTTGGATAAATTAGTTTCTTGTAGACAAGCGACCAATGGCTTAAATTTGTTAAGGTGAGATATAATTTTGCATCTTGTTATGGGATTCTTACATACTTTGATGTTCCATGTAATACACTTGAAGATAATTTAATCAAAAACGTAATAATAGACATGCATCCTATGGCTGTAGTACAATAATAGAATCAGATTCATAGTAATGTGGTTTAAAACATATATACCCAAACAGTGACACAGAAGGATAGCACATACGGGATCAGGGAGGGGAGAAGGGAGTTTGATCATAAACAGGAAATTCAGGCAATGAAATACGAATGGTTTGGAGATCAAACAGGACATAGGAGAAGGAACAGGGAGGAAAGATATACCATGGATAGGTAACACCAACTGGGTCGCCAAAAGGAGAAAGAAGTGGAAGAGGGACACTGCAAGAGCATTTGCCTCAACCTGTTAAAGTGATTGGATAATGATTGCATTAAGTAAATAATAAGGTAAAAAGAAGGCAACCTACACATGTTATGAGGTCAAGATCTCAAGTAATAGATTACATTGATGCATTTGCAGGAGAGGAGGTATCCATGCCGTCACTTTTTATGGATTGAATAATGGTCCTTAGATCGGCTGGATCATCAAACACAGTTGTACGACCTTCATGTGCTACCTTAAAGGAGCATGGGTGGTATAAGCTGTAACGGATATTTAGCTGCTTGAGAGCAGGACGAAAGGATAGGAAATCTTTTCTTCTTTGAGCTGTGCTTCTGGCCACATCCTGTGAAATAAATAGCTTGCTACCATGCCAAATGAGGGATTTGCGCTCCCTGGCTGTGGATATAATAAGTTGTAGTTGAGAGTATTCCAATAGGAAAAATATGAGAGTTCTGGGTAGCCGACGAGAGGTGGTAGAAACTGTAGGTTGACCAATTCTATGAGCCCGTTGTATGTTAAATGTTGTTTCCAAAGGCAAATGTAGAATGGCTGGTAAGAATTTTTGTAGGAAAACAATGGGGTCAGTGCCTTCAGCCCTGTCTGGTAAGTCTGAGATGCATAGGTTGTTGCGCCTACTGCGATTTTCCAAGTCTTCATTGTGCCTTTGGAGGTCTTTAATGGATTTTTCTAATTGTACAACTCTAGGGGATAAATCTTCAAGAGCACCTAATCTTTTTTCCACTTCCTCCACTCTATTGTTGACACCCATCCACCTATCTTCTAATTGCTGTAGTTTAGTATTTGTAGTCGCAATAAAGGGTTTAAGTGCTCTGATTTCCTCAAGAATGGCTTCAATGGCAGGATAGGAAATGCCTAGTGGAAGTGGTGAGTCATTTTTTGGTCTTTTAAGATTCGTTGAAGAGGAGGTGGCATCTTTTGAAGAGGAGCCATTTTTTTTATTAGCTTTGTTAGTTGCCATTGTTGATCATTATTGACTGAGATTTGTTATTTGAGCGTTTAACTGAGGCAAAGATTTAAAATAGGTGTATGTCAGAACAATAGTCAGCTTGCATACAATTGTGTGAACACCTTTTTGTAATACGTTGGAGTGACCTCTTAACTTGAAAGGGTTTTCTATGACGTCTCATAGTATGCAATTATTACATCCATATTATTTATACTGTCTTACTCTTATATAAAGAGACCAAAATGGAAAGACAGAGAATAATAAGGCGCAGACTGTGGATACTTAAAAGTATGAAGAGATCATGCATGTAATTATAATAGCGTAATGGAATCCAGAAGCAATCTACCAGCACAGTATATAATAAGGAGAGGAGCAAGCAGACAAAGCTGTGGAGCTAAAAACGTTGAGATGAGAGTTATTGATATTATCTATCAAGAGGTGAAGAGGTTGAGGGTTAATAATCCATGCTGTGTAGTTAGCAGATGTAGATGGTTGGAGTGATTAATGTGGCAATTCTTTATAATATTTAGAGGAGAGAAGTATTTAGTGCTGAGACCTTTATTTGCTTATGAAAAAAACAGAAAGGAAGTGGTATTTATGCTGCTTGATGACGTAAGTCTTTGAGAATATATATTTCCTTTATTATCAGTAGTCCTTCTTTGTCATTGCTTAATATTCTGCTTTACTTATTGTCAAATCTATATTTCAGCAATATATTTCTCTTTTTCCCCTTCCACTATTACATGTTTTTGTTGTTATTTTGTTTTTATCTTTAAACTTTTTTTCCTTAAACTTTTTCTTCTCTCCTCTTCTTTCTTCCCCCTCCTCCTTATCCTCTCACCTTTTTCTCTGTGTCTCTCTCTTATTTGTGCTCCTGTAGATCTCCTTTCTTTTGTGATGAAGTTAACTGCTATTTATTTTTATTTTTATTTTTTCGCCACAGGTGGCGTAGTCTAAGGAATAGTGCCTGTAATGCAAGGCACAAGCCGGCGCATCACTTTAAACGCAATGCCGTACTTTTCCACATGAGGGGCGGCGCGTTTCAGATTTATTCACGGAGCCTCTCGTCGGACGCGACGCGGCTCTTAGGAAAGCTCTTCACGAAGCCGGACTGCTGCAGAAACTCCACAATCCCTTGTGGACCAGCAACGCAGCAAGGAACATTCATAAAAAGGTAAGTTTATGCAAAAAAAAGAATTAATGCAATGTTGACGTTTTTGTGAGGCGGAGTGGCTCTCTTAAGCGGCCATCTTC
Organism: Ambystoma mexicanum; assembly: GCF_040938575.1. NCBI lineage: Eukaryota > Metazoa > Chordata > Amphibia > Caudata > Ambystomatidae > Ambystoma > Ambystoma mexicanum. The sequence continues at coordinate 727,776,124 of NC_090924.1, forward strand.
CCCGGCGCTCGGCCACGCCCCCAATGAATAGAATTGTATGTTTTTATTTTTGGGGGTTCCATGCAACGCCTCTCCCCTATTAATTTTACACTATTGCCAACCCCTCTGACCCCTTTTATATCCTTACCCACAGCCCCCTATATTTTTCAATGTTTTTTTAGGGAAATAATTTTCAGCACAAAAATATTTGGAAAAAACTCTAGATGAATGAACATCGTACCGTACTGAAGATGGTGAAGATTTATTCTGCAAATTTAAGCTGCAAACCCTGTGAGATAGGTGACATGAATGGTCTCATTTTGAATTGCCAGTGAAATGGACAACGTACAGTAAAACATGCAAAGACAAAAACTCTCTGTGTTATATAGCATATGGCCCATTTGGATTTGGATTTCCAGTACAGTGCAGGGTACAGAGTCTACCCACTTCAAGCAGTGAGGGTGTTAAAATGCATTTCTACGGCCATCAGATTTTGGTGGCAGAGTCCATAGGGGTCCCCAGTAATGACTGCTGGCATATTTCTACATGGTAAGCACCATTACAGATCATCGAAGTGAGCATGCACGTACTTCGGTGACCCAAATGCATTTGCCGCATGATGCAATGCAGAGAATGTCCGTTTTTCTGTGTCTTGCACTGCATCAGTCAGTGAATGGCAACATCCCCTCATAAGGATGGGCACCATGCAAATGGCCGCAGACCCAAACCTTCTTTTAGGTTGAAACGGGTCTAGCAGTTAGTTGGGTGAAACAGGATTGCCATGGACTCAGCTTGTTCTATGATTGCATCGGTTAGGATGAGTGTGGGCTCTTGGTGAACATTCTTGTTGTCATTGATATCTATCTAGCCTAAAAATAAGGAATTTGATTTGTGTGTGAATTGTATCAATATATGTGCACGAGCACACACAACTGAGAAATATGTATCCCATATGAGTGTACATCCCTCATTCCCAAAGGCTGGGGTTCCCATGTGCACTAACAGACAGCCTGTTAAAACGAGGGAAAAATGCGACTCTGACATGGGTCCTTCCTCGCCCTGTCTGCTTTTTGGACCATGTTCACCAGCGCACGCGAGCAGCATTCCAGGAGCCTATGAAACACCTGCACGTTCCAGCCCATCCTCCACTGGCTGGCAGAGTACAATGTGCCCGCCCCGTTCACGAATATGAGGCATGCGCCTTGTGCTTTGCTGTGTGCAGCCCAGACGTAGGCCTCTGTGAAGCCGCGCCAAGGTGTCTCCGAGACAGAGTCCTCTGATGACCCGGTGTTTATCGAGTTCCTTTGCATCTTCCATATACTGCACTGTAATTGCAAATGAAATATGCAAAGGAAAGCTCCATTACACTCGAGGGTTTCTGTGGCCACAAGCCATGTATTCTAGTGATGGATATGAAAACCCCAAAATATAGCGTTTCCTCATTTATTTGCTTTATCTGTTAAAATAAAAAAGAATTCTATGAAGGTAATTACTTATAATAGTCTTTCCACCTCGATTGTGAGTCAAACATTGACCTCAACGATGCTTTGAAAAGAGCACGGTTTTATGACAGGAAAGAGGAAATTGTATCTATGCTCATAAAAACACTAACATTTCCCTCAGAGCAAACTGCAAATGCCCCAAACGTGTTCCAGATAATATTATGTTAATGCACAGCTTGCTGGCTCACGAATCAAGGGCATGTTGCGCTAAAAGTTTGCAAGCCAGAATTATAAAACATGTCTTGATATGGAACGTTTACGTCTCCATGTCACATTTAAAATGCTCCACCTAACAATGCTACGCGGCACATCTCACCTGAGGCCATGTAAATCTCACTTATCCACCTGCGTCCGTCCTCTGCCTCGAGTGACTCGCTGTCTGGCATGGCTCATTTGTCAGCCTGCAGTGTGTGGCCCCAATGATTGCAAGCCTCGCTTATCCTCACAGGAATAACAGGTAGTCTGGCATGTGATGTGACACATAATAGATGCAGATAAAAGCGATCTGGCCACCTATGTCTCCAGGGGGCCTCTGATCTGAATACAAAGGGCTGTCGTGTCGCTCGGCAAACGTATCCGCAGCTATTGCCTGTGAGGGTTTGCTTTAAGCAAAGTATTTTGTATTCTACACTCGACGGGAGATATCTTAACACCTGCTGTGGCACAGTAAGGTACACACTAGTTAGCTCGCTATCAGCTATGTGCATTAAAGACTTCGTCGTTAGAACAAGAGGTTAACAAACCGAGTGCCATAATACACGATATTTCTTGACACTGCTGGAGCAGAGTTCTCTTGAAGGTATAGCCGGAGGGTTTCTAGTTTTCCTCTAGACATTTCAAAGAGCCACTCAGACTTTTTTTAAACAAAAATAATGCCTCGTTTCAGAGGTTAAAAGAAACGAACACTGAATCCAGGGAAAACAATGGTCAGCCTGGAATTCAAGAAGCAGGTTCTGAGATGCCGAAATTGTAGGTTGGGGGAGGTGAGGTCATGTTGTCTAGTATGGGGCCCTTCTGCCACGTTGTTAGCTTTACTGTGCGTGGCTCTGCAAGAAAAGTGGGGGCCAGGGTTTTTAGTGGGATAGCAGGAAAGGCAGATGCGAAACCAGTCATGTTTATGAATGTATGTTGGAAGTAGCTGGGTCCTGTGTTCCAGTAAGGATCTACGCGTCTGGTGGGGAACCTTGTGAATACACTATCTGCATAGGAGGACCAAAGATCAGAGGCCCAAAGTGTTTTCGGTAAGGTTACCCGCTAATGGAGAGGAGTGAGGAAGGACTTAAGAGGATAAGAATGGCGCATGGCTGTCGGCTCTGGGCAATGTATTTGTGTAGTGTAAAGTGGTAGATTATAGAAGGGAGCAGGTAAGATGGGGAGGAGAGAGAACTAGACCAGACAGGGGTGTGAATGCTGAGATGAGACATCGGGCGCCTTTCATGAGTGAGGGAGTATGCGCTACCTGGCAGAGTAAAAGGCACTTTGTATTTGTTTGCAGTAAAGGTTGTTTCTGTTTTAGTTGTCCGGTGTGTCAGTTGACTTTGTCAGCACATTGCATGGGGGTCTCCAGTATGATCTATGGTCTTGGTATGGCTTCCTTGTAGCGAGGATGAGGTGAATAGTTATATAGTTGGAAGTGTTCTGGACTGGTCTCTTGCTGGGGTTAGTTGAATTGCCAGGCTTTTAGCTCTTTCCTGAAAGTTAGGTGATCCTCCCTGAGGAGCTCTTTTGGATGGTGTTCCAGGGCTTGGTGCTGGGAGGGAGAACGGGGCTCCTCCCTTTCATCTTTCTCTGAAGTTTGGTATTATTACTAATGTGTCATTGCTGGAATCGCAGAGTTCTTAAAGGTATGTTTTGGGAGAATGTCCTTGTTATGGATTTCGGCCCCTGTGATGCTATGCAGGTGAGAGATGAGTGCAGTTTCGAAGTAGATCTCCTTTTTTGATTTGGAGCCAATGAAGAGTGCAGTGTTGGGGTGATGCATGCAAATGTGCTATAGCTTCAGAGTAGTCTGGCTGCCGCATTTTGGAATCTCTTTTGTTTGTTGAGTACGTATTTCAGGAGTCCAAGTTAAAGGCTGTTGGAATTAAATCGTGAAAGTACCAGTGACATTATTATCTTGTGCAGGAACATAAGATATGACTTGATGTGTCTTAAGCTGTAGAGCTGGATAAGCAACTCCTTATGATGTCTTTAACCTATGGTTCCAGTATGGGGACTTTGTCCATTAAGATGCCAAGGTTCCTCAGAGTAAAAGAGGGCACAATACAAGGGTGCATTGCGCACAGCCAGGGGATCGCTCTGAGGATAGTTGTTGCACTGAAGAACATGAGGTCTGCTTTGGCTGGGTTGACATTGTTTGTTTAAGGTCATCCAAGATCCCACAAGTTCATGGTATGCATTGAGGTCTGGTGTGTACGTTCTTGGGGCACTTGTACATTTGTAGATGATTTGACTGTTGCATGCATAGCTGAAGCTTTTGGGGCTTGTGTTGATAACGGAGAGAGTTATGTATATGTTGTACGTGTGTGTAGGATAATAGGAGTGGCTGGAACCATGAGCTAATCCTCAGGTCATTTTACAAGAACATGTTCTGTAAAGGGCCATCAGTGTTGTTTCCATTCTCTCTGTAAAGGAGACGATCCATTGTAGGGCAATTCCCTTTACTCCACTGACCTTTAGACCCTTTCGTAGGATCTCGAGACTGATGGTGTTAATTTCAGCTGAAATGTCTAGTGGGATGAGTGCACTGGGTAAGTAATTGTCTGGGTTTTTCTTCAGCATGTCCCATACCAAGCAAAGAAGGAAGTGAGCACTGTGAGAGAGGGAATGGTTTTAATGCGCAGACCCCTGCCTTAAAAATTATAATGTAGTGGAATTATGCAATTTCGGGAATATGACTGGGTCTGGGGAGGGTGATAAGATTGGAGGGGAGGTTTATATTTCTCCTATACAACGCCTCTTTTCCCTTTGCCACGCACATGCGGTACAACCATATTGTTTATTATTTTTCTTTAAATCACATCGAACTGCGTTGATAGTTTTCCTGTCGTTCCCTTTGGCTGACGGCAGTAATTGCATGTAGCATGAGAGACTGGGCATGCATGCCCTAAGAACTGTCGAGCAGAGGACTTTTTGATGTACATGGGTTTACTGGGTGAATTGCCATTTTGTGGAGTGTACCTGTTCAAGCTGATTTCAACAATGAGCCCCGCATCAAATCACATCAGGGAGTGGAGGTCCAAACACATCAGGGAGTGGGTGTCCAAAGACCCTCGACTGATTAGAATGGTACCGGAAAGCTTGCCAATTTCATCATCACAACCTGGAAGTGGATCATCACTGGGTGCCTGAGAATGGTGGAAATACAGGACGGACTCTCGCAATAATACAATATCATTCATTCATAAGATGTAAAACAGTTAAAAAAAAAACATAAAATGAGCAAAATACACAATAAAATCAAAATCACTGTCACATAAGAAATAATTAAAAAACAATTTGGGCATCCAATCTGAGAACTCTAAACTTAAAGAGAGGTTAAAAGGGCTTTCATATAAGACAGACATTTAAAAATTAAATGTTTTTTTTCTAGTTGCTAATGCTGACCTTAAAGTCAATAACGACCAAGAAATCAAAGAAGTGTCAGAAAGGAGAAAAAAAACATTGCAGGCCTACATTGAGGAAAGTTGAAATTGCATAGTAAATGTGCTGTAGTGCATTTGCGAACACGGTCGTGCATTGGTCAGAAAAATAACACATGTAAAAGATTATCCAGACCATTATTACACAAATCACACATAACATTCTCTGGATCATCCGAAGCCAAATTTGCCTTAACAGGCAACACAATATGTTTCTCTGTTGCCAGGAGGCAGTAACAGCATGCCGCAAGGCCTATGTAGGACACCTCAAAGATAGTACGTTTCAGCTTATGGAAGAATATCAGGGGAGGAGAGCTGAGGGGCAGGAGCGGTTTACTCTGTTTAGGTTGGGATGGGATGCTAATGATTTATCTTGCAATATATTAATGGCCTAATATAACCTTTGACTGTATAATTACTATGGAGTAAAAATATTATTGTTTCCACTATGTTCACAATTGTATGGGCCACGAAGCTCAATGCACACGTGTTCCGCCACCCGTGTCCACAAATGTACACTGTACCACTTCCCCCCAGAGAACAGTTCTTGTTGTCAGCCACAGCAGGATTTGTGGGGCACATTTGGGCATATAAATATAGATAAAGTAATTGGAAATATATATGGAATAAAGTGCCCCAGTCTAAACGTCCTATGGGTATTGCAATTGACCAAGTATTTCTGTGACAACAGAGTGACACAACACTACAGCCTTTTTTCCATTTTGTCTTTCTTTCATGACTTTCCATCATAGTTTTATTCACTTTGTTTTTGCCCATGTGAACAGATTTGTTTCTCTGCGTAATCATTGTATTCTTCTCGCCACGTTCTTGCCTCATTTCTAATCCCCTTTTCTTGATAAATAATGATTGCTCTGCATTTGTCTTTTACTCTAATTTCCTGTCTCTTTTGTCTTTCTGTAACACTTTCCTTTTTTAATTTATTTTTCCAGTTTTTCTGAACCCTTTTCCTAGTTCATTTTCTCTTCCTTTTTGTTTCTTCCTTATTTTGGTCCTTATTTAAGTCTTTCACTACATTCCCAAAGAGAGCTGCTCTCCTAAAAACAAACACTTGGCTGAGCACTGCCTCTTGAAGTCAATCAATTACAGATAACATGTGCAGGCGGTATGTTGCTTCTGGTAGCTGGCATCCTGGCAATCCCAATTAGCTTTAATATGTTGTAACATGAAAGTTGTAATATCATTTTCCTATTAAATGTCAGTAAACTTAAGGTGCATGACATATTATCAAAGGATGAGGGGCACCCCAAAGAGTAAACCTGACAGAACAAACCCAGTGGTAACCAGAGCATTAACAATTCAAATTAAATCATAAACTTTATTGTGGAAATTACAGTGCCATAAAAGTACAATGGCAGGACATTCACAAGCACGAAACACATAAGACAATAACATCCTTAATAATTATCTATGTTCTTATACAAAAAGTGAAAGTACAATTCATAAAATATTATTAAAAACGAATAAAATCCAATCAATTTCATTGATGCCACTTCAAAACCAGGTGTCTCCAGTAATTCTTTGGTGTGACGTAGGCTTCCTATTATGCAACACTCTTTTTTTTTTAACAGAAATAACAAAGTGCGCCCGAACATAGTAAAAGGACCATTAACCCAAACTCCATGCCCCATAATTCCCGGTTGTTACCATGTGCCTCTCTGCACCAATTCCTAGGGGTTATTTCCCACAAAGTTCTTCTCCATTCCTTGTCCTTGCAGTTTTCTTATTGCTGGGTAGTTGCACCAGTTGCGATAAGTATTCTCCAATGGGCAGATTTGTACCAGCATAAAACAGCACTTTTATAACATATTGTTTGAACAGATGTGGTTAAAACGCTGTACCTCAGTGAGTGTGGAGAGATCTGCGTGATAACAAGGGTTCTGTGAGCAGTGTATTGTAGGATGTGTTGATTGCATTGTGGAACCCTTTCAGTTTGGTGTAGTTGTGTGTGGGTCTTTCTGGGCCTGATGATCGGCCCTGTGAGAGCGTAAAGAGGTACAACACGGTGCTATGGTTAGGAGAAAGGAGCTGTGTGGTCCCCTTTTGTTTGTTTATGGGAGTAAGTGTTGGGGATAATCATAAGAGGGCCAGTGCCAAAATGGAAAGAACAGTGGCCCAGGGTCTTAGATCCCACAATGAGGCTGACGTAGTCAGTAATACCTCCACTGATTCAAAGTATTGGAGGCAAGGATTCATGGGCTTTGTGGACAACTCTGTCTCTTTGGCTATGGATGATTTGATAAAATGTTGGAGGCCATGACAAAAAGCTTTGATTCCTCCGTGGACAAGGTAGTTGTCGGCCTGCATGAGGCTACCAGTGGGTTAAGTTCGCAGAGGGTGGGAGGGCAAGTAGAGGTAACATTGGGGTTGACTCCCTCTGATAAGAAGGCCTTCAGTAAGAGGAAACACCTGGGGCAGAGAGGGAGACATTCAATGTTTTACTTCCAGCCATCAATCCCAGGGCTGATCTGGCGGCATCACAGTACTCAAGACATTTCTTTGTATTTTGAATAGACCCTCTGGATAGTAGATATACTTATTCTGGCTACAAGCAACAGGTTAGCTGTCCTGTCTTTAGCTGTAGATCCCTGGAATGTAGGTACCTCTGCAGCTCCTACTTCTGATATGGAACCAGAGGATGAATGGGATTCGAAATTCCCACGTACTGAAGAAATAGAGGAGATAACATAACTAAGGATGGTTCCTTAGGGTTCCCAGATTCTAAAGGTGTTTCTATGTTTGAATCCATTTCTTTGACACATCCCACTTCCACGGAATGGGTCAATTTTCAGGTATTGTGGGAGGTCTTAAAGGGGAAGTTCTCTCAGGAAATCGTTTTAGCCCAATGGATCAAGCATGTTCTTTTGAGCAAATAACGATTGATCGGAAATTTTATTGCAATGCATCTTACCTTCAGTTTTCTCACATTTATGCATGTGAAACTCCCAGGTCGGTTACTGCCATCTTGTGCTAATCTTATCTGATTATCCATCGCCCCAAGTTCAAGTGCCCTTGTGGCAGTAAATCAGATCACCCACCCCTCAAGATAATATCACTAGATGCTTACACCCCTTGTCATAACGCCAGTGCACGTCTCATTTGAATGTCCTCTGTGCGCAATCTATTGATGTTTCTCCATGGAATCTCCATGGAAATGTCAAAATGCCTCTTTCCTCAATATGTATCAACAAAACTTTTCTGATCAGACTACATTGGAGTTTCTTCTTCCTTTTGTGTCAGTCTATTTAATTCTGAGCCTCCACAACTTCTTTTTGCTCTGTTCAACTATCAACCAAGTATGGCATACTGAGAATGGGTATTTAAACTACCTCAAATGTATTAACTCTGTAAGCGCTTTCTATTGAACCTTTTTTTATATAATATGCAAATGTCTTTACCAAACCATATTAACATTTTACATTTACATGACTGCTTTGTTAGCCTATAGGTTGAGCCTATTCCTCTTGTCTTTGCACTATGGGTTTCTGTAACATGTCTGTTTCTTCTCATAATTTTCTGTAACATTGCATTTTAAACTAAACCCTCATTCCGTTACTTTATCCAAATTACACATTTGTTCTCCCACAGTTTATTTTATACTTCTTCAATACTCTTGAATTGTGGCAACTATTCAGCCCTACCTATACGAGCCAGAGTATACAGAGGAGGAAATGGTTTAGCGAGAAAAAAGGCAAAAAGATGGGCAATCTACTGTAAGTCGTGCAGATCAATCACAGGATCCTGATCCTATTCACAATGAAGACGTTTCCACTAAGGGTACCTGCCTTGAATGTGAGGTAATGCCAACGTTGGTCGGGAACTGCTGTTGCAGAGAAAACTCTGGCTGCTTAGCCTACATAGCCGAGGTAAAGCCTCCACTGCTATCCGTTACGCAGCTGCATGACTTCAAGGCTGCCTGCCTTACAAGATCCATCTTGAGAATGATGATGGTCCTGATGCACGAAACTTAGAGCAACAGTTTGCCCTCGTTCTGCAAGTAATGAGTACTTTTTGTGTATATACATTTTATTTGTGAAAACCTTGAACTGTAGCCATTTATGTTGTTGTCCTACTAAATTGTGAATGTGATGGTTCACTGACGATACAAATGTTCATATATTTTGAAAAAACAGTATAGTTTGTACTTCAAGCCAAACTATTCAACATTATATTAATGACCTATCAATTAAATAAAAAACATCTTTCATTGTTCGAAAGGAGTACACATTTCTGTATCACCCTTACTTGAAAAGAATTGTTCTGTCCTTACTTTACTCACAAAGGTACTTTTTTCAAACATACCAATGCCTTGTATTTTAGATGATAGGCCAAACAAGGTAAATGCAAATATTCCATTAATTCAACACAACTATTTATGTATCAGATGGTACAGTCGTGTGGCCTATTGAGTGTGCACACGGTGGATTCATGGAAGACTGGGATACTGTCTGTGTGGTTAAAGCCATTCATGAAGAATTCCTTAGTGGCTCCGGAAAATAGACAGGATTTATACAAGCATTACCTGAACCACAGCAGTATAATTTGTAGTTTGTATATACCTTCAACCTTTTCGAAAAATAAAAATAATCTGTACTTGGATTAAAAAGGCGATTGCAAATCATATTCTTATCATTTATTCACATGTTACTTTTTGCCTTTGTGTACTTTATATTAGGATACATTCAATTTCGGAAGAATAAACAACTCTTTCAATAAAACCGGGATGTCATTTGGGGGACACCAGGGGGTCGCAACTGTGACCCAGAATGTCTCCCTTGCTACCACTCTGGTCTCCCTTGCTTCCCCTAAAAAAAAGATCTTTTTAATGGAAGCTCCTGGGCCGTGGGCAGCACCATGTGGCTCTTCTGGAGTGGCTGGCATTCTTGTTCAGGCCTCTTTAAAACAAAACAGGGGGTTCCACAAGTGTAACACTTTCAGCAGTAGCCCTAAATAAGAAAGAATAGGAATACCAAATAATTTCCCTTTCTGGAATTCTATCCAATAATTGCTAGACTCCTTAAAGGTTTATTTCAGGCACAATTGAGAGGCTGAGTCACTGATTTAGTCTGTTCTTAAACACCTCAAATTCACAATGCAGACATAAATGTCCAAAAAGCATTTAGAGTAGAATAAGCATATATTTCGGGCTGTGCATTTTGCTTTTTGCAAGATGCAATTTTTGCATGTTTTTTCTGCCGTTGTCTCTGTTAAGATCATCGCACGACATTCCATCTCGTGTCCTCGGTCACTTGACAAAATCCTTGTGCCCAAAAGCTTGTGTACAGTGTAGAAATGTTTGACCATAGCACATCAAGTGGCCCTTGATTTCATTGTGCCACAATGAATGCTTTGTTATAATGTGTCTATCTTTCCCATCTCCCTGGCATGCTGTTCAGGATGTTTGTTTGAATGTATGAGGTAACGAGTGCCCAGAGTACGGGATGTCATGTGAGTGTGCTGCTTTCCCTATTTTGCCAACCTCTGAAGCCTGAAAAGTAGATCAATAGAGACTTGACATGTGGCCAACTTTGCACAAGACCTGCAGATGAATTGGCCTGCTGTTAAATCTCAGTTACTAGTTTAATAGTATCCCCTATAGAGTGTAATTTGCTTTCTGACTTTGAGAACATTCAGACATGTAATTGTTAATTTCAATATAGCCGGTAAGATAACTATAGGGAGTAAGATAGTTCAGTGGGTTGAGGGCTCGCTGCTGCGATGTGTGTGTGATCTGGAGGTTGCAGGTTTGAATCCCGACATGACCAGCTCAGCCTTTCATCCTTCTGAGATAGATAAATGAGTACCAACACAGGTTGGGTGATATTGTATGTATCTTAGTTCTATATAAAGCGCTTAAGCATAAGTGCTATATAATAACACATCATTATCATTTGGCCATGTACATCTGCTTGCATTCACAGTCATTTGGTATTATGGGCCTATACAAATGGATATTAACTATACATATGATGATCCATTCTTGTATAAAATTTATATCATATTAGTGATATCGTAATTATATCTCTCGTAGTGTACTTAGGAACAAAGCTATGTGATGTCACTTGTTGTTTTGCCAAGGGGTGAAAGGTTGTGTTTCACCTCTTCCCCTGATGTCACTTCGAGGTGGGGTCAAATTACATCACTTTCTTTGATGTCGTCAGAGGTCAATGGTCATGTGATGTCACTTCTGCTATCCCTACCACTTTGGTGAAATGACATCCCTGCAATAAAAGTTAACAATGATAACACTTTTACCGTCATAGCAAATAAAATCAATGACGTAATATGACAAGTAAATAAAAGTAATTTCTAAGTCATCAACACCTCCAAGTATACTATTAAAACATGTATACCATATCATCTAGATCAAGAAAGATTACTAATACTGTCATCAATCATTTATAAATATCATTCAGGCTATATCATAATGTAACTTAAGAATTATCCCTCATCAATGCACTCATTCAAAGCCTTTAAGGTTTATTATTTTTATTTTTGGGCCAGCAGGTTCAACACAGTGTAAGTGAATGTACAACTCAATGTGTTCTAGCGTCTATCAGCAATTGTCCACCATACTCCCCTTAGAATTCCACATCGCTGCAACCCACATATATCACTAGGTTCCGGGCCGATTGTACTAGCGTCTTCCACATTCACCCCCACTCTTTGTCAATGGCAGTTGTCACCTGAGACCATGCACTCTCAAAGAGGTTGGGTGGATGAGAGCGCAAAAGGTGCTAAATACCGTGTGCACCGCAAAGAGGTCTTTGGCATGAGTGCCATTGGCCACATGGCCACTGAAGACCCAGCGTCCCAATTCTCCCATTTGAAGACCCAGTCCCTACGATCAAAATATGTGTGACCATATCTACCCGCTCCCTTTGTCAATGGTAGTTCTCACCTGTGACAATGTGCTCTCAACAGGGCTCAGTGGATGGGAATGGACAAGGTGCAGAATATCATGTAAATGCCAAAGAAGTCTTACCTCTAGGGGCCATTATCCACATGGCAACTGCAGACCCAGTCTCTCAATACTCCCATTTGAAGACCCAGTCCCTGCAATCAACATATCCTTGTGTCCTTTGACAAGGTTGTGGGCCTTTTGCGCTCGTCTCATCCAAAACCACCCCCCTCCCTTTGTCAATAGCAGTTTCTACTTGTAACCATGTGCTCTCACGGGGGCTGGGTGAATGGGAATGCAAAAGGTTCTAAATATCTTGTACAAGTCAAAGGAGTCTTGCCTCTAGGGACCATTGTCCACATGGTCACCGCAGACCTCATGCCTCAATACTCCCTTTTGAAGACCCTGTCCCTGCAATTAACATATCCTTATGTCCTTTTACTAGGTTCCTGGCCGATTGCACTAGCGTCATCTACATCCACCCCCTCTCTTTGTCAATGGCAATTCTCACCTATGCCCATGCGCTCTCAAGGGGGCTGGGTGGATGAGAATGCACAAGGTGATGAATACCATGTACACCACAAAGGGGTCCTTCACATGGGGGCCATTGACCACATGGCCACTGAAGACCCAGCGTCCCCATTCTCCCCTTTGAAGACCCAGCCCCTGTGATCAACATATGTGTGTGACAATTCACGAGACCCCCTGCCCTTCCACTCACTTTATCCTAATACACCCACTCCCTTATCAAAGGCAGTAATCACATAAGAGCATGCGCTAGCAATAGTTGGTTGTAGGTGCCCACATTCTTCTATGAAATTTGATGTCATCAAACCCTCACCGTCATCAATCTTTAAACATACACAAATATGGCTATGTATTGATCGTACTCACACCCCTAAAAAAATGGCCAACTAAATTTAGGGGCAGTCCGTTCACATGGCAAATTCACATACACATATACTTTTCTAATCATTTATAAACTCCTACAACCTTATCAAGAAAACATCTCTGCTGTGTTCTATGGATATCATCATCGCAATGCTTGTTATCCTAATTGCTGAATCGCTTCATCGATGTTTAATTCTACAGGTAATAGAACTCTTGTTTATTACAGTGCCCTCGTGTTCAGCTTGGTACTTTTATAGTGATTTCTATTCAATTTCCATCCACATTGTATGTTCATGTATCTCAATTACTTCTGCATTATCAGCCTTTCTAAGTTGCATTATCTCTTGAATTACCACATCACATGAGTGTTTTAAAAAAAAAAAATCATCGTTTGATCATCCCTCTATTCTTTCAGTAGCTCCAAGGCTGATCAATGTACCAGTAATATGTTTGTTCGTGTGACAGACCATTGACTTACAAGTACTTTGTTCGCCTGGCTGGTCAGACTATGTTACGGGGCAGCTACCAAACTGTACAGCACTTTGTTTTTGCAAGATATTTGTTGGTTGAATTAATCACTGTCATACATTATTAATTACATTTTCTAATAATGTTTTCTAGATCCTCCCGACTATCAAACAATTCTTTCATGTATCGTATTGGGGTGCCCTAATATCAGCCATGTCAACACTCTGGGTACAGTTATGCAAATGTTCCCAAAGGATCTGTTGTTGATAAGAACATGGTTGGTCAATTATGGATTTCAAGTATCCGAGATTGACAGCAGAGCCAAGGATATATTGGAGGACATGAGGGGCAATCGATTCCCATGTGCAGCATGCAATTCTCGGAAGATATGTATGAACATCAAAGTTCACTAAAAAGCCTCACCCCAGACTGCTTTGCAAATTACTTACCAATGCTGATGCAACTATTTCAGCACACACTACGTCAGGTGAGCAGCCAAGGTTGAAATATTAATGTATGTGCATATATGCACAGTTGTCAATATATATTTTGAAAAAATTGTCACTAAATATATTGAACTTGTGTGCCAATAGGTAATGGGATGAAAGGATTGGAGTTTATGTTTAATATTGGTATAGATATTGGGCCTCATTACGACCCAGGCGGTAAGTTACCGCCTGGGCCGTGACTTTACCACCATGGCGTAAACTACGTTTACGCCATGGTGGTAGGCGGACTTACCGCCCCATTCCAACCTTGGCGGGGCGGTAAATCCCCATTTTCCCATTTTCCCTTCCCCATTCCCATTTTGCCCCATAGGGCATAATGGGAGTGGGGAAGGCGTTAATTACGCCACCGTAAATTACGGTGGCGTAATTAACTCCATGGTCCCTTAGCGCCATGGATTTTAACACCTGCTAAAAGCAGGTGTTAAGTCCGCCATGGCGCTAAGGGACCTCGTACTCAGGCGGTAAGGGTCGGCGCTGTTTACGCCGCCGTAAAACCCTTACCGCCTGAGTTGTAATGAGGCCCATTGTATTTGCAATGTTTCTATGTTGTTACTATTTAGTGATGTATTGACATTTTACACTTTGTCCTTGAATACATCCCTACTTATGGGCTACACACAAATCTCACTGCAATGTGAGCATTTCTAATAACTTTAATAGAAGTATCTGAAAATCGTTTATTTTACTAAATTTGATGATTACAATGTTTCGCATTATGGAGACCACACTGATGGAAGTCCAGACCGTTCCATTTTAGGGAATGACAGACACCTCAAATATCCAAATGTGAGCCCTACTTACATGCACATAAACTGACTTATAGTGTATTAAATTGTTTATTTTGTATTACTAATATATGTTTTTGATTTAGAATTTTTATGACTATTTAAATTGAATAAATGAACCCACTTGAACATAGACAACTATTCTGGAAGCAACATCAAGCTCACTTCCCTTTCAAATAATATTTTTTTCTTTTTTCTATTCTACTTTTATATGTGACTATAGTATAGATGTATAAGGTCAAGTTCAACTTATAAAAAATAGATAATTGTTATTGATTATATTTCTTATTGACAATAATTAGAATGTAGGATCTTATTGCATGGTCTATTCTCTTTTTAATGTGCTTTATTTTGCTATATTTCTCTTCCAACATTGTAATTGTAACATGAAAAATGTGTATACAGGGGGGTGCAGGTACATGGGCAACATACTCTTCTATTGCAACCGGGCAGGTGGATGAAATACAACACCCTTTACTTTACTGAGTGATATTAATGATTGTCGATTCATAATAATGTTTTTGAAGTAATAACATAAGTGATTTCTTTAAAATGAATAATAATTATGAAAAATCAGAATGCATGCAATCATCAATCATGTTGTGTCATTCGCTTTCCTAAATGCAACATTGACAGTAATCCATCTAAAAACTATGATTGTAAAGAATTACTTGAAATCTTTTATTCTCAAAATGGTGTCTGTATGTATGAACATACCATTGCTGGGCGTTTAAAGTGCCATTAATGAAAATTAACATTATAATACAGCATATATTTGGTGCCAATAATGTATTCTCTTTATTTTTGCAGGATGACAGCATAGTGCTAACTCTAATGCCAATTCCCTACGACATCAGTGAAGTTCAATGGCTACATTTCAAAATCAATTATTGTTAAAATTGTATATTTACATACAATGTTTGACTTAATCTTTTTAAAGAATACTTTTTAAAGTTTTTACTAAAAACATCTTCAAGTGATTTACGGTTCTGTGTTCTATGGATAACTTATGGTGGAAAGTCAACAGACAACTTTACTTATGAAAATGTAATCTTTGTGATTAAAGAGGTTAACATTAAATGGTCTAACCAGTATCCAATTTTGTATTGAATGAGTGATGTACTAGGAGATGTGAGGAACCGGAGGGCACCATCCCATCTACTCGCCTTGGGTCTTCCTCTCAGGTGGCTAGGGAAGAGCCATCGCTCTTGGATCCCGACCCTGGGGGTGGATATGTAAGGGAGGATCACCTGGGTGGAGGGTCCTTTGGGTGTGGAGGAAAGGTGCCTTTAGTTGAGGAATGGTATTCCCCTTTCCCTTATCAGAATACATCCTACTTTCCATCTACCTTTGTAGGTTATTTTCAGTCTTCACCATTGTCACTCACACCAACTCTCCCATATTCATATTCCTTTAAGACTGGGACGAAGAAGAGGCAACTAGGAGTAATGTACACTACCGTCTATGCACACCGGTTGTAAACGAATTGTTCGAATTCAACTGTTCGAATGACAATTGACCTTTTCAGAATTGACCGAATTGTGAAGGTCAATTGTAACATATATGCGGGGGGAAAACCCCCGCAACCCCCCACCCAACCCAAACCCGCCCAAAACCCCTTATATATATATATGTATATATATATTACCAAAGCAATATATATATATATATATGGTCAATTGTGAAAAGGTCAATTGTGACCCTTTAAATTCGGTCAATTGTTCATTCGAACAATTGTAAACGAACAATTTGGGTAATACCTGCACACCACTTCGGCACTGGGACGAGGAAGAGGACTGTAGAACACTGCTATAATGGTCAGGCATGTCCCATTGACAGATGTAATTGTGGTCAGGGAAAGGACTTGCGCCTGCAGCCAATTGAGGTGCTACAGGTGCATATAAGGAGAAATCAGAGAGTTCCAGAGAGACCCAGCTGGGAAGGTGAAGGCGGCAACCCAAGGTAGAGCAAGAAGAAGAGCGGTTGGTTAAAATGATGCCGACTACTGTAGGAAAGCAAGAAGGACACTGAGGCTAGAACTGGATGCAAGAGGGTCGAGAGCACTGCAGAGCCCTGTGACATGTGTCCCCTGTTGGATCTGGGGGACACCGAAGTCTCCCATACACTGTCGACAACAGCAGGAAGGTTTGGAGGAAGCAAGCACTGCTCGCCGGTGAGAGGCTAACAAGCGAGAGCCGAAGAGGAATGCGAACGCACCCAAAGAAATGGCCGTATGCTGGTGAGTGACAGAGAGGGATCACTGATGCCGGGGCACTCCAGGGGTTTGGTGAGGTCAAGGGAAGATGCCGAAAGAAGAAAGCATGTAACAAATGGGTCTGGATGTCAAATTGACAATATTGGAACCCCAACCATCTGCAAAGTACTTAATGAGTTATTGAATACCGAACTAAGGAAAAGATATGCAAAATATATGAAATACCACACAAGTGAAAATAAAGTCATGTATATTTATAAATGAAGTGAAAACAATTAAAAAGCCTTTATGAACCATGTGAAAGTGCAAGCCAAGTGAAAGCTAGTTATGAAAGCCTTTGAAGCAGATGAGAAACCATTAATGAGCACCATGGGATAGTATGAAAGCAAGGTGGTGACAAGGAGAAATACCACAAAGTGAAGTGTGTGAAAGTCACATGTTGGCAGAGTCAAAAGACTGTCAAAGTGAAACAAAAATGCATATGGACTAATGACACAAGGAAACCTGTGTTGGCAACGAAGTCCAAGGAAAGTCAATGAACATTACAAAGTGCCAAGTGCTATCGGTTGCGTGACCTGTAATGGGAGGACCTTATGTTCCGACAACTGCGCCTAGACCAAGTCACCTCGACTTGGAGCGAACCAAGGAAAGTCTAGAGGCTGAAGCGGTTATGCTTTACAAATATTCAAGTGACAAAAAGAAAGGCGAGTGAAGAGAATTTTTGAAAAGCCTGAAAGGTTATAAAGTGGATTTGCTAAGAAAGTTAAATTGATTGTGAATTGGAAGCCAAGAGTGCTGCCTTCTCGGGCAAGGGAATCCCAAGATTTTGGAACTGTATTGAACTAACGGAAGGGAACCTTGAGGTTCTGGAACTGTGTTGAACTTGGATTTTTTTTGTGGAACTGTTTGAAGTTGAGGAAGGGGAAGCTGAAAACCAAGCCAGGAGCTGGAAGAAGCTCAGAACGTTATTTTGAGCACTGTTTCTTTGGTTGCTGACATCCCCACACATTGTATATCTTTAGTTGTGAGGGCGAGTATAGGTTTTGGACACAGACAGACTTTTGAGTTAAACTTTATGACACAGACTATCCTTGGTTTTTTTAGGTAGGGAAATCCAACCTTAGCACAGGGCAATTTAGGCCTTTATCCATCCTGACATTTAACAAATAAACCTTTAGTGAAGTGAATCTGTTGTCTGTGTCTTACTTCATGATGGCTTCACAGAGTCTACTACTGAAGTGGTCGAGATGGAAGATACACATGGACCACAAGTATTCAAACAATACTGATGGTCATCATGTATCATCTATTGTGCAGTTAATGTATATTTGATTGTGTGTGAAGTGTTTTTCATACTGAAATTGTGTTCTTTTGGTAATCATAGTTCTCTTTCATGAAATCGAATAGTATTAGGGTTGTTTATGACATTTGGTGGATGCTCTGTTACAGTTAGGTGATGAAATCGACAACTCAAGATTGATTGCATAAAAGCACACTCCGAAAACAAAGGCAAATGCCATCCATGCTTTTCAATTTCCTTTTAAGTGGTTGTTTAGAATTATTTTAATGGGTATTAGAAGAAGAGGAGGAACACTCAGACCACACTTCTAACAAATTATGTCATTCTCCAGACCGATGTGAATTGGGAGCAGTCAATGTTTGAGGTTGAGCACACTCATCCTAAGTTTCAGAGTAGGGATTGCCGATGTACAGTGGCGGGAATTTGAACTGAATATCACAATCGGGTCTGTGCTTCATAGACAGTTCGGAACTGCACTTTCTACTGATCTGGGAACTTTCAGGCTCAACATTTTCCTCTTGGACAGCTCCTACACCTATTCTTACTCATTATCCATTAACAATCTTGTACAGAGCACATACTTGGAAGAATATTAGCAAAACTGCTATTACCATCCCTCCTCCCCAAGAGCCACCACCACCAGCAGGAGGACCTACACAACAAAAAAAAGTGCAGTACTTCCAGAAACAATGAAGAGGACCAAGAAGATGAGGTAGAGGAAGTACATACCTGTAGCACCAAGAGAGAATCATGGGTGTGGCAGTTCTTTACCACTGTTGGGAATGTACCAAAGGCTAAAGCTAGCAAAGGGAAATGCACTGAGTGCAATGTTGTCCTCCGTCTCAGAGTACCTGGACAGTACTCCTACGGGACCACCTCCATGCACCACCACACCCATTCCAACCACTGCAATGCTCTCAGAAAGGCTCTTCCTTTCCTAGCAAGTAGTAGGGTATCTTCCTCCACCTCATCTTCTTCAACAAGTACTGTAACCACACAGCCTACTTCTGTGGGACACAAAATCCCACCAGCTATCTTGCAAGCAATAAAAGATGCTGTTGATCCATATCTTTTGAAGTCAACAGTCCTCTTTATATACTGCAACACACCACTCTGAAGGGGGGAGCAATTTCGAATTGCTTTTGAAGCTGTAATCAAGGTGCATGAGAAACACTGCCCCCTTCCTTAGATGTAACACATGTGCAACATTTTACCCTGTCCATCTGTCCCCCTCATATTAGTGATTGATGCCTCTTCCCTCATTTCCGTCTCCACCTTACGTTCTAACCTCTTCTGCAAAAAAAAATAAAAAAGGTTCGATTAGGAACCACCTTTCACAGATAAAAAATAGAACTAAAAAAAACAATCTTATAGACTCCATGTCCTTTAGATTTCTCAGCAAAGTACATAGACTCAATAAGATTTTTGAACATTTCCATTAGCATTTTGTATTAAACTAATGGGAATAATGTGGCATTCATCCCCCGTTCTAGGGACTGGAACGGGGCATAATGGCCTGCCAGCCCAAGTTATCAGGCCAAGCGAAGCAAGGGCGGGTAACAAGGGCTCCAGACAGTTATCCCCCTTTCCAGCCTCTGCAGTGGGGGATGAAGGCAATTACCACTCCGGGTTGCCAAAGTGGTAACTAGGTGTGCTAAAAAAAAGGTTATTCTTCCTACATCGGGAAGCATGAAGTGTCCCACTCTAGGAAGGAAAATCTTTTTCCAAGATGGCCACCATGGAAAGGAAAGGGGGGGCTCCATGCAGAGCCCCTCTTCCTTGTCCATGACGGCCTGCAGAAGGCGAAGAGAGAACCCTATGACCATATTAACACAAGTACATTTTGTCCCCTTTCAAATCTATCCCAATTAAAAACTTTACCATATAGCCGGTCCCTGGTGGGCATGGCAACTTTTTCCCCATTGGTCGTCCCTCTTGGTCATGGCCAGTAGCTACATTTTCTGGGTCATGACCTTATGCCATGACCCGGACAATCTGGCCACTGCCCATGGCCTCTGGCTATACCACAGTCACCAAAGGTATATCACTGTTTTATTGTACATGCATTATGACACTTGTTAAAAAATAAAAAACAGACACATTTGCAAAACCATGCTTTCAGGTCCTTGCCAATGCACCTTAAACAAATTTGCTTGAAATCCGATCATGACTTATTTTTTCAAAAGTGTCAAAATTTACATAAAATAGTCATATAAATTAGCCCCCACTTGACAATATCCATTCAGAAGATTGGGTTTCTAATCTTTCTGAAAACATTTGTCTACATTCATGAAATGGCAACAAAGTTATAAGCCATATAGAAATGTTGAGACCCCCCTCTAATTTAGCTCCCTCTTGACAAAATTCCACCCAACTTTGCAAAAACATTTATATCTAGATCTAAAATCTTTTTGCAAGCTTTTGTGCACATGCGTAAAATGGTATAATAATAAATGGGACCACATTTATAAGCCTTTTACAATAGTTTGGGCCCCCCCCTCTAATTTTGTTCCTTCATGACAAAACGGGACCACACTTTCCAAAACCAGGTCTCAAATGAGATTCTACAATTTCATGCAGTTTCATTGACTGGCGCCAAAGTTATAAGCCATCCAAAAACTTCTTTTCACAAACCCTGTAATGCAATAATAAGCAAAGATGCCTCTGGGCATCTCAGATGTTCGCGGACATCACAAGACTGTCTCGGACTGTTCGTGGACATCACAGAAGAAAAACACCTGTTTTTTTGGCTTGTTATGGCCATATCCCATCCTCATCATCCCTCACCTCCCCAGAGATTGTTTGATAAGTTTGACAATTGCAATGTTGTGTTCTTTAATATGTTTTTACCGCGATGTTGGCAGACACCGGCCCCTGTCCACGAATCCAACGTGGTGGGCATTTCCAAAAATCTGACACACCTCACATTTTTTATTGACCAATCAGAGGCCCGTCCGTGGACCCAGAAGTGAAGTGAGTCCGCGGACCGAACCCAGCTATCACTAATTTGTTTTTACCTACTTTTTGGTCATTTAAAAAAAACGACTGGACCGATTTACACCACATTTACAAAAGCACGCTTTTGGGACCAAGCCATCG
This sequence comes from Ambystoma mexicanum, assembly GCF_040938575.1. Lineage (NCBI taxonomy): Eukaryota > Metazoa > Chordata > Amphibia > Caudata > Ambystomatidae > Ambystoma > Ambystoma mexicanum. The sequence goes on from NC_090924.1 coordinate 727,797,432, forward strand.
CTCCTGTCACAAATTTGGTGAAAATCTGTCCAGCAGTTTGGGCTGTCGGTGTGAGCAAAACTTTTTTCTGTTGCGTCTATGGGAAAACCACACATTTTGGGACCCCCCTATAACTTTTACACCCCTTGATGAAACCTCACCGAACTTCGCAGGATTGATCTGACTGGGCCATATACTTTCCTTGCACAGTTTTGTGAGGATTGGTCTGGATGGGGATGAAGTTATACGCCGCCCAAAAAGTGCTCTTCCTTTGGGTTGAGCAACTTAACCATAACTACAAGTCTGCTACCGCAGGCCCTGTAATATATAAATTCTCATTCATGCATTTGTCATGGTCTATCCATATTTTTCTATGCATTTTACAAAATATATCTTGTGATATATATCAATGTATATATCCATCACTGTCTGTCTATATACCTTGATCCATGTCTCAATGGCTCTATCCGTCCCTCCCCGTAAATGTAACTATATTTATGTGTTTTCTTATATAAAAATGTATACGTTGATCGATCTCTATCATCTACATTTGATCTTCTCCATGTATGCATCTTTATATATGGCTATATCGATTGGTCAGTATACATCAATCTGAAAATGCATCTATCTGTCTGTCTGCATCTTTGTCTTCCCATCACTCTCATGCATCTTTCTGTATCTGTATACATTTATCTAGTGATCTATCAACAGTTTTGTCCAACTCTGTAGCCCGATAGACCATTCTCCAACCAATACAAGTCTCCTGCACCCTGTCTATATGTCTCTTTCTCTGTATGTCTGTAGTATTGTGTTTTACAACAGCATATAATGCATTTCATGCTAACATTTGTATGCTGTTGGTGTGTCCAAAAAGTGCTGTGTAGTTGAACGGCCTTTTGAAGACCATAGTCATTCATGGGAGATGCGAAGAGAGGATTTATAAAATGAGTGTGTTTTTATCCAGCATAGAAGGTTGGTAGGGAATGGCTAGGTAGCTAGCAGCAACATATAGTTACCAGGTGAGGGAATAGATACAGTGACTAATTTGGGAGGAGCTGAGAGAGTCACAAGGGTGAAATGATATAACTGAGGGACATCATTTTGCATGTCTCAAATTTCTTTTGGGTTTGAAAATGTGATGCATATTTTCAGTGTGTGTAATAGAGGAGTGTTAATTGAGAGGTGTAAAGATGGGTTGGCTATGCCCGGGCATGCTACAGTTATGTTTCATTGTGATGGAGTGCTTGAATGTACATTGAAGAATGCCTGGCACCTGGTTGTAAAAGCTCTTGCAACAGTAGTGCCATTATATGATAGGTTGATTCACAGTACGTAGTGTAAAACCCAAAATAAAAAAATGTAATAAACCAGCACTGCCAAGAACCAGAGCACAAACACCCGAGCTCCCATCCAGCCTCCCCAACACATAGAGCACAAACCTTATACCTTGCATCCTTCAACCCTATCACTGAGACTGTGAAACCCACAGATGGGACCGTGTTACTCACCACCCAAAAGTCAGAGCATAAACACAGTACTGGGTACCTACGGGTGCCTAGGTGTAAGAACGTAAGTGATTTTCCCCCGTGTTTCATGCTGACTGTCTCCATAGAGAGGATGCAAGTATGGAAACACATGAACACACCTGTCAATTATGTGTAGGTGTTGGTTGTATATTATGAACTGTTGCTAGCAGGGGATTATCCATTGTTGCAAGATTGGGAGTGGGAATGCCACGAAAAAAGTCATCCTGCTTTTCCCACCAAATGCATATTAGACAATTAATGGTAAACTTACACACAATCGTTCCTGCCCCTCATATGGTGACTTGACTCACTAGCCTCTATGCAACATTCAGACACGGGTGGGACATGGAGCTCTGAGCTCATGCTCTGCATTTGACTCTATGGTTGCAAGGGGCCCTATGGCCACGGGCATTGGTCAGCCACACAAACTGTCCATTATTTGAGGGACCCGGAGAACACAGCACGGTGTGGTGTCCCTGTCCCACACCGCTCCATGTTGTAGATGCTGCAGTGGGCTTGAGCAGGGTGTGACAGGACACCTGGAGACCATTAAAATAGCAGCGGTGTTCAGTATAAATCACAATAAAATAACATAACATGGAGACCTGTTTCTGGTGTGCTCCTGCTCGGCAACGTAATTGTCTTTGCAGAGGGACGTGTACTCCAATTTTCAAGGACACAATTTGGCAACGCCCTATATCTAGGGACAAGCCAAAGAAATATCAATAAACTCCAAGTCACGCAGAACAATGCCTTAAGGGCAGCTCTCATTGTTCCTAGGTGCTCCCACATCTCTTCCACCAGACGCAACTTGCATTGGTTACCCATTACGCATCACATTTCCCTCAAAGCACTCACCCTAACACACAAAGCCCCGAATAACGCAGCACCGGCCTACTTGTCCTCGCGCTTTACACAACATACTGCAACTAGACTACTGCGTTCGGCCCAGGTTCACACCCTAACTATTCCTAGTTTCAAGATTCAGACAGCTAAAGGCTCGAGCTTCCCAGTCCTTGCGGCCAAGCTTTGGAACTCTCTACCGAATGCTCTCAGAAATGTTCCTGCCTTCCAATCTTTCAAAAATAAAACAAAACTGTGGCTTTATGAACAGGAGGCCCTGGCCACCACACTGTAAACTAGGCAAATGTTAGTAGTAAACTGCCTGCACACTGTAAATATTGTATACGCTCAGCTGTTCTGTTCTCCCTGCAACTGTCCTATCCTCCATGTAGATACGTATAAATGTAATGTACCTATTATTGCAACTTGTAACCGCATTACAAACATGCGCCCTGATGCCCTTGGGCAGGGTGCGCACTATAAATAAACAAAATACAAATACACCAAGCAGCACCCCAAGTGGTTCCCTCTTGTGATGCCACAGGTTACTATTTTATGAAACTCACACAAAACGATGGATAAAATTGTCATTTTTGACTGTAGGAAATTGTTTGAATTGGGCTGAAATAAGTTAGTCATTATTGATTATACCAAAATAAATTTGATTTTGAAGACAAGTTATAATCTATTTACACTGTAAAATTAGCTGACCAGATGAACACCCCTATCTGCATGTAGTTTTGAATGTAAAAATAATTAAAATAATTAAACAAGGTTAGATTAAGAATGTGTGTATTTATAGTAAAGAACAAAGACAATATTTGCTTCTTTTGGAGAGTAAAATGATTTTCTTATTTTCACTGCACAGCTTGAAATTGAAACTGCATATTGTTCATTTTTGTGGTATTTGTTCCCGAAAATGAAATCTTCCTTTGGCAATGTGACCACACAATACAGGCTCTCTTTGCTATTTGCACATGAATCCCATGTACTCCAATTTTCAAGGACACAATTTGGCAAGTAACCACAAAGAAATTATAAGATTCACTACAATGAAACAAAATGTGAAAGTTAGATTTTTATTCATAGAAGCTTTAGAGCGAGACGGTCATGCCACTTTACATTGCTAGAATGGAAAACAGCAAGTAATGAGAGTTAACTGATATGATATGATATGATAAGGCATTTATAACGCACCTACACACAAGTGTTTCAAGGCGCGAATAATATTGATGCAATTGTATGCTTCATGATCAATGATGTGCCTCATTGATATTCATGTTGACGAAATGAGGGCATGTGCATTGTAAATGTCAATTTTAACAAAAATATAATGTTTAATGAACATGTTGATTTATTGTCCAACTTATTTTTCAAATTGCGTACTGATATATATGTTTGCCTTCCCAAATTTACAAAGTTGCATCATTTGAATGTGCATGTGTCATGGATACAATCTTCCCATATATGGGTTGTTTAACCAGAACTGGAAGATAACCATCAGTAACGGAACTGTAATAACCATATTCTGGGACGATCATGCGGCACCAGTTTTCCCATTTGCTCTGCCAATGATACGGCCAATGATACGGAACAACATGCCGCCATTTGTGATATGAAGATGTGTAGATAGCAAAGTGTTGCATTTCAATGTGAAAGGAGACATTTGTTCTCTCAAACGGGGTACCATTTGCTTTCCTACTACATGGAAGTTGGAACCCAAGTGCATTAGATTTTACCACACAGAACTTTGGCTTCATCGATCTGTATTTGAATTGGGAAATCAGTCTGATAGATTTGATTTTCCTGGATTTGTATTCGGTAACGTGGCGATATAGGTGATGACAGGGTATGTTTGGCTACGCTGTCCACGAGCGGCAGGAGAAGAGGTGGTGTCATGGTCATGAAGTCAGGGGCACAGGCATGCAGGGGTCGCATGCACAGGATACCTGGGTGGACACTGTCCTGGCGCCTTTGGCGCCAAGCTTATGAACAAAAGTAAAGAACATCCATTTAACACCAAAAAGCTTTTATTATGGGCATAGCACTTCCGATGCATTAACCTTGAACATTCCATCCATTAGGCAGGATGTATTAACCTTGAACATTCCATCCATTAAGAAGCCCCAAGTGTATTCTTGGGTGTGGTTGCTAATGGATTGCCTTCGCACATGCTCACTCTCTAGGAGTGGCAGGGTGTGGCTGGTAAGCCGGCCCTAATGGGCGTGCTCACGATCTCAGCTATGTAAGCTGCCCCGATCCTCAAGACAAATGCTTCACGTTATTCTGCACTTGCCAGCAGCGTAACACCCACCGTCACCTGAAGTCAGACATACCGTTGAAGATCCCGCTTCCTGGACATCCTGCTTCCTGCCAGCATACTTACCAACTGGGGGAATCTTTTCTTACCTGTACATCTCTTCAGCGAACCAAGTATTCATCTTTACACTTTCCGGAACGCCGAAATCTTCATCTTGGCACTGCAGCACGACACGCACCATCGTCGACAGCAGCGCCTATAAGGAAAAACAGAAGACAAGGTTAGACATCGAAAAAACAGTCAGTTTAAGGTTGCACTTCGCCATACTTCGCGCTTTTCCTTAAACTATCACTTACCTGCTGTCGAACATTGCGGTAGCATCCATCTTCCATCTGCCCGCGTCTCGCGTCTCACAGCTGCATGGAGGCCACATTTCCATCTAAGGGAAGAAAATAAAAGAGAGACATTATTGTGGGCATAAATAGGAGCAACATATAAAGATATTAAACAGAATGAACAGCATCACAAGAAAGACTTACCAATCATAAGGAGAAGCATAGTCGCAGCTGGACTGGACTAATCCTTATCAGGGATCAGTGAAGGAACTAGATCCCAGTCGACGCCCCCCTGCCAGAAGTAGCAGGACGAAGAGCTTATCTTCCATAATTCACAGGTGAGCTTTATGGGCCTGCATATGCTCACAGAAACCGTACTTTGGGGTGAAGGGTTTCAGAGGTACAACAATCACAGATTGGCGCACTCATACACTCTTATCTTCAAGCAGGAGCAGTATCACCACATACCACTGCTCACAGCTTTTCTACTGAGGGAGAGGCCTGAAGGGGTGATTCTAATTCAGGGAGAGCTGCAATCGTGGCCCAACGCCTCTGCAGAGACCAGGTGAGTGCAACAGGTGGAGCATATTGGTTGAACATGTCACTGCCAACTTGAGGGGTGGGTGATCTGATTTACTGCTTTAAGAGCACTTGAATTTAGAGCGATAGATCAACAGATAAGATTAGCACAAGATGGTGGTATCTGACCTGTGAGTTACGCAGGTGTAACTGGGAGAAAACCAAAGGTAAGATACATTGGAATTTCTTTTCAGATCTGTCGATATTTGCTAAAAGGAGCCCGCCTGATCCATTGGCCAATACAATTTCTGAGTGAACTTTCCGTTTTAGTGTAGGCTAGGTTTAGGTCCACTTAATGAAAGTAAAATGGAATGCCTCTGTCCCAATGTACAATAAACTGCAGCTCATTCTCAGGTTATTGATAAGAACGTGCTTCTCTTTTTTCTCACTATGGGGTGGATCATCCCAGGTTCACCTGTCAAGATAGGTTAGTGAATGCTTCAGATCCTCCAAATAGGATTTTGAACTAAGCAGAAGAAGAGACATTAAAGGAAGCTCCATTGGATGCTTCCTCCACCAGTAATTAGGCTCAAAACGTACTCTGTTTTATTTAAGGATGCCAATGAGTCCATAGTTCAAGAACAATGTAAATGCATCCTTTTAAAAATCAAAATTATGCTGGGAAGCGTTACAAAGTTAGAAAATCCATGTAAGCAAGACACAATCTGTTGAGGGACACGTTTGTCAGAGGTCTAGGGAAGTACATCACTACATTTACAGCCATGGATAAGCCTCACATGATCATGAGAAGCATTTTCTTGCCTCAGGTCTCGAGGAGGAAAGCAAGTGGCAGAGGCCATATATTGGGCCTCTCATCAAGAACTTCAGGCCTCCCCTGCAAGCAACATGGGAGACGTTAGGACTTTCAGACCACCAGCCCCACCTTCTTCCTTCAAAGAGGGCAATCCTATGGAGTGTGAAAAACCTGACAGTGTTCTTCCACCCAATCCCTCAGGATCTTTTATTCAGGTAGCCAGGGAAGGGCCATCGCTCTGGACAATTGAGGGAAATTCACCTGAGTTTAGGGTGATGGGGGATTGGAAGGAGAATGCCTGAGGGCAAGACATGGTATTTTCCCCAATCATAAAACCACCTAAGCTACTTCCCCTAAGACTTTGTGAGATGTTTACACTCACACATCATCTCCCCCTTGCCATTTGTAAGAAATACTGAGACGAGGAGGAAGCCACTAGGATCAATGAGGATTACCTATACAAACAACATGGGGAAAGTAAGGGCAAGTGATTTTAGAAACAACCACTGTCCAACTAAAAGATTCAGGCATGGGTAGGTAACCATTCACAGCTGACTCCAATTGATTGTGTGTTCAGCTATAAAAGCTGGGATCAGTCACTGAAATTTGAGCGAGCTCGAATGCAGAGCACTCCAGGGAAGCCCAGAAGCAGAGAGAAGCAGGAACTGCAGGCAGGAGGAAGATGGCACGCTGAGTTGCACATTTGCTGACCCGGTGTGTATGGACTGCAGCGTAGCGAGCGAGGGGACCAGCAAAGTGCTTGTTCCCTTGGGGTCAGTGCCGACCCCAAGGGTATCCGAGGGGCAGGTGGTGAGACCCTGACCTCCATCCCTCATCGACTGAAGGAACTGCCTCTCTACACGACGCTGCCTGGTCAGTTTAATGGCAGAATGCAAGGGAAACCCCAGGAGTGTGCGTTTAGATGAGAGCGAAGCAGGATAATGGCACGAACAAGAAAGTGGCATAAAATCAGAATAAAAAGTGTGATAGTTAAAATTAAAAGAAAAGTGAAAAGGCTGAACATGCAGCTCATGACTTGAGACAAGTAAGCGCTTCTTTGTTGTCTCCATGCCGGCATACAGAGCCTGCACCTGATGACTTCGCTCAGAGTGTTGATATAACGAAACTGGAGCATTGTTAAATGGCTTAGTATATTGACACCTACGCAAGCAACTGCTTAATAATAACATGCAATTCAAATAAATGCAGAGAACGCGAGCACATGATAATTGTCAAGGGGATACTAGAAACCCATAAGAGTCCAGCAAATAGAGGATGAGCCATATAAGAAATGATATGGCGATATAACTCTTCACAATGCACCTCTGTTATTAACCTGAGAATTACTCGAGGGAGCAATGTGCACAACAGCAAATTACACTACTTAGCGAATCCAGCGTCATGAGAAGTTGGCATATAACAAGACTTATAATATAGTGATCTAAATATACCTTGAACCACTATAAGATTGGCACATGTAGTGAACAGCAATTTAAATCCCCTGAAGAATTTCCTGAGATTCATAACAACGAATTAGGAAAGAAACATGTTGGGTTAAAAAAAAGTACACTCTTATAAACAAGGTGTGTGACATAAGTAATTTTGTGTTTTTTCAAGGGTTGCTTCGAATAAGAGATTACAATAAGTTCAACCCACTTTCACTGTATATATATTGTAAGTCTGGTTAAATATTGCTGTTTTTATGTGTAAGTATGAACTGTTTTAATTCTTGAGAGAATCATGAATTTTGTAATGTTTTAACAAGGCATTTAATTTCTTGGGTTGCAATCTATACCCACTGAATAGCGGACATAAAATAGTTGTATGGTTTTTTTATATGTATTTTTGATAATAATAAAATTTTATTTAGAGACCGCTGGGGGGCCACGGAGGATGGTGGACGTGTGAAGCTCGCACTCTGTCCTCCTCCGTTGGGCCTAAAGAGCATACTACACCCCGGCAGGGGCTCTATGACGGTGATTCGTCTGGAGCCTCCCCTGGCCTGTGGTTAAGATCACTTGCGGAGCCCAACATAACAAACACAGCCCTGATCACAGAAGGAGACGTTGAGAGGCAACAGGGACAGGATCGGGACATGCAAATTCCCCGAAGCGTGTGACACCCATGATGGTCCCCTGTGGCCATCCCAACGGAGGACAGACTGAAGGACCTTCATGGGGAGCCCGATGGCCCGTGCAAACAGGTGAACCCGACCCGGGTTCGCTTCGTCCCAGAGGGGTGACCTGATGACCACCGGGGCGGGGCCCCTATAGGCCTCCTAGAGCGGAGCGGACCAGAGGCGGATCGACGTCAGAACAAGGTGGAAAGACCCGGATGGCCCGAAAGACAGGGGGAGACAGAACCCTCACTGTACGGAGCTAGCACACTCAAGGAGCCGGACCCACAGGCGTGGTGTCTGACGGCGCGGGACAGAGCGGCTACATCGTGGCGAGGGGCCGCCTTTGAGGCCACCAGCATTGGAGCTATGCCAGAGTGGTCACCCCAGGGAGATAGGCCGTGGGGCCTGTGGTGGTCGATCCTGACACGGATGCGCCCCCCCTCCAGAGTTCTGAGGCCTGGGCTGGAGAGTTGTACATCTGAGGACCCCTGCCGCCTGCAGAGGAGGCTCACCAATGGCAGGGACAGGTACGGAGAGGGGGAGGCTAGACCCAGGATACCTGCCCAGACCACAACAGCACTCCGGCCCTGTCGCCCTCAGAAGCGGGCCCCAGATTTGAGCACTGTCCTTAGGAGAGAGGCCCGTGACACCAAGCTGGGAAGCGCAGGCAGGCGCAGATAGACCCGAGGACCGGGAGCACATCGCGACATCCCTAGTACCATAGCACTCACGTGGGGATCAGAGCACTAATATCCCGCGAGGGCATTGCTCCTGCGGAGCCCTGTCCCAGAGAACTGTGGCTGATGGGTGGCCAACGGACTTCATAATCCACCCAACGCAGCCCTAAAAGACATCACCCCACATGTTAGCTGAGGCACACAACCCCCTCTGGGGCACAGTCACAGCTTGACTGGAGGGAAAGCCCATAGGGACGGAAAACGGGGGGAACGAAAGGAGCACCCCCATACCCAGGGGGTGGCGGGAACCCCCTACAGCTGTACAAGGCCCATCTCCATTATATACTTCAGGAGCGCCTAGGCTACTAGATGTGGGATCCCCTCAGAGGACTTTGGTTGGGCCCCTCAAATTTCCCTGTACGAGGAAAACTGCACAAACGGAGGAGAGGGAACACCGAACTGAGGGCAGCACATCCTGGACCCGACCTCGGGATAAAGGGAGAACATTAAACAGTGAACCTGGCACAGTTGCCTACAGCCCCCTCAGCGCTCTGAAATACCCACTAAGGCGCTCCTATTACTGCAGCGATTCAGGAGGGTACCCCAAGAGCACAGAGGGTCACACCAGTCGAACCCAGTCAATATGTCGGCAATAGATGGCCCCTATATCCCTGCACTTACAAGAGAAGACCTTAAGGATATTCTCCAAGAAATTAAAGCAATCAGGACTGATATAAAAGCTTCAATATGCGACCTCAGGGGGAGAATGGAAGAGAAAATGGAAGGAATGGAAAATAACCACCTGCAGACGGACCTCCTGGACATGAAGTATGAGGCGAGACTGACAGACCTCGAAATGAGATAGGAGGACATGTTGTTAAAGATGGATGATCTTGAAAATAGAAAACGTTGTGACAACCTCTATAGCCTTGGGGTTACGCAGCAGAAAGGGGAAACCGTGACAAGGTTGGAAGGAAAGTCCAAAGGCTGATCAACCAACTGTTCACCTTGGAGCGGGGCAAAGAGGTCCAGCTGGAGAGGGCACATAGAGCAGAGGTGGTGGAGGCGGAGGCCCAAGATCCACAGTGGTGTGCTTCCTCCGCTATAGAGAAAATATGGAGGTGCTGGAGAAGGCGAAGAAATTGGAAAGCTTCAACTTTGAGGGAGGCACAATCGGAGTTTGCCAAGACCTCTCAACCCTGACACTTGCCCGTCGCAGGAACTGTTGTCCCCTCACTCACTGGCTTACTGGACAGGAGATCAGCTACAGGGGGTCATACCCTTTTGCCGTGTCCTTCTAGAGAAATGGAATGGACTACAGGGTGACGAGTGGAAAAGAACCTCTGCAGGCGCTCCAGGTGCTCAAGGGAGAGGGGGCCCCTCCTGATAGAGGGGAGGGAAACAGCCAGCCCCCCGATTCTTCCAGAGCACCCGAAGGCCCCTGGGTCATCAAAAGAAGATGAAGGGGAAGAGGAAGTTCAAGAAACCGAACACTCCGACACGTGGAGGGGGAATGGATTAGGAAAACCTGGGGGAACGACACAAAGTTTCATTCAGTTATGATGCGAAGAATTGGACCCCTGCCGGGGGAAAGATGGGGATAGTGAGGACAACGGAGGACCACCGCTTCACAACCCACAGTGGCCTGCCCTTTGACAGGTGTCTCGGATTGGGGGGGAGAGGGGAGTGAGGGGAGAGAAAGGGGGGCCTGAACGAGAGACTGCACGGACCAGGGATAATGCAGAACAAGAAGGGGCACACCAAGGCAGGAGATGGTGTGAGTAACCAGGTACTCGGTGATGGCTACTGCTGAGAAAGATGGCCAGGTCGAATCATTCACGGTGGGAACCCTGAACGTGAAGGGCCTCAATTTGCCCACGAAACGCTCCTTGCTGGGTAGAGAGATGCGAAATGCAGAACTGGACATCCTCTTCGTCCAGGAAACTAGGCTGGTGGCTGGGGAAGAGAGACGTATCCAGGGCCCCCACATGGGCCTGTCGTTGTGGGCATCTGGCCCCGATAAGAAGAGGGGAGTCAGGATTTTGTTTCATAGAAAACATAGGCTTTCTGAACTGTCAGGATGGGGCAGAGCGGATGGAAGGGCACTGGTGGTCTCCAGGAAGCTAGTCAATACCAGGATAACCCTGGCGTCTCTCTTGTGCCCGAACACAGGCCAGATGCAATTCTTGAAGGAGGCATTGAGGGAGGTCCTAGACAGGGTGGAGGGGCTCCTTGTGTTGGGAGGGGACTTTAATGTGTGGGCCAACAGGGGAATGGACCATAGTGGTGAGCTCACCCCCCCCCCCGGGTGGTAGGGAGGGGCAGGCGAACCAGGATTTCGCTGACTTCATGTGGGATCAGGGGTTGGTGGATATCTGGATGGATACCCACCCGACAACACGGGGATACACCTTCCACTCGGCAGCTCATGGTTCCAACACCAGAATAGATTACCTCTTCATGGAACAGCATCAGACCACTAGAGTACACAAATCCGAGATCCGCCCTATCAGTTGGTCGGACCATGACCTGGTGGGGGAGGACATTATATTGTCAGGGCTTAAGTCCAAGGAGTCCCTGTGGCACTGCAATGACTTGCTTTTGAAAGATGTGGTATTTAAGGAGGAGATGGGAGAGGCATTAAGGAATACTTATCCCTTAACAACACGGGAGAGGTGGAGAGGGGGATGGTGTGGGACAGAGCTAAAGCAACCTGGCGGGGCACCCTGATAAGGGAAGGTGCGGCAAAGAAAATAATTAAGACCCTTATTTCCCAGAACTTAAGGGGGGAGATTCGTCACCTGAAGAGGGCTGAAAGAAAGGGGGAGGAGGAGAGGAGCAGGGACAGGTCGACAGCTAGAATTAAGCGACACAAACTAAAAGAGATAGAGATGGGGAAGATAGTTTCTAGCCTCAAGTATTTGAGACAACAATACTACGAGAGAGGGGACAAGGCAGACGCAATGCTAGCGGCCAGGCTCCGTGGCCAACAGGCTGAAAGGTAGGTCGATAAGGTTTTAGGGGAGGGAGGTGAGGTGGAGTCAAAACCGGAGGCGGAAGAAAGGAGAATTTGTTAATTATTATGAAACCCTGTATGGTGAAGAGGGGGGAAACAGATAGAGAAGAGATGGAATCCTACTTGGAAAGGGTAACCCTGCGTTGGCAGGGTTACCCTTTCCAAGTAGGATTCCATCTCTTAGGAGATGGACTTAGGAGTGGCGAAGCCATAGAGTTTAACACCCCGATCACAACTGAGGAGGTCCTGGTAGTTATAGTGGGCTTGAAAATAGGAAAGGCCCTGGGTGAACAAGGGTTCACACCGGGCTTCTATAAAGCCTACTCCGGACTACTAGCAGGTTTCCTGGCAGATCTATTCACTAATATTATGACGACCGGGAGGGCCCACCCTCATTTGGTAAGGCATTGATTAACCCTCATTTGGTAAGGCATTGATTACTGTAATCCCCAAGGAAGGAAAGGACCCAACGGACTGCCGATCCCATAGACCCATTTCCCTCCTGAATGCTGATGCTAAGCTGTTCACCAGGATAATTGCTACAAGGCTGAAAGACCGGAGGCCGAGGCTTATCCATTCGGAACAGCTTGGCTTCATAAAGAGGAGGCAGGGTGCAGATACAATGAGAAAGACGCTAAATCTCATGCATGAGGCGTGACCAGCGGGGTAACCCGGTCCTGGTGCCCATAGATGCAGAAAAAGCCTTTGATCGGGTGGACTGGGGTTTCCTACATAGTTTATTAGGAAAACTTGGCTTGGGTCTGGGACTCCGGCAGTCTATTCATGCTCTCTATGAGAGGACTGGGGCCTCAATGCCGTCAACTCTCTCTTCCTAAATACCTTACTTCTCGAGCTCTTCGCTCATCTGCCTCCATTTCCCTCATGGTCAGTCTCTTCTACAAGCAACGAGTTGGTGGTGCATCTCTTTCTTTGGGTGGGGCCTCCCTCTTGAACAGCCTCCCTGCCTCCCTGAAACTTGAGGAGAATCATTTCGGTTCCAGAAGCACCTCAAAACCTTTCGCATTGAGTCTGCCTTTTCTTTCCCTCTCCCTTGCTGAATACCTGTCTGACACTGAAACTGCACTGGTTACCTGGCCACCCTCTGATCTCGGGCCCAGGTTCCCTCCCTCGCCAGTCTCACTCCTGCACTGCAACCCCCGCACTTGGTAACTGTTTTCTGTATCCCTACGGTCCCAACTCCAGCACTCGACGTCTGCACTTACCCTTTCACTGCCACCTGCTGGCCGTATTTTTGCTTATTGTTTATTTTTGGTCTTGCCCCAGGTACTGCACTGTCCTCTCCCCGCCCGCACTTCTCTTCCTTCCTCTTACCATGCACTTGCATGATCAGAATGACACCTGGCCTAGTAGGATCGTTGTCTGTCTTCCCTCTGTTCCTCCTCCCTTGCCTCGTCTCGCCTTGAAACACTTGTGTATAGGCACGTTGTAAAGGCCATATCATATCATATCATAAACCGACAGCTAGGGTCACGGTTAACGGGCGTCTCTCCCGTAGCTTACATCTCCAACGGGGGACACGACAGGGTTGCCCCCTGTTACTGCTCCTCTTCGCCATGACCATGGAAATATTGGCAGAGGAACTCAGAGGGAAGGAAGAGGTGAGGGGTATCGTGGTGGGGGAGAGAACCTTTAAAATTGGCCTTTACGCAGATGATATAATGCTGCACCTGCGACACCCGGCCCAGTCAGTCCCGGCAGCCCTTCAGGTAATAGGCAAGTTCGGTCGCTTCTCTGGCTTTAAGGTGAATGTGAAGAAATCAGTGATCTTCCCCTTCACCCCGGATCCAGCCAGGAATCTAGAAGAACTGAAACCCCTGGGACTCCGTATCCAAACGGAGGAGATAAAATATCTAGGCATAAATATAGTAAGACCGGATCGGGACATAGACCAGGCCAACTACCCCCAACTGTTCGATAGACTGTTCAAAGAAATGGAGAGATGGGGTAAAGGACGGATATCGTGGATGGGGAGACTGAATGCGATAAAAATGAACCTTCTCCCTAGAGTGCGTTACCTCTTCCAAATGATCCCCATTGGGGCCCCGGAAGACCACTTAAAAGAAGCAAAACACTGCATTCTGAGATTCATATGGCAAGACAGGAAACCCAGGGTAGGTTACGAGATACTCACACTCCCGAAGGAAAAGGGTGGAGTTGACCTCCCTGATTTACAAGCATATTACAGGGCTGCACAACTCTGGGCCCTAACTCCCCATCTTAGAGAGATCAAGGATAAGCAATGGGTCTATCTTGAAAATCACCACCTGTGCCCAGTTGCGGTTGGTGAATGACTCTGGGTCCCCATCTACAAGCTCCCGAGGCGAATTAGGGAACACCCCTACCTGAGACCATGTGGGAGGCCCTAGCGAAAGGGAGTAGAATGGGACAAATTACCACCTGGCCTACACTGATGAGCCATATCTGGTCACCACCATTTAGAGACGCAAGGTAGGGCAATACCAGGCCTAGTTTGAGGCGGGCCTCACTAGGATCGGCCAGCTGATATGGGGCGACAGGTACATAGGTATCCAGGACCGAGAGGAGACGCTGGGCATCGGTACATTATCTCCCCTTCTCTACCTCAGACTGAAGGGGATATTTATGTCCGCAAAGTTGAAACCCCTGATTCTGAGAGACCTCACTCCGGTCGAGAAAATCCTGGACACGCACACTGACATGAGGGGGCTACTCTCATTACTTTGTAGGGCACTACTAGAATCTAGGGGGGAGGCGACTGGAAGCCTCAGAGCGAAATGTGGGAGGGACCTGGGACGGGCCGTGAGTGATGGACTCTGGGCTCGGATTTGTGGGCGGACCGTCAAGACCTTGATTGCCTACCAATACAAGATGCATGCCGTTAAACTGTTACACAGATGGCAGTACAATCTGATGTCCCTCGCCAGGATGTTCCTGGCGGTTGACCCCCACTGCTGGCATGGGTGTGGGGAAAGAACCAGCTATTGGTCCATGTTGTGGTCCTGCCGTTAGGTGCAGGTGTACTGGACCGAGGTGTTATGATGGATTAGAGATGCCGGGCGGTGGGGGGGTCCTACAACTTGGATCCCATCTTAGTACTGTTTGGCCTAGAGGAAAGAGATGAACAATGGATAAAGCTCCCGCCACTGGCTCACTTCTTGCTCCTAGCAGCGAGGGCCTGTCGAGCCAGACATTGAGAGAGAAAGAATCTCCCCTCATTGGGTCAATGGGCAGGGACTGCCAAACATATATACCTCATGGAAAGAATCAAGTCTGTGATCCAAGGCAACAGTACACCCGTGAAATCTGAATGGTCCCAATTTCACAACGTTTTTTGCACCACAGGATCTCAAAAGCAGGGTAACTATAGATAGACGGACCCGGGCTCATCAGACATTCAACTTAGACTCTGAAGTCGTACATGGAGTAAGTCAGAGACCACTTGAGACTAACAAGCCCAGCCATGGCCCCACACTGCTAAGCAACAGGAGCTTCCCGATTCACCCGTCCCGTGACAGCTTGTTAAACAACGGGGGAGAAGTGGGAGGGGGACAGGAGCGGGTTGTATACCCAAGGAGCCCTTGAATGTTTGGTTGTAGGGATATTTTGCCCCCTATTGTTTGCCTACCAGCTCCCTGTTTATCACTAAATGTCAATAAAAATCAAATAAAAAAATTGATTTTTTATTTATTATTGGTACTCAGAGTGAGGTAATCAAATCCTTTATCCCACTTGCACATTGGTATTCCCTGCATCACAAAGAATTATACACACATATATGACCAACATCTGTTTCGTTTTGTTGTCCAACAATACTTCTTTATATAAGACTAGGACATGTCATTTCTTACATTCAGAAAAAGAAAAACAATAGACAGTGATCCCATTCAATGTGGTCACATCAAGAATGGTTGACACTGAGGGCCTGATTCACAGAAACATTGTATATTGGTGCAATCCCATTGGAAAATGCTCTGTGAATCCAGCCCTACATATTTTGGCTTACTCATTCCGGGCACCTTTACTAACCCTCTATCACTATTGTTTATAGATCATGTCCGGTTCACACATTCCGTTTTAGGTTTGACATGATGATGATGTTTTTTAATAGAAACAATATTAAATATTTTAAATTCATGATTTGTGAGTCTGGACCAGTGCATGTATAATTAAGTTGTGCAACAGTGTCTTCTGTCCATGTTGGAAATAATATGGTGCTAGAAAGGAGGGTTAGACAGTTAATACTCATGTTTTTTCTTAGTTTAATGCTCTCCACCTCTGTAAAACCAGCCCCCGCTAAACAACCATTGGGGAGGATCCATTGTATAATACAGTTCACCACAAAGCCAGGTGGGACTGACTCCATTTCCCTGGTGACTTTATAACAGCTCACGGTCCAAAATGTGACCAGGGGGAATTACTACCGTCCCCTGGTGTCTTTATCACAGCTCTTTGTCTGATACCAAAAGAATGGCTCCCTTCTCCTGGTAAGCATTTGTACAGCTCTTAGCCACTGTTGGGGTTCTGAGCCTTTCTCTTGAGGCCAGTGATTTCTACACTATCGATGTGCCGAGTAAGATTTCCTCTTCACTCTTCGGGTCCCAGACCCTTCTCTGGTGGTCAGTGGTTTCCTTATTTACCACTGTGCCAAGGAAGATTTCCTCTGATGCTTCTCTCTTAATTGTTGGGGTCCCAGACACTTCTCTGGTGGCCAGTGATTTCCTCACTACCACTGCTCCGAGGAAGATTTCCTCTAATGTTTGCGTTTCCACTCTTGGGTTCTCTGACCCTTCCCTGGTGGTCAGTGGTTTCCTCGCTACCCCAGCACCAAGGAAGAATTCCTCTGATGCTTTTCTTTTTACTGTTGGGGTCCCAGACCCTATTCTAGGTGTCAGTGGTTTCCTCAGTACCAATGCACCGAGGAAGATTTCCTCTAAGGTTCTTCTTCTTACTCTTGGGGTTCCAGACCCTGCTCTCTTTATGTCCATTAACTTCCTTGCTAATACTGGGTCAGAGGAAACCCAAGTTAGTCTCAGTGTCAACCCCTAGGTCCCTTCTGGTTGTCATGTCCCTTCCCTTATCCTTCGTAGGGGTTTGGTACCTTGCTGGGAATTCCTGGCACCAGGGAACACTTCTCCGGCTCCATGGGCTTCTCTCCCATGCACTCAGGGCTTGCTGCATCTTCCTGGCTTCAGGATGTGACCGCCTTCACTCGGCGGGCAGAGAACTTCATTGGCATCCTGTTGCAACTCTGAGCTTCTTCACAGCTTTCGTTTGGGGTTCGAATCTCCTGCACTGGAGACTTCGGACACCAACTGCTTTCCCCAACAGAACTGGATGCCGCTGCTCCTACCACTACTGTGCTTCTCATTATGGCTGCATTTGGCTCTGTGTTTCTCTGGTCTAACAGTAATTCCTTCATTTGTATACTTTGTATCCAATTCCTCCCATCCAGTTTCTCCAATGTGGAATGCACAAGTCTTTCTTTCTTTGTTAACGATGTAATCCTTTTGTCTCCTTGGTGGCACCTTGTACCAATGTTATCACAGTTCATGATCTTTATGTCTCCTGTGTTCTTCCTTGTCCTACTATGTTTGGTCTTGGGCCCTATTTTGCAACAATACAAAGGTTTGTTCTCAATGTAGTGACTTTGGACATTACAGATAATTGCTAGAATCTCTTATCAGGCACGCATGAGAGGGGAGAACGTTTGGAGAAGCTTAGGAGAGGGCCCGTCTACAGCAGAGGGATCTGGCAGTCTTTGAAATGTTCAGTCATCACTCCTTCCTGTGCTCCCTCCCAATGCAGAGGCTGTCATCAGAAGGCAAGAACTCTTGTCACAAATGCTGAGATTGGTTAATTGTATGCCTTTTCTAAGGGGCCAATCAGCTGAGGCAAAATGACTATATACGGGGTTGAGACCCCTTTTGTTGAATCATCGTTGGAATCAAGAAGAGGTAGGATTTCACCTGACCCTTACTGGGTTATCAGTCTGCTCAAAGTCCCCTGCCATTGGGCTGAAGCTAAGTGTTTCCAAGGAAGCGGAAAGACCTTCTCCCAGCCACCTCAGGGAAACATTTTTAGTAACCTGTGGCTTTAAAGTCATGTTTGCTGCTGACACACTGGAACCCAGAACTGTAAGTGTTCTCTGACAACCTTCCTGGCTTGGAAGGACAGAAGAAGGATTTACCTTTGCTCTGATACCCTGGGAAGGGACTCCCAGCAATCCAAAATCAAAAGAAGCGGCTCTGTTTCCCACTTCACACCACTTTTGAGGTGATTCAGCTGTTCTCATGTCATTTTCAAGCCACTACAAGAGCCAATGGAGCTGCCTTTGACATTCTGTGCTCTTAAACCTCTTGCTCACATGCCTATTCTCCAGCTTCTTCAAACAGATCACTGCTACAGAACCTCATTGCATCATTGGACCCTATTGAACCAGCTCAACGCTACAGTTATTCAATGCATCAAGGCACCTGAGGTCTGTGTAAGCAACTCATGGTAGCACCAGTAAAGACAGACACAAGTAGTCACAGTTCAAGGGTGTTTATTGAACAATAAATGCAGGGTGGAAAAACATTAAGCTAAACCTAAATCTAAGATGGAAGCAAGTGTCGGCCATCAAATGAAAAATAAAGCAGTTCTAGTGGCTTTGTGTCAAAATAATAAAAGGGCATATTCTAAGAAAAACATATTGCCAATTCCTTACAACTAATTACAAAAAGAGTGTGGTATAGGGTATCAAAATAAAGGAAACAGTGTTCAAATAATAAGTCAGGATGTGAGTGCCTTGAGGTCTCCCTTCCCCACATTTTTAGCATGGGACAAGGTGGGACTTTGGAACACAGCACCTGCTCGGGCTTTCTTAACATGAGCCGACAGTTCTGTTCCAGCTGTCTCTTGCCTTCAAGGCCTGATGTATCCAACAAACACAAAGTTCTGCTTTACATATACTTTGAGTGATTGCTTCACCCCTGAATCCCCCTCTTCCGGGTGTTGATCCCTCAGAAATTGTATTTAACGAATTCACAAGACAGTTCCTTTCTCAGTGAACTTTGGGTGATAGCTTTTCACCGCTGGATCTCCCTTGGCCGGGCTTGGATCTCAAATGACAACGGGGACACTTCCCTTCCCCTTTTCGTGCAATACTTCTTGCTTTTTGCACTTGAGGTGAGGATTTGTTGCCCCTGGGTCTCGCTCTTCTGGGAGCAGACCCCTTTTGAATATCTGTCTCGGTTCTCAGCCTCATCTTCTGGTTTCCCTTTGGCTTTGCACAAAGACTGTTTATCTTTTAACTTCCCCATACAGTTCATGTATTAATATTCACCATGCAGGATTCACTTCCCTTATCTTTCTCAATCATCTGTTGGTCAAAGTCTTTCAACAGTACAAAGGATTTGACGAGACCACTGTCTGACCACTTTGACCTGTCTGCACCTCTTCCTAAGGCCTTGTGGTTATGGTAGTCTTTCTACCATCGAGGAATCGTCCAGATGAATCCTTCCTCAGCACCCACGTGGTGCCGGCCTCCTCTGTTGTTGGTTTCCCCTCTTCGTCTGCTTTTCAAAGTTCAATTTAGCTCTTGCTACTTTTCCTTCAACACAGTTCAGTTTCTTATCGACACTCCCCTCGACTCACTGGCTGTGATGAACCGCTTGGGTTTTGAGTAAGGTTTGGTACCACTGAGACAAGCGTCTCTCCCCGGCTCGGTTAGCAGCGGAGGAGGGTCTCATATACCGTAGACATCTGCCGCGTCACACGCAGGCCTTTGTTCGCGGTGTTATGTTTCCATCTGCGGAGGATTCACAGGCATGTACCGGAAAGGGCAAGGTCGCTTCTCTCCTTGTCACCCTCTCGATATTCGCCGTCTTTTGCCTTGTCTTGAACTGCCATGCTGAGTTAGCCTTCACGTCATGCGGTCTGCCTTGCTCTCTGAGTGCTTTCATGTTCCATCTTTTTTCCCAGTGGGGAAAGGAAAGGGCCATCAGGTGTGTGAGATTTAGGTCAATTGCCTGACTTTGCCTGACCCTTGCGTCGGGACATGTCAGGTAAACAGGTTTATCATTAGTCCATTGTCTGTTACAGTGTAAGGAAGTGTTCAGGTTGGAAAAGGAGAGAGGTAGAGCTTCTAAGTGCTCTGCATGGTAGGATGGGGAAAAAGTGTCATATGGAATTATAGCTTTTGTACCAGGGGGTTTGATAAACTTAGAAGGGTGAGATTCATAGGATTTGTGACACAGACGGGAATGACCGGGATTGTTATCGTGACCGGTCCGGGAGGGATTATGGAAACGGTGGTAGTTAGTCCATGTAGACTGGGTGGTCGGGAAAAAATAACCAGAATGATGTGAAAAAGAAGGATCGGGAGTATTCAGGTACGTAACAGGAAAACAGGGATTCTTAGATATATACTTTTTGGGTGCAACCGGTTTTGGCACCTTAGAGGATTGGTTATGTATGGAGGGGTTATGGGATCTGGGCGGGATAGAGGAAGCGAGGCATGTGTATTATAACCCATATTTAATTATAATATAATAATTATAATACATATTTTAGGGATCTCCTGCTCTCTTTCTTCCTCTCTGATGTAATACCGCGTCTCACCTGGGGCATTCACCCAGGTATAACCCTTGGCTCCCCTACCCAGGTGATCCTCCCTCGCTCGTCCACTCCCAGGATTGCAATCTGAGAGCACTAGCGCTTCCCTGACATCTGAATAAGGGATTATTGATGTCCACTCGGAAAAATACCCTCAGGTTTCTCACAGCTGTCAAACCATGAGGATGTACACATTGCCTGCTTCCAAGCTTCCTTCCAGTCTCAAACCTATTGCCACATATTGAAGACCACTGTGTTCGCTTCCCATCAATGTGATTGGATCATCTTTATACCAACTCCTCCCAAATAAAAACCCCAATAAGCCTGGATCAATACTGTCAAGCCCCAAGAAGATGATGTGAAGGTATAAACAGTAGTTCTGTAACACTGGACTGGTATTAAGGGCCCTGGTGACAATTAAGGCCCCACTTTATACCTGTTTAACAGACAAACTTAAACTTGTAAATTGCTGCAATGACATTTGCCTGCATATCCTCTTTCAAGCAAAAGTCTGCATATTCTATGCATTTCATTACTTCATTACAGGGGTGGGTTGTTGGTGTTTTTATTAGTGTGTATTTCCTTTTAGTTTGATTAAAGCCTGCTGTTTTTTATAGAACCATGATTGGACATTTCTTTTATTTCAGTATCGAAGTCCCATTGTTATTCTGGATTTTTCCTTGCTGGATCGCATTCTTCTTGAATAATATAGCCTGCCATGATCCCATGCTACCTTAAAGATGCAACGAAGGTGTACCATTCATGTTGTGCCTATTTCACCTTTATGATTGACAACATTGCTTGTTTGGTAAGAGTGGGGCAAGTAAGAATTTAGAAACTACTACTCATGGTCTCCAGGCACTCTGGTAGATCTAAAAGAGAGGATTTGGTTAGGTTTGTGGGGGCAGAGGGCAAATGCAAGATAGCTTTGCTGCTGAATTTATGCAGGCATATTGGAAGTAGAGTTCTTCATGTGGGTCCATTTCTAGGTGTTCTGTGTTGAGAGCATATGTTGTATTTGTTTATCATGAAACCATGTGTGCCTGCAGTGCTAGAATGCATTGGCCTGGTTTGGGGATAGAAGGTTGGTTGGAGAGGTTTAGTATTCTGATGTTTAATACCTGTTGGGGGCGGGTGGTTTGTAAGTGAATTCAATCTGGCAAGTCAACGCCTAGCGTGCAATGCACAACTGAAATCCTTATTTATTTTGTGTCTAAAAGTTCATTTATTCTGAACGATGTACCACTCATATCACGCCCCTCTCTTGGAACCCCCCCTCCCCCCGGTCATACTGAACCAGGAATCGGGTTGGTTTGCAAAGTTAAAATATTTATGTTCTCACAATTTTAATCACACTATGTTTAATTGGTATACAATGATCACCTTTGGGGTAATGTAACACTAAGAAATCTCTTTAATCACAAGGAGTAATACTGAGCAAAACAATTCAGCACAGAAATAATACTTTTGTGTGTGTGTTCAGAACAGACAGCAGTGTGGTTACTATTTCCCCCTGCACACCCCTCAACCCCCCCAACAGGCAATGTAAAGAGATAGGAGGAGAGAGAGCAGGTATTCAGGAATGCAGAATTCAAACAAAATGTCAATCCCAATTTCCCCTCAGCAACACACGAGAGAAACAGAATTGATTGGAAAGCTGTCAAAATGGTTTAAAGTGATCTTGAGAATAGATTGGATAAAACACAAAATATGGCTTAAATTGCTGAAATTGTTTAAATTCTTATGGGAGCCGCTTTAGATAGTTGCAGACAAACACTAGCAATGATTTGATACTAATAAGCAATGTGAAATCTTAAAATTGAAGTTGGGTGCAATCTAAAGCTATTTCACACGTGTAATTGTCACGATGCCTGCCCCCAGACATCAGGAGCAGACCCATCTGCCCAGAGTACAGGCACCCATGAGAACTCAGGGAGGCTCAAGGGATCGCCTAGAGGCTTTATGGACTCAGTCCTGGCGCCGCTGGCGCCAGGCTCATATTGCCTTTTTAAAACTAAGCAGGACATCCTGTAGAGAAATCATGTACAGGCCACCATGAGGCCTTGAAGGGATTACTTTCTGCCAGGGACTATTTTTCTTGGGTGTGGTACTGGAACTATTTTACCTGGGAACTACTTTATGGTCTGCAGCGTAACGCTCACCGTGCCCACAGCTCAGGATCCAGTCTACAGCTACATTTGTCTTGTTCTCCGTGAACCGAACCTGAAAAAGAGAAGAGGAAAAGCAGATTAGAATAGGAGCCACACCATTAGTTATTGCTTTCATCGGGGAGTCGCCGCACCTGTGAGGAAAAGAAAACATCTGTTGCAGTGCTGCACTGTCAGCAGCAGCGCCATGGCATGCTCACCAATGCTCCTTTCATCCACACAATCCCGCGAGGCACTCTGTTGAAATCGCCGCTTGGAGCATCTGCATCTGCAAAAGAAAGAAAAACAACAGGTGAGCTGCGCTCTGCAAAAGACATTCAAATTCATACCGCAATATACTTACTTGGTACATTACCGCTCGAGGTGTCGCTAGTCATCATCCTACGTCCCTCATTCCGGAGAAGCGGCACACCTGCAAAATATAGAGAGGACAATTGGTTAATCTCTTAATGAACAATATCGCTTGCTAAAATCAGTGCTTGGTGCAAAACTAACTTTTACCTTGGCGCTACCTCAATCCTTTCGGAGACGGAACACTCACCTTGGGCCATTCTGCAAGGGAAGAAATATATAAAAAGGAGCAAGAGTGAACTATAAGACAATCGAACTCTAAGACTTGCATTATACTTTGGATTGGCATAAAAATTACCTCAGAGTCATCATTGTCTGAAAACTCTGCCATAAGCTTAAGGACCAGTGAAGTTAACTGGTTTCTATGCACCCCTGCACGCCGACGCAGGATGGAGAGCCCATCCTTCCTAACAATAAGGTGAGACATGATAAGGGGAACACAAGGTGGTTTCGGAAAAGACAAAGTTAACCCCTTTTACCACGGTCAGCTAATTACCATTTTATTACTTTAGGAAAATCCTCCTACGTGCCAGACAGACGAAACTGAGTGGGCAAGTGCAGTCGCTCATCACTACACTACGAGTCACATTGGTGGAGACCGCTGCAGTCCAGCTTCGTTCGGCCCCCCTGTGGAACCTAGGTGAGCGTAACAGTAATATTTTGGCAAACGAAAATTTGTGGCAAACTTTTCCACGTGTGGTAATCGCGATCGCAGAAGAACTATATGGATTTGGAATGCGGTTTTAAGTTCTATTGAAAGCTGAGGATGTTAGCTACAATCAGAAGTTGTAATTTGATTCTACCATAAAAATTGAGAAAGGTATGGACGTTTTAGTGGAGGTCGTTTTTCTGAGATAGGCGCAAGAATGGGAAAACAGGGATGCGCATTTAAAAAACAAATGGGATTTATTATGCTAGATTAGGACTATAGAAAACGAGAATGCCACACAGGAATCTCCAAAGTCCTGGCCACAGACCCTTCAGATTGTGGATACTCACTTTCTTTCTGGGATTCGATTTATTTATTCACAATACTAATGATTTATGGTTTTAGAAACCAAATGAGATAAACATAGCACCAGAAAACGCTCTGACAATTCAAAAATACTCCTAACACTCCCGGTTCTGAATACAAGAGAGGATGGGTTTAAGACAGGGATTACTATGGACAGTACATATGCTAGTGACACAGTTCTATCTATAGATACTCACTATATGTATTTCAAACGAAACCGTCAGGGATTCTGGCCAGGGATTCTGGTTCTGGGACAGACTGCTGGACACACCGGATTGGACTGGGTCTACAATGGTTCTGGTCACAGCTTGGCACAGGACTGGATCGGGTCTGCAATGGTTCTCTGGTCACAGCACAACACAACAGATTGGATCTTTTCGTTCTGGTAATAATTCTTTTAGCAGGAAAGCAGTTACAGTACAGCCCGGCTGTTTCTTTTGTTCCCCTTTAGTTTTGTGGGATTCTTTCTGGTTCTGGAAATTCAAGGCCTAGTTGAAAATGGTTAACTAATGGAATGGGCCTTTCTGCTTGCCAGGTTTCTGGAGTTAGGAGCAAGGAAAATAGATGGTTCTCTCGCACGGTGCTCCGCCAGCAATCGGTTAGTGGGTAAATCTGTGTGTCTTTCTAAGTCCTCTGCTGTCTCTATATATGCTTATGATAAAGGGGGTGTGTGCTGGTTTATCCTAAGTGCGCCCCCTTAGTCAGGCGATTGGCTAGAGTCTCTTCTCTCCCTTGACTAGAGAAGAAAACAGGGTGTCACCATGATGATGTGGATTTATGAGTCAGAGAATCCTCCCCTTGTCCCTTTGGACATAAAATCTACCTTTAGTACAATACATATTTACATGCATGCAATCTTTATTACAACAACATATATAGAGTACATATTTTGTGTAGCAGATACTCCTCCAAACCTCGTCGCTGTAGGATCTTGTGTCTGCTTTTGACAGAATTTTGCCCTTTCTGTCCGGAACACAATATCCAGTTTATCAGAAAATGTGTACAAATGTGCACATTGAATATGGGCATAAGAGTATGAAGTTTCATGCTTTTGGCATGAATGCATTTGGGGTAAAACCATATTTTCCGCTACTACTTCCCAGAACATCTCACAGAGTTCTGGCGTCTCTCAAAACGTGCATCCAGAAATCACATTAACAATGCTGTTATTTCTATAATTTTCACAATTTTACACAGTAATTTATCAGTCTTTTTAAAAATTTGCTTTTGGCGTTTGTTAAGCAGCAAAGGGTGGTTTGTCTCCGCCTCCTTCTCCCCTTGGCAGCTCAGAAGCAGTCCCCTCCCAGTTCCTTCTGGAGAGGCCATTTATGACTCTTCACACTTCGCCTTTCCTTTCAGCCAGAGGCTGCCCATTGTCACCTTCCCCTGCAGCCCCAAATTCTCCTTCCCTAATCTAATCATCACAGAGGTGTGATTTCCTGGTGGAGTGAAGCAGAAGGGAGATGCCTGGCCTCCATGGGGGAAGCTGTTAGACTGGTTTGATTGTTTTTAGGGAGTCTTAAATTTAATGTCATTCTGTTAAATTTTTTTCTTTTAAAACAAACTTGTAATTTCAAAACAAGCAGCTAGAACACTTATTCCAGCTTCTAAACCATGGGATGTAACAGTTACAACCTAGGTTACTCTCAATAACAGGTCACTTAGTTTTCCGACATTAGATTTCAGTTGTACAAGTTTAAATTCTATCATGCAATCTACTGACAGCTGTCATACAAGCGGCACGGGTACTGCGCCCAGATTTTGACGGATTTCACAGGCAGGCACATTTTTGCTGTGAATGTTTTTGATGACAAGTTCAGCTTTTCAGGACATTGTCTGTTCATAACAATTTCTTGAACTACGTGAATTGTTTGATAGTGTTTTGTACCGGCATTCTGCAGTTTCAGCAACCAAGAAAAGGGATTTAAAAACAAGATTCTGGATTTCTTTCAGCAAAGCACTACTTTTCATCCAGGCTCCATTTTTACTTGTTAGGCAGCCCAGTGACATGTTTCAGGAGTGTGATCTCCGTTCTAACAACATGCATGGTAGATTTGGCAGCCATCTTTTTGGGTTACAACGCGCAATTTTCATAGATTTTAGCACATGAAGGGGTTTGCGGCCATTTTGATAATTCTGGCACCACCAGAACACAGTAATGCCACAGGGCAGAGCAAAAGTGGGTTAATACATCCCACAGGTTAAAATTGTTCTGTGTGGGTGGTTTAGTTGGTATGTATATTGTTAGATAAGGTCATGGGATGGACCTTATCAGGTGGGCAAAGTGATCCCTCCCGACCTGGGGTAGGTGGCCTAACAAGGCATATAGCAAAAACAAATGTTGATGGCAAATAAGGGTTGGTTCTACCCCAAAAGGGGCAGTCCAGCCCAAACTGCTAGTTCTCATCCCTTCTGCAAGAGACCACAAGCATCCCCAGATATTTTTCGGCTTTGTTGGGCCTCATCAGTGAGGAATAGCTTGGGTCTCTAGGCCCAGCCGGCTCCGTCCCCACATGTGAGCATACCGTCCCTCTAGGGGTGACTAAAGCAAAACCAAACGTTGATGGCTGGAAGGTTTTGAATTAATCATAACCACGGGCATAGCTCTGGGCAACCGTACAGCCCAGCATTTTTCAGCCTGTCTAGCTATTACAGAAGGGGAAACACCATATGACAATCAGGCTTGGCCCAACACCAAAAGGGGCAGTCCAGCCCTAACTGCTAGGTCACATCCCTTCTGTAGGAGAGCAAAAGCATTCCCAGACATGGTTCAGCCTTGTTGGGCGTCATCCGTGAGGAGTAGCTTTGGTATATGCCAGAGCCGATCCTATCCCAGAGCCAGGGTGAGGGCCCCAGTCCATGAACACTCTATATCAATGGTCTTCAAACTGTGTGGGTGACCTCCCTGGGGGGGCAAAAAGGGTATCCGGGGGGGCGCTAGGTTCTTCAAAAAGGGAGTATGGTGACTGCTGTAAAATAATTAATATAAGCAGACATGGCATCCGGGGGGCTGCCACAATTTTATTACTCAAGGGGGCACAGCAACAATATTTTTATTGAAGGGGGGCTCAGCATATAAAAGCTTGAATACAACTGCTCTATATGTACCCTGACTGTTTATGAAGACTTTCAATCAACCAATGCCAAGCAACCTGAAATCTGGGCTGGGTTTTCTTTGTTTTATTTCAGAACAACCAGGACCATCATTCCATGCCATACCAGGAGAACTCAGCGGCAGAAAGTCAAAGGCCCTCATTATGAGTTTGTCAGTAAAATCACAAAATTACCAGCATGCCTTAGCCACCAATACCATCATGCACCGTGTGCGGATACAAAGGCTGATTCCGAGCATGTGATGCCGTACTAATCGGCATGCCGGTAACGGTAGCACCGCCATACCGGTAAAGCTGCCTGAAACCCACATAACAGCACCATCGATGCCGTTTACACCAACCCCGGCACCAACAATCCGTAAACAACGGTACCGTCAATACCGGAGCCGGAAGTAACGACATCGCACCGGAACGGGAAATTCACCCATCTTGAAAAACACAATGCATTGCAATCCTCCAAACACAGGAGTTGGCCAGTGTTGGAGCATCAAGGAACATGTCTGCCGCACGTGGAAACATCTTACGGCACAAACCAAGGTTCAGTGAGCCAGAGCTAAACATGCTCGCCGACACCCTTTTGGAAAATACAGACAAAGTCTTTGGAGGGGACCTGCGCAGGCCTGCACAGCTGCGCAAGAAAGAAATATGGACTGAAGTGGCCAACAAAGTCTCAGCAGTGGGCACGACACTGAGGACTGTGAGGGACTTTTGGAAATGATGGGATGACCTGCACCGAGTCCGCAATCTATTATCAGCTGAGTGTAGCCAGGCGCAGGCCACTGGAGGCGGACAATGTTCACCACTGAAACTGCACACATGGGAGGAACAAATGTGCCTCCATCATGAACATGGACAGCATAGAGGGTGTTGGAGATGTAAAGCATGGTGCAACAACGTCTGGAGAAGCAGGTGAGTGACCATGACTAACATCCAATGTACTTCATTTGTCCCCTCATGACCAATAGTGCTTTGTGCATGACTGTCCCCAGACACCTGCCGCCCTGCAAGACACCAACCAGACCCTTCAACAGAAACCAATTCCTACCATGAAAAATGCCAACAAGCACCAAAGGCACACACCACATGTCCCATGCAATGCAGACAGACACACCGTCAGCATGCATCAACACAAATCACTGAATCCTACATGGCCCCTGTGCATGGCACAATCAACCCCCGTCCAAGATGCATGCACCATTGCCACCATTCACAAAGGCCCTTCTTACCCCTTACCGCTGACAACACACCAATGACCCCACCTACACAAGCATACCACTTCCCCCTCACAGGCAGCCCACACACATCCACAATCCAGGGCAGCATATACATGACATCCGTTGTAGAACCCAACAGCAACCCAACCAACATGCACTTGCCAAACCGTGCACACACATCAGGATATACTAACTCTGCTCCTCCACACACATGTGTGCCGCAGGATAAGGGTGCCACCATGAGCATGAAGATGTACATGACAGCATATGGTACAAAGTGTGATGGCTGTCACATGGATGATGACACAACAATAATGGACCCCTGCATTGTCGCCCACAGGCACCACATCAGACAGCGAGGGTGAGCTTGCCACTACACCAACCACCACTGCACATCGCCACACCCATAAGAAGACCCCCCCAGCATCCAGGAACCTGGATGCAGCGACAGCAGACATGGGTCCACGGCCTCCACTTCACATCCCCCCAGCGACCCCGCACACCTGCCAGCCTCAAGAAGAAGGCAACAACACCTGCAGGCAAGTGCCAGAAGCAGCACGGCCAAACATCAGTGGCAGACCTGCCATGCCGGCCCAGTACACCATGCATGAGGCAAGCGTCACAAGAAGCTGAAGCGGCATCACCGCAAATGGACATTGCGGATCAGCCACAATCACCATCACTAAGCATGCCTCCTGATCCCCTTTCACCAATATGTAGTATGCCCGAGCTGGAGGAATCTGGTACACCCACACATACTCCAGACATCAAGAGTACAGGGCATGCAACAGCTGCATGCAGCACTGCGGAGGCCACTGCTTCCACAGATGATGCAAATGACCACCAGGAGCCCGACCCTATGTTCAGCCCACTTGGCCCCTGCAGTCCACCACCTATTGTGGGACGTTCTGACCCACTAGGCTCTGCCCTGCGACATCACTGTGTGCTGCTTTCATCAGAAACAACAGAATGGCCGCCAAAAAGCCCTATGCATGCTAAATATCTTTGAGAAGTGTGCAGGGAAACTGGAAAAATAGGCTGCCAAATCTATTTTGCCTTTGTCAGTGGTAAAACAGGAGACCACACTACCAGAACCTGTCATTGGGCTGCCCACAGAGTGAAATGGAACTACCTGAAAAGGCAGGGTTTCATTGCCAGGAAAACCCAGAAGTGCTTTAAAATCCATTTTTCCTTGGCTGTTGAAATTGCAAAATAATGGTTTGCCAAACATCAGAAAAGATCCAACATCCTTGTTGGGTGTTAACCATCACCTTATATAAGGAATCCCCATAAGCATAATGTCAGCAGAAGCACAATTGATCACAAAAATATCCACATTCAAAAAGGTGCTTGCCTGGGGAAATCTGTCAGAATATGGGCGCAGTACCACCGCCTGCCTGTGTCAAAGCTGTCATTTACTTATACTGTTAGTTTAAACTTATACATTAAGATGAAATTGTGGATAAGAAGAGACTTGCCATCTAAAGCAATGTAATTCGCTACTATTCAATTTCTATGTTTTAAAAAGACTGGAATTAAGAGATCTGTGTGTATATTTGTTGAAAATGTAAAGTTTATTTAGAAAAGACAATTTTAAACAAAGTGTTTTTTAGTGAACTGATACCAGCCAGAGGACTTCAAAGCACATTCCACAGTTTGCCCCAAACAAAGGTGCCTTCCCTTTTGCTCTCTGCCCAGGAACTCTCAGTTAGATGCTAATGAAAAGGAGGAGGATATTTTGCTTTGCTGCTCTGAGGAGAAACAATAGACTTCCTGGACTGAAAGGGAATGCAAATTCAAGTATCAACAGGAACTAACTGCAAGCAGGAAGAGAGGCCTGGATTGCTCTGGGCCCAGCCAAACCATGGGGGCGGGACCAGACAGATTTGTGTATCTTAACCCACAAGAAAATATCTTTTTGAAGAACTGTGCAAAGTTTGTAAAATCTGTAAATTATGGGTTGTTAACATGAAAATTCTGCTCACAGTTTGAAACTACTCTGAACTCTGTGCGATGTTCAGAGACAGGACTACCGAAATTTTGATGTTGTAGCAATTGTGATAATGCTAGAAATATGAAAATGTGGACAGGACTGACACTGGGTACCCAATCAAAAGCGTGAAAAACGGTCAAATTTTAACCGAAGCTCTCACTGAGCTGGAACTCGGACGGATACTTGCTCTACTAAATCTGTGATGTAAATAGGTATTGTTAGCAATTTGGTTGTATTGTAAATATGATTTATGTGAAAAATAGATATACTGTACAGAAACAAAGGGGAGGTACTCCCTGGATTGTAAAATACTGCATCATCATGAAACCATGTGTTCCTTCTCAAATCAGGAGAGAGGACAAACCTTAACCAATAGGATTCCTAGAGGGTGTGCTTAGTATAATTTAGCCTACCTACCTCTTAAGGAAATACATAAATAGGGACAGATTAGGACCTAGAGGGAACACACAGATTCACCCATCAACTGATTTACTGGCGAAGCGCTCTGCAGGAGAAACCCAGATCCAAGACTCCAGAACAAGACAAAGAGGCCCAATTCCAAAGCTGAACCCTTCTCAGCTGGCCTTTAAAATCTTGAAACCTGATTTACACCAGACTTCCAAGGGGAACACCACAAATAGAACAGCCGGGCTGTGCTGTTTCTGCTTTCTTGCCAAGAACTCTTGCTAGAACCCAGAGATCCAAACCAGTAGAGCAGAGCTGTAACCTGATAGCTGCAACGCAGAACCAACCCGTCAGATCCAGTCCAGAGGCCGTGCGGTGTCCAGAGTGCCATGCTGAGTGCAGAACCGAGTGCCTGAATCCTGTCCGGTGGGCTAGCAGAATTCCAGTCCAAAACCTTTGACCAGATCTTTGATGGGCCTATTCTAAACCATAGTTGTGAGTATCTATAGCATAGAATTGTGCATAGCCAGTATCTTATCCTTAAGTAATCCTATCCAACCCATTCTATCATATCCAGAACGGCATTGTAGAATCTCTTTTGTTTTTCCTGAATCTTTCCCTCATCCATATAGTCCTTTGATAATTGTAGTGATACTACCATCTTTGCACTAATATATTTGCTGAAGAAAGACAAGTGTCTCGGCGGAAAAAGTCAGAACAGAGGTACCGCTGATCTGGTGGCTGTACCGTTGGGTATTTTGTATCTTCATAGCCTCCCTAGTGTAAAGAAATTCTTGTTTGTAATTGAAAAGCGCATCTTTCATTTGAAAATCTTGACTCTTTCTGAGAAAAATCGACCTCCACAAAAACCTTCATAACTTCCATATCGTGTATGCTAGAAATGAAATTTAAGTGTCAGATTGAAGCTAACATCCTCAGCTTTCCAACAACCACAGTTTATATAGTTTTCCCGCAATTGCATTTCTCACGCGCAGAAAAGTTTGCCGCAAATCTTTCTTTGGCTCAATTTCATCATGTGGAAAACAGCTATTCTTTGCATCCGACCTCAGAATTCGGTTTCCAATCTGCTAGTTATTCAATCATCATTGATAGTGTTTACCTGAAACTATACAAAGTGGCTCCAACTAGTTTTTAATCCAATTTAGTAAATTAAATCAATTTTTCAGTGTTTTCCCATTCATTCCAAACCACATTCAAAAGCATTTGACCTGTTTTGAAATCATTCCTGTTTCTCTATGCTTGCTGGGGGGAATTGGGATTGAAACTGTATTTGTTGAGTGTTTATTCCTGAAACCTGTGTTCTCCCCTTCCATCTCTTTATCTTGCATATTGGGGGGAATTGAGTAGTGTGCAGGGGGGAAAAGTGACATTGCATTTGATTGAACCCATATCAATTATTATTCTATGCTGCATTATTTTTCTTATCCATACTCCTTCTGATTAAAGAGATTGTTGATTGTTGTGACATCACCCCAATGGCGAATATTGTATAAATATTAATAGTGTGATATATACATTGTTCAAATTCATAAAATAAATCTTTTAACTTTGCAAAATAGCCTGCTTCCTGGTTCAGCGAGACCGGGGGGGATTCAAAGAGAGGGGTGTGATATAAGGGTACATCATTCAGAAATAAAATAATTTATAGACAAAAATATATAATTAAGGGTTCCAACTGTACATCACACGCTAGGCATTGACTTAGGTGGAGTGCCGGGTTGAAATCACTTACACCATGCCCCTTGCTGGAATACAGCACATCCGCAACATTGAGGCCCACCTCACCCGCACCGAGCAGCGCCAGGAGGCGACACATGCCATACTAAACAAATACATCACTGTGGCAGAACTAACGAGGCAGACCATGCAGGACAGCACCAGGAACGCATAACGGATGCTAGGCCGGGAAACTGAGGCAGTCTATCAACTGGCCAGAAGGGTGCGTGAGGGCAACACGGTCATGTCCTCCCTGGCCAAATCAATAAACCTCCTTGTGACTGCCATCGCAGAACAAAGGCACATCATCACGCCTCTGGTAGATCCTGCCAGTGCCACACCTAGCCCATTCACACATGGGAGCCACGTGCGGCGCTCAGTGAGGTTAACACATCAGATGGGGGCTCATCCACCTGCACATAAGAGGGGGTGGAAGTAGGCCTTGGTCTACAGTGCATGGTGGGGGGAATCTGTTGGGGAAGGGATGTTGGGGCATTGTTTGTTTTTGAGTTGGACTCTGGGGTGTTGTCTCTGTGGGGTGGGCGGGTTCAAATGTGTGTCACAGGGAAAGGGTGTGTTGGGGCATTGTTTGAGGACCTTTTGGTGTTGGTAGTTCAACTAATCATGAATGGACAGATGTGTATGTTCAACCTGTCTCATAATGTACATAGTTCACCCTACAATAATACACTTGCGTCTGGCCATTCTTTTCAGGAGTGTTTAAGTATTCAATGTTACACAGTGCACATCACCCAGTGTGACCACATCCATTCCCATGTGTGACGAAATCATCAGAAATAATTTTCAATCAATGCTTGTTGTGTAGCCTGTCCATCATTGCCATGGTGATGGAGAGTGATCCCAGCATCCTCCTCATCATCATCATCATCACCATCATCCTGTGGTGTCAAGTCCATGTCCAGGGGCAGGGGTACATTGCGACGGATGCACATGTCGTGCAACATTGCACAGACCATCACAATACGCCCCACCCTCTCGGGACCATAGATGAGTGCACCCCCAGACCGGCTCAAGCAGCGAAAACGACTCTTCAGTAATCAAAATGTCTGTTCAATAGTCACACGAGTCCTTGCAGGGTTTGATTGTACGCCTCTTCATGTCGGTTACGTGGACGCCTGATTGGGGTCAGCAGCCAGCCCATCAGTGGATACCCAGCATCACCTGCATGTTAGCATGAGAAAGGGTAGCTGTGATGTTTTGCATCTTTTGACCAACATGGTTGTGACTATTGTGTTTTTCCAGGATGCACAGGGATTCCATTTGTGCAGTGTGCACCTGTACCCCAGGATGGTGCAATGATGCGATATGTAGACATGCCCAACATGGCCACCCGGGAAGCAGGTTCCCATCACTGGCAACAACCCCCTCCCAATCATTACCTCACCTGGCCCACCCAGCAGGCAGGTTCCCAGCACTGGCAACAACGCCCCCCAATCATTACCCCACATGGCCCACCCAGCAGGCAGGTTCCCAGCACTGGCAACAACCCCCAATCATTACCCCACATGGCCCACCCAGCAGGCAGGTTCCCAGCACTGGCAACAACCCCCCCAATCATTACCCCACATGGCCCACCCAGCAGGCAGGTTCCCAAAACTGGCAACATACCCCCCTCGTCAATGCGTGTGCCACTGTGGTCATACTCACCCAACAGCCAGGTATGGGGTCCGGCATGTCGATCCATGTAGCGGGGCAGCGTCGAGTTCCGCAGGACCATTGCATCATGTGTGGAGCCTGGGTACCTGGCGCAGCAGTGTGTTATTATTTGGCTGGCATCACACACCATTTGGACGTTTAGTGAATGGTACTGCTTCCTATTGCGGTATACCACCTCAACGGCATGCCGCACCACCAGCTCAACATGTGTGCAGTCTATCACACCAATTATGTTTGGCATGCCTCCTATCACATGGAAATCGACTTTGGTAGCGTTTAACTCTGCTGCAGTCTGTGGCATGCTGATGTGGTCATGTACATGTTTGAGGAGTGCCTGAAGTACCTGCATCAGCACACGGGAGAAGCAGGGTTGTGATATCCCGTGCAGTTGGGCCACTGTATGCTGATAGGTTCCTGTTGCCAAAAAGTGGAGCACACACACTACCTTCAGCAGGGGAGGGGGTGCTGCACGTATGTTGCTGACACTCACAAGCTCGTCGTGTATGAGGTCCACTAGTGCCATGATGCTGTCCCTGCCCAGCCGGTAGAGGGTGTGGATTTGTGCTGGAGTTAGGGTAAATGGGCTCACACGTTGCCGGGGTATTGTTGGGTGCCTGCATGGCACAATGGCCTGCACATTGGGCATGTGCTGTGCCCTTCTCGCCATCCTTCTCCTCTTGCGCATTTGTTGCATGGCCTGCCTCACTGCCTTCTCATAGAGTAGCTGTTCCTGCATGTGCTCCTGCTCCAGCAGTGCTAGTGGTAGCATTTTTCCTTTGGGAGGGGTGTGGTGTGTGAGTAGGCTGCCTTTATGCTGTGCCTGGGTTTCAATGGTGTCCACCTGTGCTGATTTTGTACTCCTGTGGCAGGTTTCTGCTCACCTGATCCCTGTTAGCGCCAGTCCCGTGATGTCGGTATTTAAGGCATAATTTATGGCCTTATTACCAGTATGTTCATGCCAGTAGTTGCATGTCCGTCCACCTCAGAATGTGCACTGGTCTGCGGCATGCTGGTGTCGAGGGCACGGCAGGCGTCTGTCAGGGCTCCTACCGGCTCAGGGATGCCACTCACGGAGGGGCCAGTGCCGGTGACACCGCCCTCAAGGGTCGTAGTGATCCAGTCTGGTAAACAATGCCGGTATTTCCGTACCGGCATCAATTTTACCGGATCGGCAGGCTTGTAATGAGGCCCAAAGACTTTTAGGTAGACTCTGACACTCCAGTGCCAGCTAAATGAGATAAACGTTACTTAGGAAAAGAGAAACACTGAAGCCATATTCAAAGGAGAAACTAACAGAGACTTTTGAATTGCCGTACACCAAAGGAGGCGGGCTAAAGGAGGCTTATAAAGCATTACACTACGGTATTCAAACCCTCGGGGAACCATAGAGGGAGATTGGGCCAGCAGGAATTAGCTGGAGTTAGCTGGAATCCAGAACCAATGGAATGGAGAGGGGAAGGAAGAGCGGGTACAGGATGTCACAGGTATAAAAGACCTGTAAGAGCCAGACACAGTGACAGGTGTTTGGGCGTGGTCAGGAGGTGTGGAGGTGGACCAGGAAATCAGCAAAGGAAACAAGGAAAGGCATAGTGATGATCAGTCGGTGCAGAAGATGGATAGGAGTGCAAGTGAGGTATTGTGTTTGGGGGTCATTCCAAATAGAAATAGTGGCGCTGCGAGTGTAGAAGGTGGAAGGAGGTAGTATAGTGTGAGAGGCAGAGTGTGAAGAAGGTAGGGTAAAGAGATAGAGAGTGTGATTTAAGAGAGGGAGAGACTGCAAGAGAGAGGGATAGATTAGTAGAGGGGAAGATTGGAGGTAGGAGGAAGTAGTCCACAGAGTATGGAAGAGATAGAGAAGAGAAGAGGGTGAAAGTGGTGGGACAGAAGAGGAGAAAGATGGAAGGAGAGAGAAAATAGGAGGTACCAGAGTGAGAAGAAAAAGAGAGAAGAGGGAGTTAGAAGACATGAGGGAGTAGTGAAAGAGGGAGGTGACAGGGAGAGAGAGGAAGGGGAGATGAGAGAGGAGAAAAGGGGAGTAGTAAGTAGGAAGGTAAATTCAGGGAAAAGCTTGAAAGGAAGTGAGAGGGAGAGAGACAAAGAGCAAGTGTCTGGCAAACACCATTCATAACATCACTGAGACCATTCTTGGGTTGGTCCTAAGTGCAAGACACCCCTCGGAAGTCCCAGAGGGAGCTAGCTAAGGCTTTGTCCTTTAGGCACTACCACTGTAGAAAGGATAGACTAGTCAGTACGAGTCGTCGATCTCTAGGACGCCAGCTAACTCTGGGTGGTAGGGAAGTCTGGGTTAGGGTAGACAGAGCCCATCAGAGGTTTAGGAACCATTTAGAAACATCCATTAGTCAATTCTTCCCACAGTCTCAAGGGCATTGTGACGGCAATTTTGAAGTGCTCTAAATAATAAACCTTGAACCATCTATCATTCTCTTCAGGTTATTAAGGCCATATGTGACCATTTTGTGTTAGAACATAGAATTTGAGTTTGTTAGTGCAGATATCAATTAGTGGAGACCTCATTGGGCCAGTTGGTGGGGCACAGAAACTCCCCAAGCCACATATAGCAGATAATAACATGGCATGGCAAGGCAACTGGGGTCCTTCCTCTCTGACATCTTTTTCTCCGCCTGTGGTGTCCCCCAGGGATCAAATCTCTCCCCCTGGCTGTTCAACCAGTACCTGGCACTCCTTGCCCACCGCATCGCCGCTCTCTGCCCCAACTTTCAGTGCTATGCAGACGATACCCAGCTCATTTTCAGGCTACCCTCGGCCTCCTCCTCTCCTTCCCTCATCTCTGACTGTCTGTCGGCTATCCAGGAATGCTGTGCTTCCAATGACCTCTGCCTTAATGCCAGTAAGACTGAGATTCTACTCATCGGCACACCCACTCCCTCCTTCCCTGCAGCTCTCTGGCCGGCCTCTCTTGGCCCTCTTCCTGCACCTACCTGCACGGCAAAAAACCTCGGGGTTATCTTCGACTCCACACTCTCATTCTCTCCTCATATATCTGACGTCTCTAAGAAGTCGCACTACCAGCTGCACCTCCTCAGAGGTATTCTTCCCTTCCTCTCCTTCCCCCAGAAGCTCACTGTCTCACGAGCCCTGGTTCTCTCAAAGCTGGACTACTGTAACAGCCTCTATCTTAATCTGCCTGCCTCCACTCTCCGCCCTCTGCAACTCATCCAGAACAGAACTGCGAGACTTGTCCTTGGCCTTAAGCCCAGGGACCGTATCTCTCCAGGACTGAAGTCTCTACACTGGCTCCCAGTGGCTGCGGGGATAACGTTCAAAACCCTCTGCATTGTCCACAAGGCCTTCTGGGGCCTGGGGCCTAAATACCTTCAACTCTCTCTTCCTAAATATCTTCCTTCCTGAGCCCTTCGCTCATCCGTCTCCAACTCCCTCAGGGTCAGCCGCTTCTCGAAGCAACGAGCTGGGGGTAGATCTCTCTCCGCGGCAGGGGCCTCCCTCTGGAACAGCCTTCCTGCCTCCCTGAAACTTGAGGAGAACCATGTACGGTTCCGGAAGCACCTCAAAACCTTCCTCTTTGCTTCTGCTTTCTCTCTCCCTCTCCCCTGCTAATTCTCTGCTGAATCTGCACCGAATCTGCAACTGGGCCACTCTCGCCGACCTCGGTCCTGGGCCCAGCCACTCTGCACTTGCACTGCCTCGCTGGCAACCCCTGCTCTGCGGGACTGTCTCTGTATCCCTACAGCCCCCGTTCCCAGCACTTGTCTGCACTTACCTTGCACTTGCCACCAGCTGGCCCTATTCATTTTATTATATATACTTACCTTGTACTGCACTTGTCCCTTCCCCTCACCTTGCGCTTTGTCCCTTCCCCCTTCCCCTGCACTTGCGCGATCTGAATGACACCTGGCCTAGTAGGATCGTTGTCTGTCTTCCCCCATTTCCCCCTCCCTGCCTCGTCGCGCCTTGAAACACTTGAAACGCTTGTGTATAGGCGCGTTACAAATGCCATATCATATCATGACAAATGCATAGGAAGGTGTCAAAGGCTTTACAAAGCATTAGAAGTAAAAGCAAAGCCTGAAAAAGGCCTATCAAGGCAAAATAATCTGGTCTCTTGCAAGTGCTCAAAGCGCTGGTCTTTGCACACTTCTGCCCTAATATTTTCTCTCTTTTCTACTATCAAACCATCTCTCTCTCTCTTTCTCCATCTCTCACTCTCTCTATATCTCCTTCTCTCCATCTCTCTTTAACTCTCTCTCCCTTTCCACATCCTCTCCTCTTTTTATCTTGCGCTCTCTCTCTCTCTCTCACATACACACACACACTCTCTCTTTCTCTGAAATAGATACAGTATAGCCAACATGCTACAGGTATCTGGGAATTGGAAGATAAATGGATGGGGCATTCTTGAGTTTCAATACATTATCATAAGCAATGTGGTATGGGTTATAGGAGGCATGAACCTTTGGTTCAGAGAAGTGGCTGCCTGATATGTGAAAACCCCAGGTGCTCATTTCGCGTCAGTATGTTGGTTTGCAGGTTGAGATCCATCATAAACCTCAGTGATAAATCTGATGGTGTCATCTCTCCTTTTATGGCGTTGACCTCTCCCCATGTGGCCCGGGAACGGCAGCCACTACCTGGTCTTGACCCTGGGGGTGGCTATATGAGAATGTATCAAATAGGGGAGACAACATTCAGGAGAGTGTCAGGGCACCATCGGACAAGGCATGGAAGTCCCCTTCCTCTCTTGAGGCTACCCCATCGTTACCCAATGCCTTATTGGTATATTGTTACACTTCCCATCATCCACCTAGAAGAGTGCTAACGAGATCTGTATGTAAGCCATCAAAATCTGACTTGCCCACTAGAATTCATGAAAACATCTTCTCAGACTCTACCTACAAGTCATCCAGAGCTGACTTACCTTTAAAGAACACTTACCCAGACTTTACATGTAAAACATCAAGAATGGACTTTCATTCCCATAACTCCAAGAATACTGGTATGAGGAAGATAAGCCAACTAATGCAGAGCACAGAAGAGCAAGAATAAAAACTGTGCTCTAGTTGTTAGACGCGCATACCTGTGACTGGGAAATTTACACAGCAAAAGCAGCTGACTAAGGCGCCCTGCTGGAGGGAGAGAGCTGCTTCTCTCAGCACAGACCAAGAGACTGTGGGGCTGCAGAGAGTGCCATGTTGCCAACCAGCTTGAGAAAGAGGAAAAGGCAAGCTGACCATAACAGGGAACTCGCTGCAAGAACGCCCAAAGCTGACGCAGGGCTCCTGGGCATTTTCCGGTGTTGAGACAGTGATTGCCTTTCGAAAGCTCGAAATGAAGCAGAAGAGCCCAGCAGAAACTCTGAGGGAGAAACAAAGTATGCTAGCAAGAGCTGGTGAGTCCATGGGAGAGAAGCGGGACCCCGGGGCATATTGGCAGCCTTGCCAAATGCGAATAACTGTTAAGGAAGCAAATGAAGAACATGGAAGAGAAAGAGCCAGCAAGCATTTTGTTACAAGGGAAACTGAACAAAATTAAAACACTTTCAAGTTTGCAAGTGAATGAAATACACATATAAGAAACGCCCTGGCAGGATGATATAGCAGGCAGATACAGTAGCCGATAAAACAAACCTAAGAGAATATCAAGTTTGGAAGTGTGCGCAGAGTGCTCTTGACAAAAGATTTGGCAGGAGAGTATACCAGACAGTTGCAAGTGCACTGCTTTGAGAAAGTTCTGGCAGAAGAGTATACCAGGAAGTTGTAAGTATGTTCATTTAGGAAAGCCCTGGCAGGAGAGTATACAGGCAAGTGCATGTGTGTTCATATAAGAAAGCACTGGTAGGAAGCATACCAGGCAAGGATAAACTGAATAGTGTATAAGAAATACATCACTTAAAGGGGTCCTTGGTAGGATATATTAGGAATAGCAAAAAGGCTGTAGGAAACCAAAGAGAAGAGGCATGAAAACCTGGCAGGAGAGTACACCAGGTATCCTAACAAGATAAAAATAAGGAACCAAGTTGTTTTGTGTACCAGTTGTGTTGTGGAGCAAAGTAAACACCAGCAACTGATATCTTTGAATATACAACAGATGGAAGAGAAATCCAGGGGAAGACAACCACTCTCTGGAACAAGGAACTCTATCCTTCTGGAACTTTTTTGTTGGAGTTACGTATTTTCCTTTTTGAACACTTATAAATCACTCAAGGCAAAAGACATTGACCTTTTCACCTTAGAGTTTATTTTTTCAGAATGTGAGGGTCAGAATGATATTCTGGACATGGGACAGGTTTGCTTTGGACATTCTGACATTGACAGACCCTTAGGAAGAGTATTTGCTGGAAGGAATAAAACTTCAGTTTTGTCAGTGGTGAGAGATACCAAAGGAAGAGATGATTGGGCCTAGAAAGGAGGTGTAAAGTGAGAAGACGAAGGGGCCAAGGACGGAACCTTGGGGAACGCCAAAGTCCAGGGAGTGGGTTGGCGAGGAGCGGCCTCCCCAAGAGACGGAAAAGGAACGATTGGAAAGGTAGGAGGAAAACCAGTTGAGGATAGAGTCTTTGAGACCAAATGAGGAAAGAGTGTCGAGGAGTAAAGGGTGATCGACGGTGTCAAAGGTGGCAGAGAGGTCGAGGACAATGAGAACAAAAGAGTGTTTGGAGTAGCGGGCAGTGAGAAGGGAATTAATAACAGAGGTGAGAGCAGTTTCGGTGGAATGTTTGGGGTGAAAACCAGATTGAGTAGGGGGGTGGAGAGAGAGGTTGGAGACAAAAGCTGAGAGTTGGGAGTAGAATAGGCATTCAAGGAGCTTAGAGAGGAATGGTAAAAGAGAGATGGGATGAAAGTTGGAAGCCAGGAGGGGGTTAGCTGAGGGTTTTTTCAGGATGGGGATAATAGTAGCATGTTTGAAGGCAGAAGGAAAGGTGGTGGTGGTGAGACATATGTTGAAGAAAGAGGTGAGGTAAGGTATGAGAAGAGGGTCGATTTTAGGAATTAGAGGAGTGGGTAGAGGATCGGGGGGGGCTGCAGTAGGGTGAGTTTTGGACAAGAGAAGTGAAACATCAGAGTGAGGGACAGGGTGAAATTAGACATATAGGAGGATGGGGTGGAGTGAGATGGGGAAGGGGGAGAGTAAGAGGGAGAGTGTGGAATATTTTGGCGTAAGGTGAGTATCTTAGAGGAGAAGAAGTCGGCAAGTCGGAGGGAGAGAGAGGAGAGGCGGTAGAGTGGTCAGAGGGAGAGAAGACGACTCAGGGTTTGGAACATTCATCTGGGATGAGAAGATTGAGAGTGGAGGAGGTTAGAGATGTAGGAACATTTGGTGGAACGGATACAGGTGTCGTAAAAGGGAGTGGTAAGAGAAGTAAGAGGCTTGGTTGGCTGGTGAGTGGTGTTTGAGCCAGCATCTTTCAAGGTGTTGGAGAAAACAGCACTTTGACAGAAGGTGAGGGTTTGCGGGAGTGGGCAGAAGGGGGATATGGTGTAAAGTTGGTCAAGACTGGAGGAGAGAGAGGAGGATAGAGTGGATAGAGCTTCATTTGCAGAGAGAGAGGAAAAGTGAGAGGGAGGAGGGAGGGAGGAGGTGCAGGTTTCATAGAAGTGAGAGGGGTTAAAATTACAGACGTCCCGTCGGGAGAAAGATAGGGGGAGGGAGCGGAGAGACAGGGGGAGTGAGGGAAAAGGAGACTAGAGTGTGATCGGAGAGCTAGGTGGGGAGTGTAGAGACCGAGGGGAGAAGAAGGAGATGAAGATAAGATCGAGAGTTGAGCCATAAGAGTGTGTAGGTGAAGTAGGAAGGGGGTAAGAAGATAGGAGTCGAATATAGATAAAAGGGGGGAGGTTTGGTGGGAAGTGGAGAGATGCAGGTTAAAGTCGCCAAGGCTGGTTACGGTTGTGGGGGTGCGGGAGATGAGGTGGTCAAAGTCATCATAGAAGGAGGTGAGAGGGCCAAGTGGATGGTAAATAATTAGAAAGGAAATAGCGTGGGAGTAGGTGAAGGTTTTGTACAGGTATTCAAAAGAGAGGAAGACAGGGAGAGGAGTTGGACACGGGGAAGACAGACATTTGGGGTGAAAGAGAAGACCAAGGCCGCCTCCATGGCCAGAGAAACGAGAGACATGAGTAAAGGAGGAGGAGGAGGAGGAAGTGAGAGAAGCAGGTACTGTAGAGTTAAAGGGGGGATCCAGGTTTCAGTGATACATAGGAAATGAAGATTTAGCCAAAGAAACATGTCCAGAACAGCGGCAGTCTTGTTACAGAGAGATTTAGCATTCCAGAGGGTGATGTTGATGATGTTGGAGGATGTAACGACAGGGGGATGGATAAGGTTGGGGAAATGAGTTAGGGTAGATGATGTAGGGTCAAACGGGGAAAGGTGGGGGAGGGGAGGTTGAATGTGGAGATGGTCATAATGATGAGGCAGAGGGTTAAGAAGAGGGGCATGGAAGTGGAATGAGGAGTGGGATGAGAAAGTGGAGGATGTGAAAGTGGAGGGAAGTGATAGGGATCGTGCATGCCTGAAGGAGCAATAAGAGCAGGTGGGGGCTTAATAGAAGAGCAGGTTTGACAGATGGAATCTGCTGATATCTGCTGAAATGAGGAAGGGAGGGTGAGTTTGTGGCAGGGGGTGCAAGGGGTGCAGCAGGCTAGGCCAGTGAGCGCAGGCTGACTTCCAATGCTTCAGTGCGATTGATGGTTTCAGTGGGATGGAGCTGATGGGAGAGACAGGTGGGAAGGGGTGAGCTCAGTGCCCCTGATGGAGACAGTGGAATGGAGCTGAACGCGAGAGGCATGTGGAAAGGCGTGAGCTCAGTGCCCTGATGGAGACAGTGGAATGGAGCTGACCGGGAGAGGCAGGTGGGAGGGGTGAGCCGAGACGGTAGAAAGAAAAGTTCTTAGAGGTTTCACAATTGCGAATCAGAAGAGATTACTGAGGTGAAATGGGCACAGAGCTTCCAGTTGGTGGTACAGGTGAAGTGTTGGCACAGTAAAGTCACAAAGGTGAAAACCGCAGAGGCGGTGGGAGAGAGAACAGGGACTAGGAGCTTTGCCGGGAGGTACAGTCAGGAAGCAAGTGGGAAGTAAATGTATCCCAGTGCCCCCAACAACCCTCATACCCATCTCACACAGTGCACACAGCCACAGGCCAAAATACATTTCTGCTATTCCCTCTCACCTGGGGTTGGGGCATCTCCATTAGTTCAGTTTCAGAATGATGCTGAAACCTTGCAGTGTATTCTTCATGTTGGAGGTCAGTGAGATGAGGAGCAGCAAAGATCAAAAGTGGAGCGTGAATTCCTGAAAGAGCACCACGAAGTGTGGTATCATCCCATGGCCTAAGCGCTAGTGCTACGGCTGCAGGAAGGTGGAGATAAACATGTTGACAGTGAAAAAAGGGGTGGGGAATGCGATGGGCTGCCCAGCAAAACCGCAATTTCAAAATGTGTAGTGTCTCTGACCGCTCACTAGGCACTGATCTCTAAAAGATCGCTTTTGAAAGCTCTGAGAGAGCTAAGGATGAACCATGGCAAAAGTAGGTATGAAGTATTTATCGGATTTTTGGGCCCATCCTTGCAGAGACAGGCCAGAGCTGATAGGGCTTATAAGCAAGGTGAACTGTCCTGGCAGGGGGTATCAATTCTGGGGCTAGGGAGAAACAGCCTCACACATAAACAGCTATTTACAATACAAAGTGAGAGGAATGGCAGTGCTGCCTTTCTGTAGTAAGGAGGGGTTGACTGATTTTTCCCAAATATTTAAAGACATACAC
The DNA here is from genome assembly GCF_040938575.1 of Ambystoma mexicanum. Taxonomy (NCBI): domain Eukaryota; kingdom Metazoa; phylum Chordata; class Amphibia; order Caudata; family Ambystomatidae; genus Ambystoma; species Ambystoma mexicanum. The sequence goes on from NC_090924.1 coordinate 727,841,550, forward strand.
AGTTTAGCATAATTTCTGAGTGACAAAATCGTGTTTGGATAGTTGTGAAGCTAGTTATAAACACTATGAAACAACATAAGTTTTGACCATATGGGCACTTTCTGATTTCCTGGTCATTTTCAGTTTTCTTGTGACGTGCTGGCCCTTATTTTATTTTTATTTATTGGTTATTTGTAATGCGCACTATACAGCAAAAATTGGGTTTCAATGCGCATGAACACAAGAGGGGGAATAGGGCAGGGGAAGTAGGTATAAAACAAAAACGTACTTAAAAGGTCTTGAAACATTCGGAATGTGCAAGTTCCATAGCATAAGGGCAGGGGAGGGAGGAAGGGGAACTGCCGGGAGCGGGTAGTAGGCATGGGCGTAATTTTAGGGGGGGACAGGGGTGTTTGTCCCCCCCAACTTTCATGGCACATGATTTTGTCCCCATTCATTTGAATATGGCATTTTTTTTTCAGATGACATGTCCCCCCCAACATTTTCAGCAACGTTACTCCACTGGTAGTAGGGAAGAAAACAAACTAAAACCAAACAGAAATATCTGACTAGGATGTGAGACAATTTAGAAAATGCAAGTGCTGCGACATGAAAAATGGGGAGAGTGAGAGGAAGGGGTGGGGGGAAGGTGAGAGGTACAGTAAATGCAGAACAATTAAAAAAGTGCAGGACAAGTATGTAAACTGCATTTAAAGGAAAACCAGACATGCAATTAAGACAAAGTATGTAAGAGTGACTACAGACTGGAAAAGCCTCACCTTATGGAATGAGGAGCTAAATCGGACATGCAGACAGCAATTAAGACTAAGCAGATAAAAGTGACTACAGACTAGAAAAGCCTTGCCTCATGGAATGAGGGGCTACATTAAGTATGAGTACAGTAAAACAGTGGAATACACAGCACAGTGTGAGAGAGTCTATCCAGTGGTTGCAAGTGGATTACATCCACTGCCACCAGCCATGCCTATAGGGTTGTTGGTTACTAAAAAGTCACAGGAGCAGAGAGAAGGTGGGTACTAGGTTTCCCCTTAGCACTACACATAAGTGTGTGCTAATCTCTCATAACGTTGTAGGAGAGTAAGGAAAGGCTTGGTATCATCAATGAAGACCGACACCAATCAGACACAGTTCAAGGGTGTTTATTGAATTTTCAAGGGTTGGTTAAACTCCTTTCTAAACCTAAATATAAGGATGGGAGCAAGCTACAACCATCAAAAAATAATAACGCAGTCCTAGTCGAGTCTGTCAAAATAAAAAGGCATATGCTAATAAGCCTATTACCAATCCTTACTTCTAAATACAAAATGGCGTGGGACAGTAGTGCATGCAAAAAAGAAAATGTGTTCAAGAAACAATATGTCAGGACAGTTGAGCAGTTGGCCTCCCTTCCCCATGCTTTCAGCATAGGACAAGGCAGCACGCTCGAACCTCATGCACACTCTGCTTCCTCAGCACGAGGACACAGTTCAATGGTTCAGCTGGTCTCACACCACTCTGGCAATGTCTTTAAGAAACAAAAAGGATTTTCAAAAGAAACATCTCTTGTCAAAACACAGGCTTGCTCCGACTTGAAACAAAGTTCACTTTGCTTGTCAAATGCAGTCTTCTTTTGTCACAATACAGGCTTCCACCGCCTTGAAACAGAAGTTCACTTTACTTGTCAAAGCTGTGAAAAAACTAGGGGTGTTCTCCCAAGTAGAGCCCAGGAATACCTTCTCCAGGTGGCCAGCACATGGCCATCGCTGTTGGATCCAGTTCCTGGGGTTGGAGGAGCGAGGGAGGATCACCTGGGTCGGGGAGAATGGGGTTATGCTTGGGAGACTATCCAAGTTGAAGCGCAGTATTGTACCGACCAAGAAGAGGAGGAGGATGAAATCCCTGAAGCCTTCGTAGGTTACAATACATCTGCCTCCCCTCCTATTAAATCTCTCCTACCCAGATCACTCTTGCATCCCATCCAAACAACCCCAGACATTCCTTTCCACATTCCTCTGGTTATTTTGTACCTAACACCCAATCTAGTATAACAGAACACTACTATTCCCACAATCCCCTATGTTCTGTTCTCCATCCTGGTCATCCTCGTTCATTTCACAAACCTTCCCTATCCCGTCCCATAGGATACTCTGACACTCCAACCCCTCTCCTTTCCAATACTATAATTCCCGATAACACCTTATCCCCATCGTACCATGCAGAACATGTAGAAACTCTACCTCTCCCCTTTTCCGACACCAACACTTTTCCCCGATGTAGAAAACACCGGACTTGAAATACAACTGTTGATCTGGCATGTCCCGACACGAGGGTCAGGCAAAGTCAGGCAATTGACTTAAATCACGCACACCTGGCGGCCCTACCTTTTCCCCACAGGGATAAAAGGTGGAGAAAGAGAGCAAAGTATGAGGAAAGCGATCAAGGCAGACTGCACAATGAGACAGCTATCAAGGTTCCGCAGTTCAAGAGGAGGAGAAAGGCGGTGGATATCAAGAGGCTAACAAGGAAAGATAAAACCTTGCCCTTTCCGATGCAGATGCGTGAAACCTCTGCAGAGGGAATCGTAAGACCAAGGACAATAGCCCAAGTGTGCTGCAACAGACGTCACGGTACACAGAGAACTCCTGCCTTCACTCCTGTTATGAGGAAGGCCAGGCGGTTCATCACAGCCAAGGAGAGAGCCAATAAGAACCGGGCTGCGGAGAATGAAAGATGCAAAATGGCAAATTAAACTAAGTTCAAAGAACTGTAAAGGTGTTGAGGGGAGACCAGCTGCAGAGAGAACCAGCCCCACCTGGGTGCTAACTCGAGGGACTCTGATTGATCCCCTTGTGAATGAAACTACAGAAACCAGAAGACCATAGGAGAGGTGCCAATTTAGGTCAAAGTGGTCATACAGGAGGTCAAGCAAAATCCCTGTACAGTCGAATGCCTTTGATCAACAAACTTGAGAAAGCAAGGGAACTGAATCACGCAAACAAATGTGAATGTGAAGTTGGCAAGAGTGAACCCGAGCGAGGGATACGGACGAGAAGGGGGCAAGTCTAAAGTTCCAGGAAACAGTGTGTTGACAAACATGAACCCTGCCAGCGGGGATGTTAATTATGAACTATTCAAAAAGACGGGCCTCATTACACGTTATGCGCTAGAAATCTCAAATTACCGGCATGGCGCTCTTAACGTGTCCGCCCTCGCAAGAGGGCGCTAAAAGTGTACCAATACGAGTACGCGGACACGAGCATAGCGCCATGCCGGTATGACCCTACCGCCATGCCGCTAAAGTCCCCAAAAAGTCTCTTACTGGCTTCGACGAAAGTGCAGATAGCACCTCTGCCCTCACGCTGCATGCAAATAGCGGTCAGCGCTATTAGCGGTGACCGTTAAATTGCGGAACCGGAAACATCGTCATTGCACAGGAACGGGAAAGAGCACGGCGGCCATCTTTAAAAACACAATCCATTGCCATCCTCTGCCCCCTGGACCTGTTCTGAGTAGTTTGCAGTAGGAAATCCACAGGGACACCCTCGACATGCCCAAGGCAGTAAAACAAAAACACTGACCGGCAGCGTAAGGAAAAATTTACCACAGAGGAGCTATTAATGCTACCCAGACCCTAGCTGACAATGCCGCCATGGTCTTTGCCAGTGACATGTGGCGGGAGACACTCATCAAAAAGAAGGCAATCTGGGCTGAGGTCGCCTTGAAAGTCAGTGCTGTGGGCACCACCACCGGCAATGTGCGTGAGTGCCGAAAGAGGTGGGATGACCTCAGACTCCGGGTGAAAAGCATCCTTGCAGAAAACCACAACATTGCCACAGCAGGTGGATCTGGTTCGCCCATAAAACTGAAAGAATGGGAGGAGACCTGCGCCAACCTCATTGGAGTGGAATGCATAGAGGGAGTCGGGACGATGGAGCATGGCGTGGCAACCACTTGAGATGGAGGTGAGTGTACACATGAAAGCATGCAATGTGAATCTACTGGTCCCCCCAAATGTGAGCCCAGAATCACCTCATGGATGGCCAAACATCCACACATGCATCCCACCCTGGCCATGTCAGTGTCAGACCCAAACACACACACATGCACACATCATCAGAGACAAGTGCCACACACAACCATGCATGGATGAGCCACTGAACTGACACATCACCTGCATCCTTTACAATGAAGTCCAAATGCCCACAACTGCATTACTGATGTATACTGCATTAAGTACATAGAACCGTAACCAATGCTATCCCCCTTCTTGTCCCTGACAGGCTCACATACAGACAGTGAAGATGCTTTCAATGCATCTCAGGCACCCCCTGCGCATAAGAAAACAAGGGCACAAGACACAGAGGACACCCCCATAACATCAAGGGGCAAAAGTAGAAGGGTCCAGATGCAGAGTGTGAAACATCGGTGGAGCGCCACTGCCAAGACACAAGTTGCCACACCACCAACAACTGCCCCACCTCCGGAGGTTAACCCACCACCACCGATCCCAGCCATGGAGGGTCCACCCTCAGCTACAGCTAGTTCCGCAGGAGAGGCGGCAGCCACTGCACCACTATTAGATGTGGAGGAAACAACTGATTTCCACATGGAGATGCACACCCCAACCCCCCCTGGAGCCCCGAGCGATCACCATAGCAGACACCTAGGTCTAATGTCACTGGCGATGAGAACATGGGAGCTTTTAGTAGCCCCTCGGTGGCTTCATCTGTTGACCTGGCTGCATCACAGGGCACAGCAGCCACACCACCAGAACCCAACACTGCCCTCGACCTGGCCAGCATCAGCCAGCGGCAACAGGAAATAACTGTGCTGGTTGGGCAGCATGTGGAGGAGGCTGCCCGTATCAGGGCGGAGATTACGGAGACAGCAAGGCACTCCAGGGAGGAGATGGAGGCATGTACAGACAGGGTGTGTGGGGAGATTATCCGAGTTAGGGAGGTCCTCACACGGATAGCGGACGCAATGGACCGCCACATCCCACCACCACCACCAGGACAGTCTGCCACTTCCTCATCTGCCAGTTCGAGGCAGGCAAGCCCCCTCCGCCACTCCTCATGCACCACCAGGCACACGTCTAGGCAGCCTCCCAATGCTGGTGTTGGCAATGGCCAATAGGGAGTGCATGGTCAAGCTTCCGCGTGCATGGCTGGACGGAAACATTGTGGCAGACACATGAGGAACTGTTGTGGGGGTGGGGGGAAGGGTGTTATAGGACTGTTGTGGGGGTGGGGGGAAGGGTGTTATGGGACTGTTGTGGGGGTGGGGAGAAGGGTGTTATGGGACTGTTGTGGGGGGTTGGGGGAAGGGTGGTGGGATGTTTGGGGACATGCTCATTTTCTTCTTTACGTTCCTTAATAAACTGGTATTTGATCAAAATACAGGCTTGGACATTGCGTATGTGTACTTTATTGGCCCATGGGTCCATTGTGCACGTCCAAACAGACACCAGTGCATTACTACCCATAACCATGTGACAGTACGAAAGCATGTTACTCAGAATATTTGGTTGATCAGATGCTATCTCACAGCACGTCCCTACTGGCCATCCCCTCTTGCAAGACCTGTATCCCCTTCAGCTCCGTCCTCATCACCATCATCATCCTCATCAGGTGCTTCTATTTCAACGTCAGGGGGCAGTGGCACATTCTGTCTGATACACATATTGTGCAGCATGACACATGCCAAGGTGACCTTGGCCACCTTCTCATGGCCATACAGGAGAGCGCCACCAGACTTGCTAATGCACCTAAACCGTGTCATCAAAAGGCCAAAAGTCTGCTCGATCACAATGCGGGTACGGGTATGTGCACAATTGTATTCCTCTTCGTGCCTGTTCTGTGGGTTCCGTACAGGTGTGAGGAGCCACCTCTTCAGGGGATAGCCGGCCTCACCTGTATGGGGGGACGAATGGGGTCCTGTTACTGTTCACCTCAAGAGCGGCCTGTTCATATCACACAAATTGACTTTGCATTGTGATTGAAGTACACAATTAACAGCATACATGCAGATGGTCTGTGTGACTGCAATGTGCAAAGGTGAGCTCGACCCTGTAGACATGGCCCATTAATGCCTCCAACAGTAATTGACATGTCCTGGGTGAGGCCAGGTCTTAGGTGTCCCTGGGCCCAGGCAGATTTGGTACCACACTGCTGGTGTACTGCCATTCCAACATTGATGTTGCCATGCTGAGAGGCATCACTTCAGTGGTGCTATAGGTGCGTGGTGCAATGCTATGGCTAGGGGTGATCCCTTTGCATGCATTCAAGGGCACATTGCATTATTGATGTTGTGCTGGACTAATTCTGTATGACTATCTTCACGGCATGTATGACATTTGTGTATTTTGTGGCGTGGAATGTTGTGCAATGTGGATGTGGATGGATGTTTAATGTTTCTAGACCTGGATTGTCATCTATGTTGTGTAGCTTATACTTGCACGTCGGTTCATCTCAAGTACGTTGCGGCCTTCCCAGATGGACATTGGCGTACATCTGTATGTGCATTTGTCCGACGGACGACAAGCTACACCCATTTCGAGTATGTATATCCCCCCCGATCACACCCAGTTGGAGTATGTATCTCTCCCCCCCAATCACACCCAGTTGGAGTATGTATCTCTCCCCCCCAATCACACCCAGTTGGAGTATGTATCCCCCCCAATCACACCCAGCTGTAGTATGTATCTCTCCCCCCAATCACACCCAGTTGGAGTATGTATCTCTCCCCTCCAATCACACCCAGTTGGAGTATGTATCTCTCCCTCCCCAATCACACCCAGTTGGAGTATGTATCTCCCCCCCCCCAATCACACTGCCATGTGCTTGCCCTGTTACTCACCAAGTAGCCACAAACGTTGTCCGGCTTGTCGCTCCATGTACCGTGGGATAGTTGAGTTCCGCAGGACCATGGAATCATGGGTTGATCCGGGAAATCGGGCACAGCAATGTGTGATTATCTTGTTGGCGTCACATACCATTTGAACATTGATGTAGTGGAATTGCTTCCTGTTTCGGTAAACTACTTCATTGTGATGTGGGACCACCAATTCCACATGGGTACAGTCGATGGCCCCGATGCAACTTGGGATGCCTGCCAGTGAATAGAACCCAACTTTGGTGTTTGCAATCTCCTGGGCAGTCCGTGGCATGAATATGTGTTCAGGTGCATGCTTCAGGAGGGCATCGAGTACCTGGTTCAGCATGCGTGAGAATACTGGTTGTGAGATTCCATGCATCTGCCCCACTGTATGCTGGTAGGTGCCTGTGGCGAGGAAGTGGAGCACAGTCACCACCTTGAGTAGAGGGGGGATGGCAGTTCGGATGTCTATGAGGCTCACAACGTAGTTGTGTATCATGTCCACGATGCTGGTGATGGTATCCCGGTCCAGACGGTACAGGGTGTGTATCTGCTCAGGGGCTAGGTTAAATGGACTGGCTCCGATCCTGGGGATTGGTGGGTGCCTCTGTGATATGATTAGGTGCGTGGTGGTGCTTTCTGTGCCTGTCCTGCCCTCCTCCTCCTCCTCCTTCTCCTCCTGCATCTCCTCTGTGCTGCCTGTTGTTGTTGCTGCTGTGCTGCAATCATGTCCTCCAGCCCATGTAATGCTGTTAGTATTGGAACTATCTTGGTGTGGGTAGGGGTGTGGGAAGGAGTGTGGTGTGCTCCTTTTGAGCTGCCAGAGTCTCCATTGCCTCCACCTGTGCTGATTGTTTCCACCTGTGGCAGGTGGGAACACTGCTCAGTTCTCTTAACGGGTGGTTTGCGATGCCGGTATTAGCGCCATGGCGGTAAGGGGTTTTGGGAGCTTTACCATGCCGCTATTGACATGTCCACTTGCCTTGTGATGCTGTGCTATTAGCGGCATGGCGTTATTTATGAGATGGCGGGTCGCGCGCACGCGGACTGCCTGCTATTAGTGGCACCGTACTTAGCGGTGCTGCTAATAGCAGTGAGCCGGGTCGTAATTCGCATGGGGATTTAACATTACCGGTATTCCATTACCGGTAACGTTAAATCCCTACCGCTTACCGTGTAATGAGGCCCAATTGACATTTGAAAGGGGTTCGAGCCCGAAGGAGGGAGATCCAGTGGTAAATTCATCACCCAAAAAAAGCCAGAGTGTACCTGGCGGAGGGAGGCTGAACGTAGAGAAGGGGTTAGCGCCCAAACGAGGGGGTGCCAAGCCATCACCCAAGAAATTTGTAAAACAGAACTTTGTGTTTGTTACGTAGTTTTGTGCGTATGGTAAACCTATCAGGCCCTCGAGACCAGGAAACCATCCACGGAATTCCTTGACATTGAAAGGAACTGTTTTAGGTTTCAAGCCTAGAAGAGGGAGATCAAAAGGGTCAGAAAAGATCACCCAAGACACCAAGGTACAGGGGTCAGCGCCCGGAAGAGGGGTGGTCCCAGGGTGAAGCATCCTCATCCTAAGTAAAAGAAGGAAACAATCTTTCATTTTGTTAAAGGAACTTTTGTTTTTGAGATTTAAAGACGTCAGGCCCTCGAAGGCAAGAGACTTTCAAGTGAAACGAGACTTGACCATCGAGGATCCTGATAAGCTGGAATAGAATTGTGGACTCGTGACAAGAATGCTTGAGTGTGTGTAGTGCTCCAAGAGACCATTTTACCCCTTGCACAAAACATGGGGAAGGGAGAATGAAGCTACTGCATCCTGACATAGTATTTATGAACACGTCTTTCCTTTTCTTGAAAACCATACCACACCCTTTTGTATTAGTTGTAAGGTTTGGCAATAGGTTTCTTAGCATAGGCCCCTTATATTTGACAACGCCACAAGGACTGCCTTATTTTCATTTGATGGTCGACACTTGTTGCCATCTTAGATTTAGGTTTAGATTTGGTGTTTTTCCAAACTGGTTACAGTTTAATACACACCGTTGAACTGTGATCACTTGTGTCTGCCTTTACTCTTGTCACCATTAATTAGTTCCTCACAGAACACGCAGTATTACCTTCTTTCCCAGTGACTGCTGCTACTTGTAGTTCCTTTTGTTACTCGTACAGTTCAGTACCTCAGTATCAGGACCTACTGTGCCAAAGTGTCTTTGCTATTCAAAATGTTTTACTGCAGAGGGTCTGATGTAGCAAACAAAACACAAAAGGTCCTTTCCTTTGTCAAGATTCTTACATTCATAAGTTCACGATTGGTTTCCCTCCTTCTGGCTCGGGCTCAGACCCCTTTACTACAATGTCCACAATTCACATCTTGGTCTCCCTCATATGGGTTTCGACCATGGATCCCCCTCATCCAGACTCAGATCCCTTTTCACACAGTGTTCACAATGTGGTCTTCCTCATCTGGGGTTGGACAATGGAACCCCCTCTTCCGGGCTTAGATCTGATTTTCTTACCAGAATCGAAGACTTTTGACTGGGCGCAGGATTTTGCTTGACCTGTCGCAGGACCACTTCGATTTACAATTCTTTACAACTCTTTACAACCTTACAGAGACCTTTGATTGGGCACACACGCGGTGCCGGACCACTCTGTCTCACAGCTTTGCTCTTTTGTACTACAAGTCCCAGAATGCACATTCAAGGTTTTGTTCCCACTTTGCAGTGACAGGTACTTTTGGGATCTACACAAAGTTCTTGACACAACAGGTTATCCCGCCCTTAGCTGCCCTCAAGACACAGGGTCTCTGTCTTTTACCCTTAGTGATGAGGTGTTAGCAGGTTCTCAATGCAAATTCACTTGAGATGAGGGTCCCAGCACCTGCCCCACAACTACATGGGTCTCTGGAACGCGCCCAGGGAGCAAGCACTGATTTAAACACTAGCAGAAAAGTGTAGCTGGAGTTTTGGTTCCCTGGGGCATGGCTCCCCTGCCACACTGTAGTCCCCTTTGTGCTCACAGGCCTCAGTGTCCTGGCAGTCACATAGCTCTCAACCATTTGCCTTGCAAAGGCGGGTGAAATCACCCGATTTTGTTTTTGGCGGGTGAGACGCCCATTGGAATGAATGGGAGTGCAGGAGGCTTGGCGGGTGAGTCAGCCTTTTGCAAGGCGGGTGACACCCGCCAAAAGCGTGTGAGTTGAGAGCTATGCAGTCACTCCCACCTTCTGGCTTCGCAAGTTTCTACCAGCTGCTGACTTCCTCTTCTGGTCTTCACGGTTCCTTCAGCATCCCCTACTCACTCAGAGTGGGCCTGGGTGTCTGACCTTTTATTACTATTTGAAAGAGTTCATTGGAGTCAGGTGTGAGTAGTTGGCCCTCCCTGCCTGACTCTTCCTGACCTCATTATCAGGACAACATGGAGACTGCCCATAAGAATCCACTGCCTGTTGATTCCTATGGGCAATCCTCATGACTCCCATCTGCCTCTTCTTCGTCTCAGCAGTTGGACTTCTAGAATGGAAGTAGGGATTGTGGGACTTGTCAGTTTTCCTGGAGATCATGTAAAAACCATGTAGATTTTTGTCCAGATGAAGGGGGTAAATGTATTGTGATGGTTGAATGGATTTTCTATTGGGTTTTAATTTCCCTGGTCATTCTATCCTTTTTCTTACAGAAGGATACTAGGGTATGATGCAACTCTGTTGATAATATTCCAAGACAACTGAGGGGATGTCGAGTAGGGGTGTATCGGAATGGGAGGAATACCAGGTCTAACCCAAGGGCATGTCTCCCATGGTCCCAGAGAACCCTCTGCCCAGGTGATCCTCGCTCGTTCGTCCACCCCAGGGTTGTGATCCCAGAACAATGGCCCTCCCCTGGCCATCTGAACAAATAATCCCCGGGAATTGCCTGGGAGAACTACCTTCGGTTTCTCAGAGGAGGGACACAACATATCCCTTTATACTAGAGAACTTTAGTTCTTAAGGATAGTAAAATAATCTCAAAGGAAGTCCCGTGGGGTCTCCAGCAGCTCTCCACATAGAGTGCTGTGTGCTGCACAAGTTAAACACAGATGCCTTAAAAGAGATATGGAGGAAAGCAGACTCCATGGTAAAGGTAAAACAGAGAGAACAGAGTTCCAAAAGTCAGACCAAATAAGAATGAATGAGGGGGAAAAAGGCTCCCCTCATTCAGGATCGAATGAAAAAGGTACAGAAGTCCAGCAAAGTGTTCTGGGTGTCTCACTCAGAGAGGGGATGAAGCATAAACATGATAAATCTCCATGGTCTACAGCTTTGCAATTGCCTGTCTATTGCTGGCCCATCCAGTCAGCGTATTTCCTGCCTTCTCTTGACACACATAGCATACCATCATGGTCTACAGATGTACCCTTGCTTTCCTATTGCTAGCCCATCCCATCTGCATATTGCTTGCCTTTTCTTGAACCACAAACTCTTAAGGATCTCCATCTTCATTCCTCATCAGTACACTTCGCTAATAGTGAGAGACTACTTTTTTAATAGTGAGAGACTACTTTTTTTTCTTGAACATGGAAACTTATAGAGTTGCATGCAATATTTATATTATGTTATGTAATGTTACCTGGCTTTTATGAGAATTTCAAACTATCCAAAATCAAGCTCACATGCCTTATCAGTATACTAGTGAGAGACAAATTATTGGATCCCTCAAATCCCATCCTAAAGATTTGTATGCACTATTTATGTTATATTACATTGCTTTTATGTGAATGCCAAACTTGTCCAAATCAGACTTTTAAGGTGTTTAGCAGGATACTTCACTGATAACGAAGGACTACATTTGGACCTCTACAATATCACCTTATGAAGTTCAATGTGCTATTTATGTTATGGCATGTTAACTGGCTTTTATGGGAATTTCAAAAAAACTTCCCTGAATCAAATGTTTCATGTGCCATTCCCCATCAGTACACTTTGTTGATAATGAAGGACTACTTTTTGGAACACTCAAATGTCATCCATTAGAGGTTTATGGTATGTTATCCTGTGTGATGTTATGTTACTTTAGGTTCTGTTGCTATGCTTTCAATACAAATGTCAAAATTCTCCAAATCATATGTTGAAGCAGTCATTCCTCTTCAGTATACTTCGATGAGAATGAGGAATTCATTGTTGCACCACGCAACCTGCTCAGGAGGCCAGTGTGGTGAGTTTCATCAAGGCCTGACCCACTTACCCTGCTTATTTCACATGAAAGCTGCTGCATCCATTTCCGAGCCTTCTCCACAGCCCTTTCTCCTTCCACCCTCTGCCTGTCCTTCCGCACAGTGATTGGGGTGGGGGACAGGTCAGCTGACCTGCTCTGTGTACCCGATCGCTTCCAACAAGGGATTCTCCCTCGCTAGTCAGCATTTCATTCCTAGAAGGAGTTGCCCTGATCAGGCACCAGTGCGGTGAATTTTATTGAGGCCTGATCCTCTTAACCTGCTTATTTCACATGAACACTGCTGCGTCCATTTCCGGGTCTTCTCCGCACTCCACCCGGCCTCCAGCACAGTGATTGGACCAGGGGATGCATCAGCTGACCTGCTCTGTGTACCCGATCGCTTGCAACAAGGGACTCTCCCTTTCTATTCCTCATTCCACCCTGTGAAGGAGCTGCCCTGATCAGGAACCAGTGCAGTGAGTTTCTTGGAGGCCTGACCCTCTTCTCCTGCTTATTTCACACAAACGCTGCTGCATCCATTTCCGGGCCTTCACAATCCTTCCTCCTTCCGCTCTCTGCCTTCCCTCTGCCCTCCCACAAACATGGTGATTGGGCTGGGGGCGGATCAGCTGATGCAACAGTGTTCCCTCCTAAGGAGCACCCCATAGGCACAGGCAGCCGGCTAAGGGCCTATGCAAAGGGCACCTCCTTGGACACTCCAGCCAAAACACCAAAACCTGTCGGCTTTGGATCTTGAGTAAGAGATGACAATTTATTCCACTCTTAGTACAGCAGTGGGTCCATACTTTTGAAGTTAGTCATATTTTGAATCTTGCTGCTGTTTTGTGCCTATACCTGCATCTTCTCCCCCATGGATAGTGTTGTAGGCTTGCATATTTGAATCTAGCTGTGTCTCGACTCTAACAGCAATCTCCAACTGCATTTTGAATGTAGCCATATTTTGAATGTAGCTATTGTTTTGTGCCAACTCCCTGCATCTTTGCCCACAGGGATAGTGCGGTAGGGCTGCAATTTGAAAGTCAACTGCATTTTGAATCTAGCTACAATTTTCGTGCCACCTCTCTGAATCCTTTCCCCCAGGGATAGTGCAATAGGTCTACATTTTATTTTTGAATCTAGCTACAGTCCTGCGCCAACTCCCTGCATCTTTGCCCACAGGGATAGTGCATTAGGGCTGCAATTTTAAAGTCAACTGCATTTTGAACCTAGCTACTGTTTGTTTTGCGATAATTCTGTGTCACCACCCTACATCTTTTCCCACACAGGAATTAGGTGCTGCTCTTCTCAACTCAGTACACCACATATGAGAACCTCCAGCACTCTCACACCGCTAGCGCAGACATCACTCTCGACTAAGGCTGCTCATAGACACCTGTGCCTCCCTTGCAACCCCTGACATCCCCCTGGACTGAGGCAGCTTATCATCCATCATGCCAAGCATCTCCAAAGTTAGAGGGGCACTCTGGCACAACCAAAAACTGTCCGTCCCCCTCAACCAGACCCCAGCCCTACTCACCTCCAGTCCCACCTCACCATGGTCCTTCAGAGAGAACATCCCCACTGCCAGCCTTCCCAGAATACCCCTCTGCCCCATCTACACAGGCCACCCACCAGACCCCCCTGTCCACCTGCACCCAAACTGGTCCCCTCCCATTCCAATCCCCTGCCAGACCTCCCTGTCCCCTCTCACTCTCTCTACCCTCATCCACTCAGCCATGTCCCTCCCTTTGCATCACTAATTGCCTGGGATTCCCTTGCAATCACCCCTCAATCCACTGCCCCGCTGACCCTCGAAGACACACCTCTGATGCCCCAGAATCCCTTAAAACATAGGAACTGCACTACCCAGACCCTTTCATCTCTGCGCACCTCACCCTATCTTTCCTCCAAGACCATGAGACCCTCCCTCGCTTACACCCTCATGGCCTCCCCGATTTCACCCAACCCAGTAAAATCGCTCTTCAGCCTAATTTACAACACTCTGGGCACTGACACGAGACACTCGCCGAATTGTTCTGCTAGATGTCAGCCCCCTGTTCTCATTTCTGTCCATAGTAGACACCCTCCTACCCTCCCCCTACAAAATGAATCCCACAAGACCACCCCAATCTTTGCCATGCACCCCTTCACTCCCCCTTCCCCATGCCAGCTGCAACGCCCCTCTCCACTCCTCAAAACAGGGACTTCACTATGCTACACTCTCAAACGCCCCTCCACCCTCCACTGCCACACCCACCAACTCACTAAGGTCCCTCACCTCACAAGCCCTCTTCTCACACACATCAAGAATACACCCAGCATCCATTACCACTTCCCAAAATAGAGACATTCTGTACCCCCAATGTCCCCCCAAAAGCCTCCTCCACCTCACACTCACCTCAAACCCTCAGCCCCCGAGGGGATCTCAGCTCCAGCCTCCACCCAGCCCCTCACACAACCCACCTCTGCACCCCTCTAAGTTATCAGCCACCACCATCCCACTAGCCCTCCTCTCATTATATTTCCCCCCACAGCAATATACCTTCTTATCAGACTATCATGCATCCTAATTAACGCCAGATCCATCACAAATAATTGCCACAACATATATGGCCTAATATCCTCTGAATGCCATGCTATTCTTTTCATCAGAAAAACCTTGTTCTCCCAGGATTTCCGAACCATTGCGCATGAGACCATGAGACCATGCTAGGGGTTCTGAATATATGGTTCGATATCCGGCATAACCCCATGACACAACCTATCCTGGACAACCTGCAAGCCCTCCACCTGACTCAAATGGTATCTTGCCCCACTCTAGATGCAATCTCCAGTTCTCCCAATCTGATCTCTACTCTCCCTCGACCACTAATCTGGATGGACCCGGCTGCCATCTTCTTACCACTTTAGGCAGCAGACCTTTGTTCCCCTATGACTAGCCCAGGCGCATCCACCCGCCTCCCACTATGGAACAAGATTAAAGTAATGCCAGACTTGGCTGACTCCCTGCTTGCCTCCCTACCCTCCCTCCCACCCCTGGCGGGTCAGCTCTCCATCAGCCATTTTGATGAATGGCTCTCCAATGCTCTTAGACCTCGCACCCCTATCAGATCCTCCTCCAACAGACCAGATGGTTCTCCGTAACCCATAAATTCCACAGAACTGAGAACCACATCCTGGAACGCAGATGGCAGACTGACCCTTCACCTCACAATAGAACTGTGTACGCCTACAAATCAAGGCCTACAGGGCAGAAATTCAGAAGGCAAAAAAATCCTTCTACTGGAAAAGAATCTCCAATGTCCCTAGCACCAGCAGGGAACTCCACGCGATAATCTCAAAGTTCAAGGCCCCACTTTGCACATCCTCCACCCTTCCCCACACCCAAGCACTATGTGACACTCTTTCTAACCACTTCCACAACATAGCTGTGAAAGGAAACTGCACCGTTGACTCTAAATTGGCAGCGCCCCCTCCTGCACCCTGGAACCTCCGGCCGGGCTCACAGACCCAGCCTCTACCTGCCTGCTTTTCTCTACCTTCTCTCCCATCTCCCATCATGAATTCCCAAAGCTGTTAGCCAGCAGCAGCCCCTCAGGTTCTCCTGGGGACCCCTGCCCTCATTCTCTCCTAAAAGATATCCTTTCCTCAACCTGTGTTGGCAGCTTTGCTAGATCTATCATTACCACATCCCTCACTTTAGACACATTTCCAGCAGTCTTCAAGACTTCACACATCAAACCCCTGCTCAAAACCCCCTTCCTTGACCCCCTTTTACTGGACAACTATAGGCCTATCTCAAGCAACTGCTTCATAGCCAAAATAATTGACTGTACTGTTCATTCCCATCTATGCCTTTTCACTGAATGCAACCTCCTCCTCGACGTCGCCCAGTCTGGCTTCAGACCCCTACGATGAACTGAATCATCCCTAGTCTCTATCTGGGATGATCTCAAAAGAACCTCAGATGCAGATGCTTGTGCCACACTTATCCTTCTCGACCTCTTGGCAGCCTTTGAGACCATTAACCACTGCACCCTCATGGACAGACTCCACTAACTCAGCATCATGGACACAGCATTAAAGTGCCGCTCCCTGCCGCCAACCGAGTATCACAGGGTGCCTCTCTTTCACCCCTGCTCTTTAACCTCTTCCTGAGCCCCTCCCCACTCTTATCCGTTCACATGGCCTGTCTTGCTACAACTACGCAGATGACACCCAAATCATCTTCAAGATTCCAAAGGACACCTCCAACCTGTCCCCTGACCTTGCCTAATGCCTTACAGAAATGGACCACTAGATAATGAATAACCACCTCCTTTTCAATCCAGGAAAAACTGAAAACATGATCTGCGGGAAGACTGCCCTCTTCCCCCAACCCACCTCATGGCCATCCACCCCAGGCCCCCCTGCTCTGACCTCCAACAAAGTAAAGAACCTTGGATGCACCAAGGATGCAGACCTGACACTATCACATAAACTCTGTGTAAAATTCATGCTATCTACACCTACAAATGCTCTGGCGCATCTTCCCATATCTCACCTACCTTCACAGAGTTGCTGCAATCACGACCATCATCCCTTCTCTCCTAGACTGTGCCAGCTTCCTAAACCTGGGCACCCCTATATCTCAACTCGGAAAGCTCTGAGTACAAAACACTGCAGCCAGGTCCTAGAGAGCACATCACACCCACCCTATGTGTCCTGACTGGCTTTCTGTCCCCCTTCAAGACTATGTGCATCACTCACCGTACTCTGCACCACACAGGCCCAAAATATCTACAACACAAGCTCGCCCGCTACAGACCCAACAGAAACTTGAGATCAGGCACAGCTCTCCTCTTGGTCATTCCTTCTGCTAAATCAACCAGAATAGGGGAATCCTCCTCCTCCTTCCAAGCAACCACAATATGGAACTCTATTCCTCTTAGCATCAGCTGTCTAGAGGATCACTTTGCCTTCCGGAAGACTCTCTAGACCTGGCTCTTCCCACCTGCATCTTGACTGACCTAATCCACTTCTCGGGTGAACTTCACCCTGAGACAGGTAGATGGGGGCATCGATTTGTGAGGAGACTGCAAGAAAGTCCTGAGCACCCACAGACTGGATTCCCATAGACCCGCACGACTGGACTATCAATCCATCAATGAAACAAGTAATCCGCCATGACTCTCTGGTACGTATTGCACTCCATCTCGATGGAAGATGGCCCTATTCCTCCCAAAGGCATGGCCACCCACTCTCAAGCATCTGAAATCACCTGCTACTCTATCTCATATCTCACATCACCTCTGCCACTAGAATGCAGCTAAGTCCCATAATGAAAATTCAGTCTAGCTGGATACCTAATCAGTCTCCTTGACTCGCAGACAGCCTTCACAGCACCGAAGCACAAGCCAGGTCCACTTGGGTTGCTAGCATGGCCTTAGCCATCCCTACCTACCTCCTTACTAGCTAAATGCACACATGCATTCTGAATTCCCCAAACTAATCTCTCATATCTCGGACGTCGGTCCTCCAAGGGCGTTCACCTACGTGCTTTGAGGCCACACCAATGGCAATAGGTGCAATACAAATGCCATTTTACATTACATTACATAGTGGAAGGGCCAGTGTTGGACCACTAATACGTAATCTCACAGAGTGTTATGAGCTATTTATATTCTATTATGTTATGGTAGGTTACACTATATTATATTTGTCATGTTATGTTACTTTATGGTATGTTACTCTGCTTTTAGTGTGAATTTCAAACTTCCCCAAATCAAACATGTATGGTGTCAATCCCCATCAATATACGTAGCTAATAGTGAGGGACTACTTTTTGGAGCCCTTAAATATCATGTTATAGTGTTGTAAGCTTTACATTATGTTGTGCTATGATATGTTATGTCATGCTGCATTGCTCTGAATTCATACTATGTTAAACTTCCTTTAATGAAACGTTTAAGGTCATGTTATGTCACTGAGGTTTGTACCACGCACTGCTGCTTTTTGCATGTTCTCCAGGTGCTCTTGCTGATCTGAAAAACAGTGGTGAACATTAGATTCGTGGGGGTTGGAGGTGCAAGATAGCTTTGCTGTTGTGCTGATGCGTGTACGACCTGTCCCGGAATGTATACAGATAATGCAATGTATGTGTCTCCGTGTGTGTGTGTATTACATGTTTTATCATATAAAGCATTGGCAGAGAATATGCCTGTTGTATAGCATATATGACCTCACAACGTAATGCATTAGCTATAAAATATACCGCAAAATTGAATGGGCTTATCAAAGCACGGGTCCTGGATATTGGGAAAACTGTGGTTAAAAAATGTAATCAATGAGGACATTTGGCAAAAGCGTTACACATTGACACCTTCGGTGAAAAGGCACTGAAAGGTACATTTTGGATCTCAAGCAATGTTTACGTTCTCCTTCTCCGTGCTAAATGAGCCACAGTCACTGGTGCCTGGTGCAAAGTAACTGGACGATGCACCCTAAAAACGTACATGCAAAATTGAATTGCTGTTTACAGACAGCACATCTAGATAATGTTAATTTACAGCAGGTTATGCAGAGTGGATGGCCATTCGTGTTCAACATCAAGATTGCATAATCCCATTAATTCACTAAACACAACGTCACACTGGTCACTGGTTATACTTGGTCATTGAACAGACAACGTGCCTCATTTCTGACTACTTTGGTTATAGTGTTGTGAAGTTTAGTCATGTTTGTTTCACTGTCCACAATGAGTCATGTACAGCATTAGGACCGTATGTGTATTAATGCTCATGCCATGTGATGAGAGATCCACCTTCCCCTCCCCTCACATATGTTCACAGTTTACTACTCCTGCTACATCCTGTCACGGAAAAATAACCAGTAGCTGCATACCTGCAGCAACACATCGACAAAAACAACCTCCAATCCTACCACTCAGTGTTCAGACTAAGATGCAATACGGAGAAGGCAAGCATATCGGTGGTCGACGACGCCTATAACCTCAATGAAGTCAGTCACCTCTGCCTCCAGGTTCGACTCAACCTCTTGCCGCTTTCGATACAGTAGACCACCAGGCACTCACAAACTCCCAACATCGGCACATTGGGATCAGCAATCTTGTCCTACGCTGATTCAAGCCCTACCTCGCCAACCGCCAGTAATTTGTTCAGATGGACTCCCCTAGATTGCCAATACCACCCGTCACCTGTGGAGTCCCGCAGAGGTCCATCCTCTCCCCAGTGATCTTCAATCTATACATGGAGCCACTGGGAGTCCTCCTATCTACACACAACATCCACATCCACCACTACGCCAACAAACAGCTATACCTCAAGATCGACTACATCAAGAACATCCACAGGCTCAAAACCTGCCTCTCGTTGATACAGTCTTGGATGTCCAGTGCATACTTGAAGCTTAACTCCTCCAAGACCAAATTCCTACTCCTCACCAACAACACTAAACACTGAGACATACAGATGAACCCTGAGGGGTTCACACCCAAGCTCACCTCCTGCGCCAAGTCCTCAGCTTCCACATTGACAAACACCTCTCCTTCAAGACACACATAGCAAAGAAAACGGAGACAGTTTGGTATCGGCTCTCCCTCCTGTGGAAAGTCAAGCCCTTCCTCCCTCCGGACAGCTTTAAATCCACCATTTAAGCAAGGTCCTATCCAACCTGGATGGGGCAATGCCCTCCTGGAAAGCCTCCCATCATCTTCCCTTGCCCCTGAGAAGTTTCCTACACACGGCTGCACACCTTCTCAAGGGTCTACACAGATAAAACCACAGAAACAGCCACATCACTCTGGCCGGTCCGGTGAAGTGCCGGTATATGTTAATACCAGCACTTTAATACCGGACTGGCTGACTTATAATGAGGCCCAGTGTCACAGCATACATGTCTTGGACACAGACTGCACTCTCACACTCAGGAAGAAATGGTCAGGATGGAGAACAGTGATACAATTTGGGTACTGCTTGCACATAACCAACAATTTGTTACGTTGAAGATGCAGGCATACTCCCAGGTGAGGTCGAGGTATGTATTCTCACTGTGAACCCAAAGGTGAGCAGAAGGGACATCATTTTCATGACATGCACTACTAAAAGCAGCAGTCACAGTGAGATGGTGATATATTAATGAACCAGTGACAACACTCATTGTGAAGTAACCGGACATGGTCTGGCAAGGGCGGACTCCATATGTACAAGCTTCCAAGGGACTGGGCCCTGTCCTGGGATATCAAGGTTTGTGACCGGGGAATAGAGACCAGTTCAAGTGCAGAAACTGTTCCTGTATTTCAGGACACTGCTGTGGGCAGTTATTGAATGGGGCAAAAGTCACAGCTCTGCAATCCGGACAAGGTAGAATGTTCAAAAGGGGTTCACTCTGGATCAGTGCCTGGCCAAATGTTCACAGTTTAGTGTTTGTGGCTGTGCAAGTTCATGTCTTGCTTATTTCACACAAACGCTGCTGCATCCATTTCCGGGCCTTCACAATCCTTCCTCCTTCCGCTCTCTGCCTTCCCTCTGCCCTCCCACAAACATGGTGATTGGGCTGGGGGCGGATCAGCTGATGCAACAGTGTTCCCTCCTAAGGAGCACCCCATAGGCACAGGCAGCCGGCTAAGGGCCTATGCAAAGGGCACCTCCTTGGACACTCCAGCCAAAACACCAAAACCTGTCGGCTTTGGATCTTGAGTAAGAGATGACAATTTATTCCACTCTTAGTACAGCAGTGGGTCCATACTTTTGAAGTTAGTCATATTTTGAATCTTGCTGCTGTTTTGTGCCTATACCTGCATCTTCTCCCCCATGGATAGTATTGTAGGCTTGCATATTTGAATCTAGCTGTGTCTCGACTCTAACAGCAATCTCCAACTGCATTTTGAATGTAGCCATATTTTGAATGTAGCTATTGTTTTGTGCCAACTCCCTGCATCTTTGCCCACAGGGATAGTGCGGTAGGGCTGCAATTTGAAAGTCAACTGCATTTTGAATCTAGCTACAATTTTCGTGCCACCTCTCTGAATCCTTTCCCCCAGGGATAGTGCAATAGGTCTACATTTTATTTTTGAATCTAGCTACAGTCCTGCGCCAACTCCCTGCATCTTTGCCCACAGGGATAGTGCATTAGGGCTGCAATTTTAAAGTCAACTGCATTTTGAACCTAGCTACTGTTTGTTTTGCGATAATTCTGTGTCACCACCCTACATCTTTTCCCACACAGGAATTAGGTGCTGCTCTTCTCAACTCAGTACACCACATATGAGAACCTCCAGCACTCTCACACCGCTAGCGCAGACATCACTCTCGACTAAGGCTGCTCATAGACACCTGTGCCTCCCTTGCAACCCCTGACATCCCCCTGGACTGAGGCAGCTTATCATCCATCATGCCAAGCATCTCCAAAGTTAGAGGGGCACTCTGGCACAACCAAAAACTGTCCGTCCCCCTCAACCAGACCCCAGCCCTACTCACCTCCAGTCCCACCTCACCATGGTCCTTCAGAGAGAACATCCCCACTGCCAGCCTTCCCAGAATACCCCTCTGCCCCATCTACACAGGCCACCCACCAGACCCCCCTGTCCACCTGCACCCAAACTGGTCCCCTCCCATTCCAATCCCCTGCCAGACCTCCCTGTCCCCTCTCACTCTCTCTACCCTCATCCACTCAGCCATGTCCCTCCCTTTGCATCACTAATTGCCTGGGATTCCCTTGCAATCACCCCTCAATCCACTGCCCCGCTGACCCTCGAAGACACACCTCTGATGCCCCAGAATCCCTTAAAACATAGGAACTGCACTACCCAGACCCTTTCATCTCTGCGCACCTCACCCTATCTTTCCTCCAAGACCATGAGACCCTCCCTCGCTTACACCCTCATGGCCTCCCCGATTTCACCCAACCCAGTAAAATCGCTCTTCAGCCTAATTTACAACACTCTGGGCACTGACACGAGACACTCGCTGAATTGTTCTGCTAGATGTCAGCCCCCTGTTCTCATTTCTGTCCATAGTAGACACCCTCCTACCCTCCCCCTACAAAATGAATCCCACAAGACCACCCCAATCTTTGCCATGCACCCCTTCACTCCCCCTTCCCCATGCCAGCTGCAACGCCCCTCTCCACTCCTCAAAACAGGGACTTCACTATGCTACACTCTCAAACGCCCCCTCCACCCTCCACTGCCACACCCACCAACTCACTAAGGTCCCTCACCTCACAAGCCCTCTTCTCACACACATCAAGAATACACCCAGCATCCATTACCACTTCCCAAAATAGAGACATTCTGTACCCCCAATGTCCCCCCAAAAGCCTCCTCCACCTCACACTCACCTCAAACCCTCAGCCCCCGAGGGGATCTCAGCTCCAGCCTCCACCCAGCCCCTCACACAACCCACCTCTGCACCCCTCTAAGTTATCAGCCACCACCATCCCACTAGCCCTCCTCTCATTATATTTCCCCCCACAGCAATATACCTTCTTATCAGACTATCATGCATCCTAATTAACGCCAGATCCATCACAAATAATTGCCACAACATATATGGCCTAATATCCTCTGAATGCCATGCTATTCTTTTCATCAGAAAAACCTTGTTCTCCCAGGATTTCCGAACCATTGCGCATGGGACCATGAGACCATGCTAGGGGTTCTGAATATATGGTTCGATATCCGGCATAACCCCATGACACAACCTATCCTGGACAACCTGCAAGCCCTCCACCTGACTCAAATGGTATCTTGCCCCACTCTAGATGCAATCTCCAGTTCTCCCAATCTGATCTCTACTCTCCCTCGACCACTAATCTGGATGGACCCGGCTGCCATCTTCTTACCACTTTAGGCAGCAGACCTTTGTTCCCCTATGACTAGCCCAGGCGCATCCACCCGCCTCCCACTATGGAACAAGATTAAAGTAATGCCAGACTTGGCTGACTCCCTGCTTGCCTCCCTACCCTCCCTCCCATCCCTGGCGGGTCAGCTCTCCATCAGCCATTTTGATGAATGGCTCTCCAATGCTCTTAGACCTCGCACCCCTATCAGATCCTCCTCCAACAGACCAGATGGTTCTCCGTAACCCATAAATTCCACAGAACTGAGAACCACATCCTGGAACGCAGATGGCAGACTGACCCTTCACCTCACAATAGAACTGTGTACGCCTACAAATCAAGGCCTACAGGGCAGAAATTCAGAAGGCAAAAAAATCCTTCTACTGGAAAAGAATCTCCAATGTCCCTAGCACCAGCAGGGAACTCCACGCGATAATCTCAAAGTTCAAGGCCCCACTTTGCACATCCTCCACCCTTCCCCACACCCAAGCACTATGTGACACTCTCTCTAACCACTTCCACAACATAGCTGTGAAAGGAAACTGCACCGTTGACTCTAAATTGGCAGCGCCCCCTCCTGCACCCTGGAACCTCCGGCCGGGCTCACAGACCCAGCCTCTACCTGCCTGCTTTTCTCTACCTTCTCTCCCATCTCCCATCATGAATTCCCAAAGCTGTTAGCCAGCAGCAGCCCCTCAGGTTCTCCTGGGGACCCCTGCCCTCATTCTCTCCTAAAAGATATCCTTTCCTCAACCTGTGTTGGCAGCTTTGCTAGATCTATCATTAACACATCCCTCACTTTAGACACATTTCCAGCAGTCTTCAAGACTTCACACATCAAACCCCTGCTCAAAACCCCCTTCCTTGACCCCCTTTTACTGGACAACTATAGGCCTATCTCAAGCAACTGCTTCATAGCCAAAATAATTGACTGTACTGTTCATTCCCATCTATGCCTTTTCACTGAATGCAACCTCCTCCTCGACGTTGCCCAGTCTGGCTTCAGACCCCTACGATGAACTGAATCATCCCTAGTCTCTATCTGGGATGATCTCAAAAGAACCTCAGATGCAGATGCTTGTGCCACACTTATCCTTCTCGACCTCTTGGCAGCCTTTGAGACCATTAACCACTGCACCCTCATGGACAGACTCCACTAACTCAGCATCATGGACACAGCATTAAAGTGCCGCTCCCTGCCGCCAACCGAGTATCACAGGGTGCCTCTCTTTCACCCCTGCTCTTTAACCTCTTCCTGAGCCCCTCCCCACTCTTATCCGTTCACATGGCCTGTCTTGCTACAACTACGCAGATGACACCCAAATCATCTTCAAGATTCCAAAGGACACCTCCAACCTGTCCCCTGACCTTGCCTAATGCCTTACAGAAATGGACCACTAGATAATGAATAACCACCTCCTTTTCAATCCAGGAAAAACTGAAAACATGATCTGCGGGAAGACTGCCCTCTTCCCCCAACCCACCTCATGGCCATCCACCCCAGGCCCCCCTGCTCTGACCTCCAACAAAGTAAAGAACCTTGGATGCACCAAGGATGCAGACCTGACACTATCACATAAACTCTGTGTAAAATTCATGCTATCTACACCTACAAATGGTCTGGCGCATCTTCCCATATCTCACCTACCTTCACAGAGTTGCTGCAATCACGACCATCATCCCTTCTCTCCTAGACTGTGCCAGATTCCTAAACCTGGGCACCCCTATATCTCAACTCGGAAAGCTCTGAGTACAAAACACTGCAGCCAGGTCCTAGAGAGCACATCACACCCACCCTATGTGTCCTGACTGGCTTTCTGTCCCCCTTCAAGACTATGTGCATCACTCACCGTACTCTGCACCACACAGGCCCAAAATATCTACAACACAAGCTCGCCCGCTACAGACCCAACAGAAACTTGAGATCAGGCACAGCTCTCCTCTTGGTCATTCCTTCTGCTAAATCAACCAGAATAGGGGAATCCTCCTCCTCCTTCCAAGCAACCACAATATGGAACTCTATTCCTCTTAGCATCAGCTGTCTAGAGGATCACTTTGCCTTCCGGAAGACTCTCTAGACCTGGCTCTTCCCACCTGCATCTTGACTGACCTAATCCACTTCTCGGGTGAACTTCACCCTGAGACAGGTAGATGGGGGCATCGATTTGTGAGGAGACTGCAAGAAAGTCCTGAGCACCCACAGACTGGATTCCCATAGACCCGCACGACTGGACTATCAATCCATCAATGAAACAAGTAATCCGCCATGACTCTCTGGTACGTATTGCACTCCATCTCGATGGAAGATGGCCCTATTCCTCCCAAAGGCATGGCCACCCACTCTCAAGCATCTGAAATCACCTGCTACTCTATCTCATATCTCACATCACCTCTGCCACTAGAATGCAGCTAAGTCCCATAATGAAAATTCAGTCTAGCTGGATACCTAATCAGTCTCCTTGACTCGCAGACAGCCTTCACAGCACCGAAGCACAAGCCAGGTCCACTTGGGTTGCTAGCATGGCCTTAGCCATCCCTACCTACCTCCTTACTAGCTAAATGCACACACGCATTCTGAATTCCCCAAACTAATCTCTCATATCTCGGACGTCGGTCCTCCAAGGGCGTTCACCTACGTGCTTTGAGGCCACACCAATGGCAATAGGTGCAATACAAATGCCATTTTACATTACATTACATAGTGGAAGGGCCAGTGTTGGACCACTAATACGTAATCTCACAGAGTGTTATGAGCTATTTATATTCTATTATGTTATGGTAGGTTACACTATATTATATTTGTCATGTTATGTTACTTTATGGTATGTTACTCTGCTTTTAGTGTGAATTTCAAACTTCCCCAAATCAAACATGTATGGTGTCAATCCCCATCAATATACGTAGCTAATAGTGAGGGACTACTTTTTGGAGCCCTTAAATATCATGTTATAGTGTTGTAAGCTTTACATTATGTTGTGCTATGATATGTTATGTCATGCTGCATTGCTCTGAATTCATACTATGTTCAAACTTCCTTTAATGAAACGTTTAAGGTCATGTTATGTCACTGAGGTTTGTACCACGCACTGCTGCTTTTTGCATGTTCTCCAGGTGCTCTTGCTGATCTGAAAAACAGTGGTGAACATTAGATTCGTGGGGGTTGGAGGTGCAAGATAGCTTTGCTGTTGTGCTGATGCGTGTACGACCTGTCCCGGAATGTATACAGATAATGCAATGTATGTGTCTCCGTGTGTGTGTGTATTACATGTTTTATCATATAAAGCATTGGCAGAGAATATGCCTGTTGTATAGCATATATGACCTCACAACGTAATGCATTAGCTATAAAATATACCGCAAAATTGAATGGGCTTATCAAAGCACGGGTCCTGGATATTGGGAAAACTGTGGTTAAAAAATGTAATCAATGAGGACATTTGGCAAAAGCGTTACACATTGACACCTTCGGTGAAAAGGCACTGAAAGGTACATTTTGGATCTCAAGCAATGTTTACGTTCTCCTTCTCCGTGCTAAATGAGCCACAGTCACTGGTGCCTGGTGCAAAGTAACTGGACGATGCACCCTAAAAACGTACATGCAAAATTGAATTGCTGTTTACAGACAGCACATCTAGATAATGTTAATTTACAGCAGGTTATGCAGAGTGGATGGCCATTCGTGTTCAACATCAAGATTGCATAATCCCATTAATTCACTAAACACAACGTCACACTGGTCACTGGTTATACTTGGTCATTGAACAGACAACGTGCCTCATTTCTGACTACTTTGGTTATAGTGTTGTGAAGTTTAGTCATGTTTGTTTCACTGTCCACAATGAGTCATGTACAGCATTAGGACCGTATGTGTATTAATGCTCATGCCATGTGATGAGAGATACACCTTCCCCTCCCCTCACATATGTTCACAGTTTACTACTCCTGCTACATCCTGTCACGGAAAAATAACCAGTAGCTGCATACCTGCAGCAACACATCGACAAAAACAACCTCCAATCCTACCACTCGGTGTTCAGACTAAGATGCAATACGGAGAAGGCAAGCATATCGGTGGTCGACGACGCCTATAACCTCAATGAAGTCAGTCACCTCTGCCTCCAGGTTCGACTCAACCTCTTGCCGCTTTCGATACAGTAGACCACCAGGCACTCACAAACTCCCAACATCGGCACATTGGGATCAGCAATCTTGTCCTACGCTGATTCAAGCCCTACCTCGCCAACCGCCAGTAATTTGTTCAGATGGACTCCCCTAGATTGCCAATACCACCCGTCACCTGTGGAGTCCCGCAGAGGTCCATCCTCTCCCCAGTGATCTTCAATCTATACATGGAGCCACTGGGAGTCCTCCTATCTACACACAACATCCACATCCACCACTACGCCAACAAACAGCTATACCTCAAGATCGACTACATCAAGAACATCCACAGGCTCAAAACCTGCCTCTCGTTGATACAGTCTTGGATGTCCAGTGCATACTTGAAGCTTAACTCCTCCAAGACCAAATTCCTACTCCTCACCAACAACACTAAACACTGAGACATACAGATGAACCCTGAGGGGTTCACACCCAAGCTCACCTCCTGCGCCAAGTCCTCAGCTTCCACATTGACAAACACCTCTCCTTCAAGACACACATAGCAAAGAAAACGGAGACAGTTTGGTATCGGCTCTCCCTCCTGTGGAAAGTCAAGCCCTTCCTCCCTCCGGACAGCTTTAAATCCACCATTTAAGCAAGGTCCTATCCCACCTGGATGGGGCAATGCCCTCCTGGAAAGCCTCCCATCATCTTCCCTTGCCCCTGAGAAGTTTCCTACACGCGGCTGCACACCTTCTCAAGGGTCTACACAGATAAAACCACAGAAACAGCCACATCACTCTGGCCGGTCCGGTGAAGTGCCGGTATATGTTAATACCAGCACTTTAATACCGGACTGGCTGACTTATAATGAGGCCCAGTGTCACAGCATACATGTCTTGGACACAGACTGCACTCTCACACTCAGGAAGAAATGGTCAGGATGGAGAACAGTGATACAATTTGGGTACTGCTTGCACATAACCAACAATTTGTTACGTTGAAGATGCAGGCATACTCCCAGGTGAGGTCGAGGTATGTATTCTCACTGTGAACCCAAAGGTGAGCAGAAGGGACATCATTTTCATGACATGCACTACTAAAAGCAGCAGTCACAGTGAGATGGTGATATATTAATGAACCAGTGACAACACTCATTGTGAAGTAACCGGACATGGTCTGGCAAGGGCGGACTCCATATGTACAAGCTTCCAAGGGACTGGGCCCTGTCCTGGGATATCAAGGTTTGTGACCGGGGAATAGAGACCAGTTCAAGTGCAGAAACTGTTCCTGTATTTCAGGACACTGCTGTGGGCAGTTATGGAATGGGGCAAAAGTCACAGCTCTGCAATCCGGACAAGGTAGAATGTTCAAAAGGGGTTCACTCTGGATCAGTGCCTGGCCAAATGTTCACAGTTTAGTGTTTGTGGCTGTGCAAGTTCATGTCTTGCCAGAGTTCAAGCAAAAAATATCCAAGATAACAGAGCCACATGCTCACAGTGGTCATCAGGACACAGACAGTAACCAAGATGTGGTAACAACAGGGTCCAAAATTGGCTGGTAAAGGCATCTCTGTGGTAACAGCTTCCAATGTTTGCCAGTCCACTACCACATCTGTAGGATTAATCAACTACAAATGATTAGATCCAGAGGTGAGGAAACAGGTGTGTTGGGGCTCTGTATAGGGGTGGCAGTGCAGGGTGTACCTCCTTGGGCTTGAGGTGCAAGATCCAAGGGAGTCAGGTGCTAGAAGTGGGACCTGGATTAGGGTTGTCCTGGAAGCACTGGGTTGGGCTAGCACACGAAGGTTGAAGATAGGACCACTGGCGGATGTGTCCATGGCTGTGGTGGAATCTGGGCGTGGCCATGGAAGATCAAGCAGAGTGGAGGCAGAGTCCTCATCAGGTGCATGAACTCGGCTTTAGTGGGCAGCATGGACGCACACTGGCACCCCGGAGCACTTTATTGCAAATTGCATCGTCAGTAGGATATGGTACGGTCTGGGCCATCTGGGCTAGAGTGCCATTTTCTGCTGGTGAATTTTCATGAGAACCCAGTCGACAGGCTTCAGGGGATGTCGGTAGTTTTGGCAGGACAGCATTGACCTGGGCATGAAGAAAACAGACAGTTTTGACCAACATGTTGTCCTGGAGTACAATGTCATCTTCTAGGTCCTGGAGTACAATGTCATCTTCTAGGTGCAGATTCAGGATGTGTTCTGCTGCAGGGAGCACAAGCCCTATTCACATGGGCAGGCAGGTCATGCTTGTGATGTCAATTATTATGCATGGTGAACAGAGCTAGGGACATTGGCTGCGGCCACTTCTTCCCTGTTTCCTGACACACCTTGGACAACCTCAATTTTGGATCACCATTTCGGCGGGTGATAAACACAGTGAATCTGCTGGGAGATACCTAGTGCTTTACACACTTCTTTAATGGTTTGACCAGTGAAATGGGTGCCTCGATCGCTACCTATAACAAGGGGCAACCAGTGGAGCAAGTTTGCAGAAAATGTTGGGGAGGACATTACATCTAAATGAACGGGACCCCTGCTAAATGAGTGGAACAAAATGGTGTGCCCCAAAGGTTGGGGGGGGACAAACACCCTTGCCTTCCCCTAAAGTTACACCCATAGGGGCAACCCAAATAATGGTATGAATTCAGCATGCAGTTTCTTCACAACTGTGACTGCATCTGCCCTCAAACTTCCACCCACCCAGAAAACACATCCACAATAACGATACAGGAGGAGTAGGTCATACACTGGAGGAGCTGCATGAAACCTACCTGCATATTTAAGAAGGGACCCTCTGGTACTCGACGTTCAGACTGCTTTGTCCTAACCGCTCGCCCAACATTATGAGTCAAACTTGTGGCAAATCTTTCACAATAATGCTGCACTACTGAAGTGAAAACAGGGTTTACCCAATCCATGTCTATAATGCATATCATGAGACTTTTGCCTGAGTGAGCAATGCCGTGGGTCTCTCGAGCCAAAAAGGTAAAGAGTACATTTGGTGCCACCAGGCGGTCATCTGGGGAATGCCAAAGAGAGTATGAGTCTAACTTACAGAGTCGCTGAGCCAGGTCACCTTTTCACCTTGGGGAGCTTGGTCTTAGAGTATGATCAGGCTGGAAAGGGAGGCAATTGTTAACTGTTGGACTGCAACGCAAACAAGAATATCATTGGGAGCCAGCGGTCTATTTAAGGCCATTGAACGAGTGCTGCATTATATGCTAGAACATTTCCTTGGGCAATGAAAGACTGAGAAGGGTTATGTCCTTTGCACTTAACAATGGCCAGGGCAGATGGGAGTAGTAGTGCCTGCAATAGGACGGACACATATTTTCCATTCAAGATAGGGATACCAGTGGATATTGGGTACCCTATCTGCTTTCATAGTACACCGAAATTATGCACAAAACCATGAGTGTATCTGGAGTCAGTGTAAACAGTGCCTGATTTACCATGAGCCAGGCCACACGCATGAATGAGGGAAAGGAGTTCTGCGACCTGGGCAGATTTGGCCATTGGCAATTGGTATGCCTCAAGGACATCATGGGGGATACACAAAGACCAACCATACACAAGTTCACCTGTCCCTTGATTTCGTAGACACAAGCCATCCACAAAGAAAGTCAGCTCAGGGTTCTGCAGTGGGACATCTAAGAAATCATCACAGGATGACAAAAGCATTTCTAGTACCACGAGGCAGTGGTGTGGTTGTCCGTCCTGCGAGGTGGTCAGCAGAGAAGCAGGGTTAAACACAGAGCAGTGATGCAATGTTACATTTGCATCAGAAATTAGCAGTTTCCTTTACTTTGTTAAGCGGTAATGCAATACATGTTGTGTCTTCCCTTTTAAGCAACAGGGCCAGCACTGAGGGGGGCATTGAAACTGTGTTGGGGTGACCCTGTACTAATGTTTCAGTCTTTTCAATCAACAGAACTGAGCCAGAAACAGCTCGCAGGCAGACTGGGAGGCCTGCTTCCTCCGGATCTAGGGCTACACCGTGATAGGACACAGGTCGATATTTATCACCATGCAATTGTGTAAACACCCCTTGGGGGAAGCCTTTTCGTTCATCACAGTACAACACAGATGGCTTATCATAATCAGGTAGACCCAATGCTGCGGCCATTTTGAGTGCTTGATTTATGGTGACAAAGGTATCTCCAGCGTCCTAGGACCATGACAGGGGTCCTGGGGTCGAATCATGCATGAGAGTTTGAAGGGGTTAAACTTTTGTGGCATACCCTAGGATCCATTGCTTATAGTAACCACCCAGAGGAATCCTCTCATTTGCTTCCTGGTTTGGGGCTTTGGGACCTTCTGGATCACTGCAATACGATCCTGGAACAAATGTCTTTCCTCAGCTGAAATCTCATGGCCCAGATAACACACAAAGGACAAGCACAACTGTAATCTGTCTTTTAATGGCTAGTGACTTTTTTCAGCAAGTACTGTCAACAAAGTGAGGGAGTCCTGCTTGGGGAAGCCAGACGTAGTTTGTCGATGCTAGACTAGCGTAGACCCCCCTGGGAACACCACTCAGTCATCCTCCTGCTTCAAGATTTGGAAAAACAAGGTGGGGCTCTCTACATAGCCTATTGGATGACATGAAGATTTATACATAAAGGCAAACAGGTACTGACTGTCGGAGTGGACCAGGATAGAGAAACATTCTGAACACAAATCTACAACAGTGGTAGCTGGGTTAGGAACCATTGGAAAGTCTGACAGCAGCATTTACTACTCGCAAGTCATGTTGGAAATGGTAAACCTCTTTACCTAGTTTCTTTGTGGGCAGAATTGGGGTACTGCAGGGGCTCTGTGTGGGCACAATGATACCTTAATAGGGCAGAAACTCTATCGCGGGGCGGACACCTTCCTCTGCTTGTCAGGAGATAGGATACTGAAGTACACATGACAGAGGTTTGGCTTTGTTTAGTGTGATCTTGACTGGCTCAGCATTAAGCATATAACCAGCTTCATTTGCAGGGGGGACCATAATTTATCAAGAACTCGGTCCGATATTCCCTGTTGTAACAATAGTGTACTGTCTGGGTCTCCTGGGTTTGAATGAGGAATCTCCTGAAACGCTTCCCAAATCCTGTGTTCTCTACGGGCTGGGATATCAAGAAAAATACATCAATGGAACAACTCAATTTACACAGTAGATCTAACCCAAGCAGATTAACAGGAGAACCTGGATTCAATGAGGATTCATGATCATCTGAAATAGGACCCAATGTGACAATAAGCGGTGGAGATAGGAGAGCAGGGGGCATGTGTGCATCATGATTTATTCAACTTTGTCAGGGTTTATTGGATGGTCATTCTCAACTCAAGGAGTTCCTTTCCCTCCCCAATGAAGGTGTTACAAAACAAAGCGCTTAGCAGATTCAAATTTGGTTAGGCCTCCAACCTGTATAAGACCATTCAGCAGATACCCTCTGTATTACCAATAAGCTAGAAACCAGGCTGGTGTATAGAAAAAATAGGGTATATTTATGTAAATTTCCACAATGAACAATAACTCACAACAACACCAGCCACCAATTTCGTGGCACAACACAATAATCACAATTGCAAATTACTTGCATCAAGTGACTGACATGTATTTCTTAATAGACTTTCAGCTAACACAACAAACACAGGTTGAATTTGAAGATTTGATATCAAAACACACATAGGATTTCTTTTCACAATACCAGATAGGAAATTTAAAAGAAACTCACAGTGATGGCTTGGTTATCACAATGCTCTTCGGTCCCGGCAACCTCCCACCCCCAGGCATCATTTATATATGACCCCTTTGGTTTGGAAGCAGGGAGGGGGAATATAACGGGTATTTCGTTTGGGCTTTTTATTTGAAATGCAAGGTCTGGGAAATTAATTCAATGACAACACACATTCAAATGAAATGCAGGGTTTGGGGAATGTGGAATGAATGAGAAAATGTGTTTGGAACAGTTCATTTTCATAGAAAATGCAGGGTGTTGGGATTTTCATTTTGGGGACACTAGCCCATTCAAATGAACAGCAGGGTTCCCAATTACATTAAAGACTAGAGTAATTTACTGTGCACTGGGCTAATCTTTGACAAATATGAATTTTGACAAAACCATCACCAGTGGTATCTGATCCTATGGGAATTCATTAAATTATATTTTTAGTCAAAAAAGCTAAGGGTATAACGCTTTTACCCTCATTACCCCCAATAGAAGAGCACCCACAAATGAAAAGAAATAGGTTAAAACACACAGCTTCCCCTCACACTTCCGTTTAAAATGGATATGGTGTTTTTCTCTAAGGGAATTAATTAAGTGATATTTGTAGTCAAATATGGCCAGGGTATACACAGTTTTGCTCCCCCACACACTAATGGAAAGGGATTAAGGCAGGTAGTTCCCCACACAATTGATAGCTGTGGAATATATCTACTTACATGGGAGATTTCTGTTCTTTGCTCAGGAGGCCAGACAGATTTTAGAACCTTCTTTTTGTAAGCAGCTCACACCTCATGCCTCTATTACAGCAAGGTCCCTCCAACCAGATGTTACGCCTGTCTCTCAGATAGGGCTCCCAGATTCCAGGCAAAAGTCTCCAGCAAGTGGCACAGGGTCATTTTATTGGGTCATGACAGTCTAAGAGGTCAGTTCTGTTGACTGGCTTAGCTGACCCTTCCAAAATGTTGATCTAACTCTTTATAGTTCTTTGGCATTTCACCCTGACTGAAAACCAGAGTTTCTTGGTGGGCCCAGCCCAAAGGTCTTGTGGTCAAAGTTTCAGACGCACAAACCTTTCTGTTCAGTATGGAAAACAAGCTACATACATAATTCAAACAGAATAGCCCTTTAAATTGAAAATATGTTTTTTACACATGACTTCTGTAGGGCATCTGGGCCAGTTGTCAAGGAATTAAATATTTCTGTAATACAATAATTAAAAAGGTATGAATCTCACTTTCAGTATTATTCACACATATGCCGCAGATAAGATGGGAAACTAGTGTTCACATCTACAACAAGTAGGCCTTTCCTTTTAAATTATGTCATTTTGTATGTTGAGAAGTAAGTATTTTATTTGTAACAAATGAAAATTGCTTGGCTTCCCTTTAGATTTCTGGATCACTGTCTGTGCTGCATTGAAGTCAATGTGACATGCTGCTATCTGTTTCCTTAAATTAAATGGAAGTCTTTCATATTTTATGAAAACAGCATTTTCAGCCACAACTGTCTTTTGCATTGTATTAGCCACATCCAGCAGTTTTCATTTCTCACGCACATATTCCTTCACTTGAGCGCCTGTCCATTTTGATAATGTTCAGATATGCCAATTTTTGTTCCTTCACCAGGCCTTATGTCGGAAATCAATGTTTGAGCTGGCCTGCATATTCCAATAGGTTTCAAAATCAACTAGCTTCATTCTCAATAAAGGGCTTGCAAGGCCTCTAAAGTCTCTGTAACTCAGGTGCTGAATTTACACCCCACATATTCCCCTTGGCTCTTTAACTCGAGTCACTCAAAGGAAAGAGCAAGGGAGATTGTTTTTTTTTCTTCATTTTTGCTTTTTATTTATGATTTTCATCTTTGGAGCATGTCCACTCTTTTTCCCATCCTGAGAGAGAGTGTGCTCTGATCTGCACTGCTATCTCTTTGGATTATGAAGTTTTGGTCTTGAAACCCCTCCCTTTTAGGATCCTCCTACCCCTAGGCTGTGAAGGTAAGGAGGGCTTGAGGCTGCAAAGAGGAGTAAAAGAGAGGTTAAGTATATTATACAGTTCTTCTTTCCCCCAGTATTATAGGCAAACAATTAAAAACACAAAACATCACATAATACATTGACATTTATTTCCCTTACATGAACATTTTTACAAACATAATTTTTCTTATCCTGATTTTTGTACATTCTTTAAGAGTATGAATTAATTTACTCCCTGTATATATGTAATATCCTCCATCAGGGTTTCCATTCTTTCCTTTCATTCTTCAGGTGGTTCCTGGGCTCTACCCTCACTGGACTCTCAATTGGTTGTAAAGCCTGTCCAGTGTGACAGCTCTTCAAATGATTTATATGGACTCATTTCTGTTCCGTATGTTCTCCTTTACGGATGCAAATCTAATAGGCAACCAGGGAAATGTTATTGCTGATTCAAAGGCACCACGCCAAGAAGGAAGGAACTTCCACTCCTTGGTGTGGTTCCTTTGAAAATTTTACAGGTAGACCCTGTCACCTGTTTCGTAATTCTTCTTGGTAGTCTTTAAGTCATAGTAGGTTTTCATTCCTTCCGCTGACTTTTCTAAATTTCGCTGAGCATAAGAAAAAGCATGCTAAAGGTGCTTCCTTATATTTTCAAAGTACTCATGGGTAGTTGATGCATTTATCAGTGTCTGCTCTTGAGTTCTGTAGAGCAGATGTTGAGGTAGCACCATCTTTTGTCCAGTCATGAGCTCAAATGGAGAAATGTTTGTTGCAGAAGATGGGATGGGCCTAATAGTCATCAGTACAAGCGGTAATCGGATGTCCCAACTAGGTCCAGAGTCCACCACAAACTTCTTCAAGATCCCCACAATTTTCTTATTGCACCTCTCAACTCCCCTGCTTGAAGCTAGGCGGTAGGCAATGTGGAGTTTTCTTTTTACCCCTAAAAACTCCCACATCTTGATCATCACCTCGCTGGTAAAATGACTTCCTCTGTCCCACTCAATGCTTTGGGGGAGGCCAAAATGAAAGAATATGTGATTCATTTTGGGGCAGGTGTCTCCTACTTACAATTCAGGGCCAGAAGACATTCTAACAACTTGGTAAACAAACATGTTACTGTCAACATGTATTTGTTTCCTCTAGAGGAGTGAATCACTGGCCCAATGAAATTGACTTGCAAATCTGACCAAGGCAGTATCATTGCGCTTTTCTGTAGGGGAGCTCTGTGTGTGAGAGAACTTGGCTGAAAATTAACACACACCAGATACCACTTAGAGGTTGAGGTCCTGCCCCATGTGTGGCCAGTATATAACCTTGCACAAGATTTCTAATGTTGTATGAAACCCCATATGACGGCAGTTGCTGCGTCATGGGCGTGACTCAACACCAGGCTTTGGAATGAGGTAGGTACCACTCACTAGTCACATCCAGATTGGGATTTCCGTACCAACAAACAGTCTTGGATTTGGAACCTTTTGGAAAACTTCATCAACACACGCAAATCCTCTTTCCCAATTTAATCAGATTCTGTCAGGCAACAATTAACGGGGTCCTCAATATGTTGATTACATTTCCCATTTATCTGGTCCTCTTTTTGTGCAGTAATCAAATCTGCATCTGGGGTTTCTTTACTCCACTGTGCAGTTGAGAGTTCATTGTTGGCATGGGTTTGGGACCTGGTGGCCACAGTAACTTGGACATCCCCCAACAGGGATTCGGTTTCCACAAAATCCTTGTGAATGGCTCCGGTTTTTGCCAACTGGTCAGCCAATTAATTTCCAGTCTAGTCTGTTCCCTCTATTTTGGAGTGACCTCTGATCTTTTTCCAATAGATGGTCATCTCATTAGAGGTTATCAGATCATCAATTGATTGGATTAATTTCCAATGCGTTAGAGGTTTATTGTTTGCACACAGCATGCCTTGATTTTTCCAGTTAACCAGGTGTTCCATGAACCCATTCCTGACATAATCAGAGTCAGTGATCATGACCAGCTGTTTGAGTTGGTGGTGTGCTGCAGTGAGGATGGCTTGATGTACCACCATCAGCTCTGCCACCTGACTACTTCGGGGACCTATTTTGCATCCAGCAAAGCATCATTCACCCACGCATTCCCAATGCCGCCACTAGTTCCTTTTCCTCGTGATTGTTATGGTAAAAGCACCCATCCACATAAACTGTGGGTATACCCTGACACGTGTCTTCCTCATAGACTTTGTGCTGGGAAGTAGGGTACATCTCCATATTGTTATTGGTCCTTATACTTTAATCCTCAAGATAGTTTTCCTGACACAGTCATGTAAGTCAGCCAATCCTTGCGCTAGAGGATTCTTCTTGTTTTGGCCAAATCTGACCTCCACAGGAAAGCCTTGAATGGACAGAATCCAGAGAGTAATTCTGGAATTACTTTCGTTCCCTATTCGGATTCGGTTACTTTGTAAGTATTGCAAAGGTTGGTGAGGAGTCTCCACACTGATATCCTCTCCCTGGATAAACAGGTAGTCATTTCTCAAAGCCCACAACATTGCCAGTAGTGCGTTTTCACAATCATTGCATTTTTTTCTCCACAGAGGACAAAGTTTTGCATGAGTACAAGATGACGTTGTTGACCTTGTCATGCTACTGATACAATACTGTTGTTAGGCAGGTATCTGAAAACCGTATCTCCTAGAAGAACTCTTTGTTCTATATGGGGTAAGCCAAACAAGGAGCCTGGGAAAGGTTTCTTTTTAGTTGTTTTACTGCCTCGGATCGTTTCGGACCCCAATCCCACTTCACTCTGGCCTTTGATAAATGGACCAAATATCAAGTTATTGTTATTGTTATTGTTATTTTGCACTTATATAGCGCCTTATATACCATTGGTATGGTCTGAAGGCGCTGGTAGGTTGAACGCCCTTGGGAACCGAAGTTCAGATCAGTAGAGAGAGTAGGGAGAGTCAAAAGGTGCGTGTGAGCACCGGATATGTGTGCAGCTTGTGCGGTACACGTGTAATAGCTGCTCCTTATCGGTAGGTGTGGTGGTTGAGAGATCAGGAGAATGTGTTCGTTCTGGCAGGATTTATCCGGAACGGATGTGGCTGCGTTAGGCCTGAGGGAAACGCCTGGCTGGGGATGTGGGACCAGCAGTGTTTACATAGAGTGATGTGGAGTAAGCGGGGGATGTTCGTATGAGAACAGTTATACCGAATGGTGTCATAGTATCTCTGTGTTCTAGTTGAGTGGTGATGTAAGGAGAGAGTAAGCTTGGGGTGTGGTGTGATGGGTTATATGCTCTTTCAGTGTGCAAACTTCTAAAAGCAACTTTCCCAGAGAGGGAACTGGGCGAACTTCTAAGTACAATTTTCCATACAGAGTCTATTGGGAACAGTTCTAAAATCATTTCATCAGAGAGGGTATTGGACTCGTATCCGCAGTCATCCGCCCTCCGCAGCCGTCCGCCCTCCGCAGCCGTCCGCCCTCCGCAGCCGTCCGCCCTCCGCAGCCGTCCGCCCTCCGCAGCCGTCCGCCCTCCGCAGCCGTCCGCCCTCCGCAGCCGTCCGCCCTCTACAGTCGTCCGCCCTCTACAGTCGTCCGCCCTCCATAGTCGTCCGCCTTTCACGGTCAGCCGCCCTCCACACTCATCTTCCAAAGGTATCCGCCCTCCACAGACAACCGCCCACCACAGACAACCGCCCACCACAGACATCCGCCTTGCACAGTCATCCGCCTTGCACCGTCATCCGCCTTGCACAGTCATCCGCCCTCTATGGTCATCCGCCTTCCACACTCATTTTCCACACACATCTTTCCCAGGCAACCGCTCTCCACAGTCTACCTCCATCCATACCCCTTTTCCAAAGGCATTCGCTCTCCACAGTCGTCCGCCTTCCCAGTTATCTGTTTTCGATGGTCATCCGCCCTCCACAGTCATCCGCCCTCCACCGTCATCCGCCCTCCACCGTCATCCGCCCTCCACCGTCATCCGCCCTCCACCGTCATCCGCTCTCCACAGATTACCGCTTTCCAGCGGACATCCGTCCTCCACAGTCATCTTCCACAGGCATACACCCTCCACAGGCACACACCCTCCGCAGTCGTCCGCCCTGCCCAGTCGTCCGCCCTGCCCAGTCGTCCGCCCTACCCAGTCATCCGCCCTACCCAGTCATCCGCCCTACCCAGTCATCCGCCCTACCCAGTCATCCGCCCTCCACAGTCATCCGCCCTCCACAGTCATCCGCCCTCCACAGTCATCCGCCCTCCACAGTCATCCGCCCTCCACAGTCATCCGCCCTCCACAGTCATCCGCCTTCCACAGTCATCCGCCTTCCACAGTCATCCGCCTTCCACAGTCATCCGCCTTCCACAGTCATCCGCCATTCCATAGTCATCCGCCCTCCGTAATCATCTGTCAGCAGCGTTCATCTTCCACGCGCATTCCACTTGTCGGTGCTCAGTCGGTCTCCCACTTCCGGCCTCTCACCCTACACATTCCTGTGCTTTCGACATTCTTCCGCTCTTCCACACCCTGTCGCTCCCCCATTTAGTCGCCGATACTTTTCTCTATTCATTGTGCGCATCTGCTCTAGACGTTCTTCTGCTCTGTATGCTCTCTTCGATCAACAGGCTCTTTCGCTCTGTATGCTCTTCCAATTCTCCACCTTCCTCCACTTTCTACACATAGCCGCTCTTCATACTTGGACCGCTTTCTACAGTCAGTTGGTTTACATACTCATCCGTCATCCCCATCGATTTTGCTCGTATTATTTATCGGGTCTCCAGACCCAGCCGTCTGCCAGACGTACCAGTCAACCGCTTTCATCCTACACATTCATTTATACTTGTCTAGAATCATCTTTATTCATTCGTCCTTCTCAATCATCTGTTCATCACACTCATCGTCTTTCCAAGCTCGTCCATGCTCTATTTTTCTTTTATCAGTGGTCAATTTGTGTTATTCACTGTTTGCATCTACATTACTCGCTTTAATTTCTTTTCAGAATATTTGATACAATACGTTTTTGCATTTGGTTTTGCTTTGGGTGCTTCGCTGGGTCGGTGTTATTTTGATGATGCTAGAACGGAACCGGTAGGTTTTAGGGAAAGAGCCAGGTTTTCAGAAGTTTGCGGAAAGCTGTTAGCTCCTCGGTTAGCCTGATGTGGGGTGGGAGAGAGTTCCACAGGGTTGGGGCTAGGGCTGAGAATGATGCTCCGCCCAACCTGACTGAGTTTGTCTTAGGAATTACTAGGAGGCCGGCTGTGCTTGATCTGAGGGTGCGAGTGGGGTGATAAGCTATTAGTTTTTCTTGAAGATATTGTGGTCCAGTTTTATGTACTGCTCGATGGGTGAGGCATAAGGTTTTGAAAGCTACCCTACGGGCTACTGGTAGCCAGTGGAGTGTCTTGAGGGCTGGGGATACGTGGTCTCTTGGACCAAGCGCAAGTAGCACTTTGGCCGCCGCGTTTTGTGCTCTTTGAAGTTTGTTCATTTGGTAGGCATGGATTCCGAGGTATAGGGGGTTGCCGTAGTCCAGCCGTGAGATGATGATTGATTGTACCGCAGAGACTCTGTTAGGAAATGATAGATATGGAAAGATGCGCCTAAGGTTTTTGAGGTGGTAGTGGCAGGACTTTGAGACATTGTTGACTTGGCGCGAGAGTGTTAGGTCAGAGTCTAGGGTGCATCCAAGATTTTTCACTGTGTTGGAGGGTATCGGTGAGTTGCCCATGGCGGTTGGCCAGGGAAGAGGGTGCGGGAGAAGATCTGGGTTGCCGCACACCATGATTTCTGTTTTGGAGGGGTTTAGCAGGAGGTGGTTTTGGGTCATCCAGCGTTCAATGTTAAGGAGGCAGGATGTCAGGTCAGGTTGTGAGTTAGGATTCGTGTTCAAGAATTTTAGAATCAGTTGTGTGTCATCGGCGTAATTGTAACATAGGATGTTGTGTGCACGAATTATCGGTGGGAGGGTGGTCAGGTAGAGATTGAAGAGGAGGGCAGATAGACACGCTCCTTGTGGGACTCCTGTGTCAACTGGTCGGGCTTGGGAGGTAAAGTTGGAGAGTGTTGTTATTTGGTGCCTGTCCTTGAGGAATGAGGCTATCCATTTGAGGGCGGTTCCACGTATTCCTAGGGAGTGGAGGCGATCAAGGAGTATTGAGTGATTGATCGTGTCAAAGGCGGCTGATAGGTCGAGAAGGATTAGTGCGGCGCATCCCGCGGAGTCAGCAGTCATTTTAAGGTCGTCCCAGATAGAGGTTAGGGTGGTTTCAGTTCCGTGACAAGTTCTGAAGCCTGATTGGGCGGGGTCTAGGAGTTTGTTGGCTTCAACAAAGGCGTTAAGTTGAGAGTAGGCGGTTCGGTCAATGAGTTTGGCGAGGAACCTGGTGTTTGATATGGGGCGGTAATTTTTGGGCTCAAGCGGGTCGTGCGAGGGTTTTTTAATCAGGGGTTTGACGTGCGCCAATTTGAATGCGTCTGGAAAGGTACCGGAGGAGAGGGAAGCATTTATGATAGATCTTGCGTGTTCTCCTGCACAGGTGGAGGCAAAGATTTCTTTAAGGGTAGTGGCAGGGCATGGGTCCAATTGTGATCCGGATGGTTTGCGGGCAGATAGGAGTTTGAGAAACT
This sequence comes from Ambystoma mexicanum, assembly GCF_040938575.1. Classification (NCBI taxonomy): domain Eukaryota; kingdom Metazoa; phylum Chordata; class Amphibia; order Caudata; family Ambystomatidae; genus Ambystoma; species Ambystoma mexicanum. Next base: position 727,882,857 of record NC_090924.1, read on the forward strand.
GTTCTGTTGTTAATGGACTGAAGGAGTCGAACGTTGGTTGCGTGGAGGGTGTAGCTGATGGGTTGGGTGGTAAGGACTGAGGATTGTCTAGTGGCTGTAAGAGTGCTAGTTTGGAGGTTAGAGTATTTGTCCTTTCTATAGCAGTGGAGTAGAAGTGGAGAGAGAGTGAGTCACAGAGTGATTGCGATGCGGTCGGGATGGTTGTGTTACAAGCTGGGTTGGTGAATTCGGAGATAATTTTGTGGAGTTCTTTGCTTGGGTTTTTGCAGTTTAGGATTCGGGAGTTGTAGTGGGCCTTTTTTGTTTTCCGGATTTCGGCTTTGTACCGATACAGGTGTCGGGCTAAGGTGGTCCTGCTCTCATGGGTTTTCTCTTTATGCCATTTGCGTTCTAGGTGTTTGTATAGTCGTTTAGTGGTCTTCAGCTCAGGAGTGAACCATCTGGGGAAAGGGCCACGGCGGATTGATGGTTTGCAGGGGGGGGGTGAGGCGCATCAGAGATGCGCTAAGCCATGAATCAAGGGCTTCAGGGGTGAGATGGTTGTTGAGAGGGCAGGCTGGTGGTGGAGACTGGAGGAGAACCTCGGCTAGGTCTGGGGTGATTATTAGTTTCTTCCAGCATTTGCCTATGTTCGGAAGTTCGGATACGAGTAGGGGGAGGGGTTCGGGTGAGTGGATGGTGAAAGAGAGAATGTAGTGATCAGACCAGATGATAGGGGTGGGCGGCATTAGCTGAATCAGGTTGTTGGAGCTAAAGATGGCATCGAGAGTGTGTCCTTTATAGTGGGTCGGTCCGTTTATGTGGGGTTGGAGGTTAATTGCATCTAATCCGTCAACCAGGGAGTATGTCATAGGGTTGGTGGGGATGTCGAGCCATATGTTGAAGTCTCCAAGAAGGGTGAGGTTGGGATGGTTTATTTGGAGGGTGGCGATAGAGTCGCACAGGTTATTTGCGAAGTGTCTATCGTAGCCTGGGGGCCTGTAGCTTATTAGGAAGCTGTGTGAGAGCGATGGTGATAGGGATAGTTTAACAAGGAGAGATTCGCAGGATGGAATGGAGGGTTGGTTATTGATGATTGAGGCGCGAAAGAGAGATTTGAAGACGAATGCTAGCCCTCCTCCCCTGGACGGACGGTTCAGTGGGATGAGGGAGTAGTTGGGGGGAAAGGCTTCGTGGGCGATTGGGCCGAAGTCGTCAGAGAGCCAGGTTTCAGTGATGAAAACTAGGTCTGGTTTGTCAGAGGTGAGGAGGTCAAAGATGGAGTGTCTGTTTTTTGCTATTGATCGGGCGTTAAATAGGATGCAGTTCACATCGGCAGTCGGGGATGATCTTGGTGGTGGGGGGTGAGGGTGCAGTGGTGGAGGGTTTGGGTGGGGGAGGGTGGGTTGGGTGATGATGGGTGGGAATAGTGGGCGAGCAGAGAGATTGGCAGGCTTCGGGAGGGGTTGGGAGGCTGCGTGTGGTAGGATGATCGGGATTTGGAAGGGGGATTTAAAAGAGGGATGTTGACGGTAAGGGGTTTCAGTTGCAGCTGATGAGAAGTCGAGGGAGAGGGGTTTCAGGTGGGGGGAGGCCGCGGGGGATAGGGGGGATTGCGGGATAGATGTGGTTGGTCGAGATAGGGGGGGCGAGGAGTGCTGTGAGATTGAGGGGGACCAGGAACGTTTCCTCTTTAGTTTCCTTGCTGCGGCTGGTGTGTGGGAGAGAGTGGGGGGGTCGGAGGGTGAGTGAGAGGCAGCTTCGGTCCTTGCTAGGACTAGCCGTGCAGTTTTTAGGGAGGGGAAGGGGTGAGGTCGAGTGGGGATGGTGGCAGGGGTATAAGGGGAGGGCGGGAGTTGGGTGGTTGCAGGGTGGGGTGAGACAGGTAGGATAGAGGGGGGAGCGGGTATGGGTAATGCTGGTGGGTCAGGGGTGGGGTTCAGAGGATGAGTGGTCTTGGGGTGGGTGGCTCGCCATCGTGCCCCCCTTGCTTGGTGTTTGGAGAGGGGAAGAGCAGGGGGTGCGAGATAGGGTGGGGGGGTTTGGGTGGGGCGGGAGGGGACGGGGGACAGATCGGAGAGTGGGGGTGGTCCATGGGTGGTGTTTCTGACTGATTCTGGTTGAGTGGGAGCGCTCATGATTGGTGTAACTTCTACATGCAACTTTCCTCAGGCTAATGGGCACAATACCTAAATGTGGGAACACAGCTAGATGCAATTGTGAATAATTCTACATGCGACTTTCCTCAGGGAGGCTAATGGGCACAGCACCTAAATGCAATTGGGAACACTTCTAGATGCAACTTTCTTCAGAGAGGCTGATGGGTATAATATCAGATGCAATTGGGATCACTTCTAAATGCAATTTGCCTCAGAGAGGCTATTGGGTGCAACTCCTGAATGCAATTGGGAACACTTCTAAATGCAATTTTCCTTAGAGAGGCTGATGGGTATAATATCAAATGCAATTGGGATTGCTTCTAAATGCAATTTGCCTCAGAGAGGCTATTGGGCGCAACTCTTGAGTGCGGTTGGGAACACTTCTAGATGCAACTTTCTTCAGAGAGGCTATTGGGCACAACACCTAAATGCAATTGGGAACGGTTCAAAATGCAATTTTTCTTGGAGAGGCTAATGGGTACAATATCAAATGCTAATGGGCACAATATTAGATGCAATTGGGATCACTTCTAAATGCAATTTGCCTCAGAGAGGCTATTGGGTGCAACTCCTGAATGCAATTGGGAACACTTCTAAATGCAATATTCCTCAGAGAGGCTATTGGGCGCAGCGCGTAAATGTAATTGGGAACACTTCTAAATGCAATTTACCTTGGAGAGGCTAGTGGGCGCAACTCCTGTATGCAATTGGGCGCAGTATTAAATACAGTTGGGCACACTACTGAATGCACTTGATAACACTTCTAAATGCAATTTTTCTCAGAGAGGGTAGTGGGCACAGCACCTAAATGCAATTGGGAACACTTCTAGATGCAACTTTCTTCAAAGAGGCTATTGGGCGCAACACCTAAATGCAATTGGGAACACTTCTAGATGCAACTTTCTTCAAAGAGGCTATTGGGCGCAACACCTAAATGCAATTGGGAACACTTCTAGATTCAACTTTCTTCAAAGAGGCTATTGGGCGCAACACCTAAATGCAATTGGGAACACTTCTAGATGCAACTTTCTTCAAAGAGGCTATTGGGCGCAACACCTAAATGCAATTGGGAACACTTCTAGATGCAACTTTCTTCAAAGAGGCTATTGGGCGCAACACCTAAATGCAATTGGGGACACTTCTAGATGCAACTTTCTTCAAAGAGGCTATTGGGCGCAACACCTAAATGCAATTGGGAACACTTCTAGATGCAACTTTCTTCAAAGAGGCTATTGGGCGCAACACCTAAATGCAATTGGGAACACTTCTAGATGCAACTTTCTTCAAAGAGGCCATTGGGCGCAACACCTAAATGCAATTGGGAACACTTCTAAATGTAGTTTTCCTCAAAGAGGCTAGTGGGCACAGCACCTAAATGCAATTGGGAACACTTCTAGATGCAACTTTCTTCAAAGAGGCTATTGGGCGCAACACCTAAATGCAATTGGGAGCACTATTAAATACAGTTGGGGACACTACTGAATGCACTAGATAACACTTCTAAATGCAATATTCCTCAGAGAGGCTATTGGGCGCAGTTCAGAGAGAGGCTATTGGGCACAATTTCTAAATACACTTATAGGTTATTGGGTACAACTTCCAAATGCATATTTCACATACAGAGGGCAGAGTTTCAGAATGCAAATCTAGTGGATTTACTGTGGCGATGCTTTGTTAGTTGAGTGGTAGGGTAGTATGGCCTGAGGTAATTGCTTCTAGCCCCGCCCTTTCCACACTTACTTGATGTTGGCTTCTTGCTTCTCCTGCTGATACCTGCAGATACAACCTGGAGTCGTCTCTGTAGGAGCCGTCCTTTGCCTCAGGTCCTTAGCTGATGGGCTGCCGGGCAGAGGGCTGCCCTGGAGGGACTGGTAATGAGTGCAGATCTTCCTGTCAGGGCCAATCAGGGCTGGGGGGCGGGCTGGGAGGCGGGCGGGCGAAGGATTCCGGAAGAGGGAGGCAGGGAGACCACGGGGCAACGCGGGGCCGGGGGGGGTAGAAATACAAAAAAGGACACGCGGAAAGGGGTCGCGGATGGGGGCGCACTCACCTGCTCCTCAGATGGAAAGAGGAGTAGGTGCAGTGGAACGGGTCGCTAGACCCAGCAAGGCTAAAATTGGTGACCAATCAGGGCTGGGGGGCGGGCTGGGAGGCGGGCGGGCGAAGGATTCCGGAAGAGGGAGGCAGGGAGACCACGGGGCAACGCAGGGCCGGGGGGGGAGAAATACAAAAAAGGACACGCGGAAAGGGGTCGCGGATGGGGGCGCACTCACCTGCTCCTCAGATGGAAAGAGGAGTAGGTGCAGTGGAACGGGTCGCTAGACCCAGCAAGGCTAAAATTGGTGACCAATCAGGGCTGGGGGGCGGGCTGGGAGGCGGGCGGGCGAAGGATTCCGGAAGAGGGAGGCAGGGAGACCACGGGGCAACGCGGGGCCGGGGGGGGAGAAATACAAAAAAGGACACGCGGAAAGGGGTCGCGGATGGGGGCGCACTCACCTGCTCCTCAGATGGAAAGAGGAGTAGGTGCAGTGGAACGGGTCGCTAGACCCAGCAAGGCTAAACTTGGTGACCAATCAGGGCTGGGGGGCGGGCTGGGAGGCGGGCGGGCGAAGGATTCCGGAAGAGGGAGGCAGGGAGACCACGGGGCAACGCGGGGCCGGGGGGGGGAGAAATACAAAAAAGGACACGCGGAAAGGGGTCGCGGATGGGGGCGCACTCACCTGCTCCTCAGATGGAAAGAGGAGTAGGTGCAGTGGAACGGGTCGCTAGACCCAGCAAGGCTAAACTTGGTGACCAATCAGGGCTGGGGGGCGGGCTGGGAGGCGGGCGGGCGAAGGATTCCGGAAGAGGGAGGCAGGGAGACCACGGGGCAACGCGGGGCCGGGGGGGAGAAATACAAAAAAGGACACGCGGAAAGGGGTCACGGATGGGGGCGCACTCACCTGCTCCTCAGATGGAAAGAGGAGTAGGTGCAGTGGAACGGGTCGCTAGACCCAGCAAGGCTAAAATTGGTGACCAATCAGGGCTGGGGGGCGGGCTGGGAGGCGGGCGGGCGAAGGATTCCGGAAGAGGGAGGCAGGGAGACCACGGGGCAACGCGGGGCCGGGGGGGGGAGAAATACAAAAAAGGACACGCGGAAAGGGGTCGCGGATGGGGGCGCACTCACCTGCTCCTCAGATGGAAAGAGGAGTAGGTGCAGTGGAACAGGTCGCTAGACCCAGCAAGGCTAAACTTGGTGACCAATCAGGGCTGGGGGGCGGGCTGGGAGGCGGGCGGGCGAAGGATTCCGGAAGAGGGAGGCAGGGAGACCACGGGGCAACGCGGGGCCGGGGGGGGAGAAATACAAAAAAGGACACGCGGAAAGGGGTCGCGGATGGGGGCGCACTCACCTGCTCCTCAGATGGAAAGAGGAGTAGGTGCAGTGGAACGGGTCGCTAGACCCAGCAAGGCTAAAATTGGTGACCAATCAGGGCTGGGGGGCGGGCTGGGAGGCGGGCGGGCGAAGGATTCCGGAAGAGGGAGGCAGGGAGACCACGGGGCAACGCGGGGCCGGGGGGGGGAGAAATACAAAAAAGGACACGCGGAAAGGGGTCGCGGATGGGGGCGCACTCACCTGCTCCTCAGATGGAAAGTGACCTCTGTGTAGTCTTCAATCAACTTTCTCCTATAATAAGTGGGACAAAGAAGGCTTCTTAATTCTCACAGAGTAGTAGGGTCTTTCAATTTCAATAAGGCTTCACCTTTTTCACCTGGGTACTGAGACCCTCAGGAGTGACCTCATGCCATAAGAAGTTCACACAGGTCTTACACCACTGTGCCTTCTGGAAGGACAGTTTTGGTCTGGCTTTCTACAACTGGGTCAGAACTGCTATGTGTTCCTCCACAGTTGAGCTCTTGATCAAAACATCATCCACATAGGCCAGATTTCCCCTTTTGCCAAAATCGGGCATAGCATTATGTAGGAAGATGTTACATTTGTTGCTGGAGTTTATGTATCCAAAGGGGGTTCGGGTCCATGTGTAGTGCTGCCCCCCCCCGAAGGTAAAGGCAAGCTTGTACTGGTCTTCTCTACTCACAGGTATTGTCCAGTAACCATTGGTCAGGTCAAGGGCAGTGTACACCTTTTACCCTTGGATCTGTGCCAGCTCTTGATTGTTATAGGGAAGTGGGCATCTTGACATGTGGACGCATTTGTTCAACTCCCTCAGGACTGCACATAGTATCCATTGGCCGCTGGGTTGGAGTATCCCCAGTACCGGGTTGTTAAAGGTACTGTGGATTGGACAAATTATCCCACAGGATTCTAAGTTTTTAATAATCTCTAGAAGTAACTCACTGGACAGGAGAGGTAACCGGTATTGTTTCACAAACACTGGAGCCATCTGGGGGTCTGTGGGTATGGTGGTTGAATGGGTATTACCCAAATTGTTCATTTACAATTGTTCGAATGAACAATTGACCGAATTTAAAGGGTCACAATTGACCTTTTCACAATTGACCACACATATATATGTATATATATATATGTATATATATATCGCTTTGGTAAGATATATATATATATATATATATATATATATATATATATATATATATATATATAAGGGGTTTTGGGCGGGTTTGGGTTGGGTGGGGGGTTGCGGGGGGTTTCCCCCCGCATATTTGTTACAATTGACCTTCACAATTCAGTCAATTGTGAAAAAGTCAATTGTCATTCGAACAGTTGTAATACGAACAATTCGTATACAACCGGTTGAATGTATATTCGGCCATCGACAGTCATATGAGTCCACTGAAAATATATCCTGAAAATCACGTGTTTTAGCTTCTGTTTTTGCTCCTCTGTCTCACAGGCATCAGCAAGATTGATCCTTTATTCGACTCTCTGTTTAAAGCCTGGAAAGACCTTGGGCTTTGCAATTTTGGCAGTATCCTCCAGGGTGGAGAGATCTATTGTTATAATGTTGGCCTGGTCATGAGGTTCCACGGATGGGAGGTAGTCACTGTTGACGGGAATACCACCTCATCCTTCCTCGTGTCACAGGTCACCTATTCCACACCATAAGGGCAGGAAGAGTACACTGAGAAATTCCCCACTTGCCTGGTGAAAATCTTTTCCAGAGGGATATAGTCATTAAAATTGTAGCAGTCATTTGGAATTGGCCCAATGATCCCATTACCTAAATCAATAGAATAATAAAGGTGACTGCACCCAAAGTGATACTTCAAGGGTCACTGTTATCAACCAATATTCGAATGGTGTTATGTTCTAGGTCAACTAGGGGTGTCGGATGTAAATACGAACCTTGTTGGTGGAGATGATAATTCAAATTTATATAGGCATCCTGATTTTTGAGGTTCTGTCCTCGCTTAATTTTTAGGGGAATTGTAAATTGTCACACCTGTCCTGGGTTGGTAACCTCGTCTCTCACTTGAACTTCAACTGCTTAAGGCAGCAATTGAGCTGAACGAAATGCTTTTTTAGTGTTGGCAAAGCCCATGGGGCTAGCCCCCAGTAAGGACCAGGATTTATTATTAATTAGGTCCAAATTAATTGAGAATCGATTGAGAATGTCACTGCCTAAAAAATGACACAATAAATGACACAAGGGACATCTCTCACGACCAACAATTATGTTCTATGCTTCTGTCACCTATGGACATTTTTAGCATACTCCTGCTAGGCATGAGATGTTTAGAATTTGTGGTTTCCAGGCCTATTTCCCATTTATCAAAAAATTTAAATGTGGGAAGGGTCTGGTCTTTTTTTGAGTTTCCTGAATAATCCTTCGCTGATGAAACTTCTTACGTTATTCAGGCATACCCTGGCGAGAAAAGGCTCCTCCCCCTCATTTATCTGAATGGGGAAAAACAGCTGTTCACCCTTTATCTGGATGTCGGTCAGACTTTGAGCCTTTATTTCATCATTTGTGTCATGGGATTTGGGTTTTCTTCTGATTTTGGATTGGTATAACATTTCGGAGTATTTCCCTCCAGTGTGGAATGCCACTTAAAACTGGGTGGGAGGTTGATTTTCAAGAATGGAGAAGGTTTCCCATTACCAGTTTTTTCTCCTACAGAGATGACAGTGATGTCTGGGACTTGATTGTTCCTGAAATTGAATTCTATTTTGTCGGACCTTTGTTCAATCACATATTACGTGCCATTAAAACTCATATCATTTGTGCTTTGTTTTAGTTTGATCGGTCCGTTATTCTGGGTCCAGAGGACCTTGTTCACACAGTCAATCAGGAGTGATAACCTCTGATGGAGGTCATTCCCAATAGAAAAGGTGTGCCCTCTGGAGTCACAACTATCCCGGGTGTTTCACCCTATGTCGCCCAATTTCTATTTCCAGATCCGCAGTCCTTTTGATGGAAATATCATTCCTATTGAACTTTTGGAGTTCTCTGGGAAGAGGTGTGAGGGGAATTTGTTGACTCCCCCCTGCCTCAGTTCAGTTAGTCAAAGGCTTTTCTGGACAGGAGGGTGGATTGGGATCCAGTATCTACCAGCACTGATAACGCACATTGACCCTTTACCTTGATGGAAGAATACAATCTTACTTCTCTCTCCACAAGGGGGCAATGAAAATGTGCATTATGTGCCAGCTTGTCAGAGCACATATTTATATTCAACTCTGACACTGTGTGATCTTCGACAGTTTTCTGTGTCAGAGTCCGGGAATCTGTAAAAAATAAATTGGCATACAGACAAGCATGGAGTTGGGGAATCCTCTTTCTCCCCTGATTCTCCGCTGCCCCCCCCTTTTCTGGAGACAGTTCCCAGAACCTTTTTGGGGGAGGATACCTCTGTGATTTCTGGGCCATCTGGGTGACCTTGTTAGGGTTTAAGAACTTCTTGCTCTGGGTCGGTCTTCATGCTTACCCCATCAAAATCAGGGTCTTCTGGGATACATTTTACCTTGGGAGGGATCCCTCCATCCCTGAAAGAGAAGATTTTCTTACCTAAATATTCCAGAGATTATTCTCCTTCGAAAGGGATGATGCAGACTTCTTTGGGTTTTCTTTTGCTTTCTCCTGCTTACCTGCTGCTCTCTACATTCCAGTTTTTCGGGGGTTGAAGCTTCATATTCAGGCTCAGAGGTTTCCAGGGGTTTTGTTCCGGTGGGAAAGGAAGCTTCGTCTAGGGCTGTCCATCTACCCTCCACCCGGGCTTCATCCTCAGGAACCTGTTGGTTGTCAGAATGTTCTTCCAGTCATTTCCCCCCTGGGACTTCAGACCCAGATGTTGTGTTATTCTGTGCGGCAGGTTCCAGTTGAGGGTTCGACTGAGCCCTCAGCATACGACCCGGGTCTTGGATTAGTTGTTGGACCTGTCGGTCTAGTTGTGAAACTTTTCTAGTTGGTAGGGAGGTTTTGATTCATACATTTGCTGCTCCCGGAAAGGGTAACTGTCCCTTCTCCCAGAGTAGTTAAGGTATTGGAAGTTTCCCTGATGACTTTCCATCCTAGGACTCCCTTCTCCCAGGTTCAGGAATCTATTGTCCTGAAAGCGGGGAGAGAAAGGAGAATTATTCTGGAAGTCCAGGTTTGGGCAGTCCCTGGGAAAGAAGTTCAAGTTGTGAAGTGGAGTATTACTTCCCTTCGGAGGGAAGTTTGGAGGGAGGTTTCCTGGGACGGTACTTTCCTGATAGGAACCGGCACCCCTTGTACCGGGGGAGTGCATATATATCAGGGTATAGGTCTTGTACATTTGTATTTTGGACTTGCATAGGTGGCAAAGTCAGATGGTTCATTTGTCTGGTATCCTACCTAACTTCTGCTTAATTGAGCTGAATCAGAGGGTCTCCTCTACCTGCCATTCTGCTTGTTGGCAGAAGGAGTATTTTTATGTCCCGCCCATCTCCAAGTCCAATGGAGGGGTATTTTTCTCCTCCACCACCTTTGCAGCGGCAGGTGTGCTGGATGGTTTGGGGGTTTTAGGATTATTTTTATTTTCAGAGGGCATTTGGACCTCATAGATTCTGGTGGCCTGTTCAACCAACCAATCCAGGGTCATACGCTCATGTAAATCTCTCACTAATCGGGTCATAATGTATTTCGGGAGTGCATGAAATTATGTATTGATGCGCTCCCTACTATTGGTATTCATCGGCCTAGAAGTCTGGGCAAATGCTTGTTTCAAATCCTGCCCAAACTCTCTAGGTGCCTGGTCTTCCCCCAAACTGCAGGTTGTATGCTGCCCTTCGGGCCTCCTGTCAGTTTTTGTGAGTGGAAAAGTGTTTTAAAATGGCTGTATTGTAGGTGGACCATTTATTGTAATGTTGACCCTACAGCCCTGCAAAGGAGCTGGAGTGCTCAGGGGAGAATGTCCATTTTAACAATCTCCATACAGTGCCCATCATGTTTCATTCCAAATGATGTCATCATTTGTTCATAGAGCTCAAAAGGCTCCCATACTGAATATTTGGTAAGGAGTCATAAAGCTCTTTATGTCATTTATATGCCGAATTGGGTATTTCACCAGACCGTTCTTCTGTTTGGCAGACTTGCTTTTCCGCTGCAACTAAAACCACTCACCCTCTGACTGACTTAGAGCTGCTACTGTTGGTGGTACATTCCCTATTCCCTAGGCACGCCGTACCTCAATGAGACTGGGAAAACGTCCTGGAGTCACAGGGTCTGGACTCCTCTCTCGTATAAGGCTGTAAACTCTCAGGGTCTTTTGCCTGGTAGTCCCTTTTTGGCACAGGAGAGTAATCATCTTCCACCTCCCTCCTTCCAGGTACAGTGGGAACATCCCCCCACCTCCCTGAATGTGTGGCGGGCTTCAAGATACTCTTTCTAGGCTGAAACTCTGGATCTTCTCTTCCTGCAAAGTGGACTGGGTATTCCCTTTGTAGTTTCATTTTCTGCCAGTCCAACTCGCTGATCTTTTCATCATAGGAGTCCACCTGGTCAGAAGTACTCACTAGGGTATTTTTGATTTCCCTGAGCCCTCTGGTCTTGCCACCTTCCTTTCTGCTTGATAGAGATGAATATTCATCAATATCTGATAAGGACTGGTCTTCTGGATCAGTTTGACCTAGCCTGAGTGGGTCCAGCTGCCCCAGGTTTCCCTGTTCTTGATAAGTGGTATGCATGAGGTCAGCTGCACTCTAGACATATGGCGTGGTTAATTGGCTTGAGGTCTCTGGTAGAGATGTCACCACTCTGTGGTCGGAGGACTCTTTTCCATACCCTGATTGGTCAGGGTGCCTCAAAGCCTGTTCGTATTTGGCTATTTCATTTTCCAACCTCTCACACCTACTTTTTCTCGGTCCCTATCTCTTGGTGGGATGCAGAGACCTGAGTTTTTAATTCTGACTCAAGTGCTTCAGTTGCTTCTAGCACTTTACTTTGGGCCATTGATTTCTTCACAATTGGACTCATTTTTATTTTGTGAGGCTTGCATCATGCCCACATATTCAGAGTGTTTCATTTTCAGGAGACTAATCTCTTCCTCTTGCGCAGTTCTGCACTGTGTGGCCTGCTGTAGGTAAATCTCTGCTTGTCTCACACATTCCCTTAACTATGCATTTTCTGGCCTAATGGCAGTCTGTTCCTGAGAATTTGACTCATTTTTTCCTGCATCTGTCTTTAACTGACACGCTTCCTGAAAAAGGACAACATTCTTTTGGTTTAATGTGTCCTTTTCTTTCCTCAACCACTTTCTCTGTAGTTTCAAGGTGTTCAGATCTTGGTGCATCTGATCAAACTCACTTTGGGACTTGCAACTTCATACAGATTTGGAGATTGGCTTATCTAATTCCCCATAATCAGCTAAAACAGAATATGTGTTTCATTTGGCAGTTGCTAGTACAATTATGAAGTTATGATACATAACTAGTTTTTGCCAAAAAGTTGAAAGTAGTACAAAGGATGGTGATCAGTGGGAAAAGACAGGGGTTGCTCCAAAATCCCTAAACTAATCATGACTGGGAGTGTACAGAGAGAGAGGGTTAACTGTTCAATCCTGGTTCCAGTGATTATTGCAGGGTACTTCACCTAGATTGTAAAATTAGTGATGTCATTTCTGGTATATAAAGGGGACTGTACTCGGGCTCAGAACACACACAAAAACCGGGGAGACAGAAAAGGAGGACGTAGAGAAGGCTGCTGAAACGTACCATCTTTGAGAGTGGAGTGACCAGAGCCCCTGCCCTATCTTTCCAGAGTGTCCAGAGATGCAGCTGGCTTTCGTGAAACTTAAACAAGGGCTTGCTATGTAAGTAGCATTCACCCCAACCCTAAATTGCATAAACCCTTCATTTCTTTTGCAGCAGTGTCTCCAATATTTACCCATTGAAAACCCCAAATTGCCAGTGTAGTTTAGCCATCTCCCCATAGAAGAATCTCCTGTTTGCCTGTGTATATAAGCATATCCCCATTGAAAATCCCCTCATTTGACTGTGTAAATCCTTAGTATTTTTGTAAGTAAATAAATTAATTCCCCCATTGAATTTCACAGGATCAGGATTTTTGGCGTTCGAAACCAACAATCATTTTCCCAGTGTTGTTGTTAATTATTATAGTCATTAAAGTGTTGCTCAAAAGAATGAATCCCCTTGTGAGCTGAAAACCGAATTTGGTCAAATTATGCCTGCTAGGCGAATTTTCATTTGCCATTGTCATTCCTATTTGCATCTGTCCTACTAAACCCAAACCGTTGTTTCCATTGTGAGTAATCTCTTTGCCCAAAGCCTACCTGTTAGTTGCCCCTGTCATTTTCACTGAAGACCGTGGTTCTTATGAGCCTTTCGCATTGTTGAAAGCGTGCCTGTCATTTTCAGCCCCAGTAGAATTAGTGTGATTTGCATTTTCATTTTTCTAAAATGTTGCTTCACCTTTGAAAAAGCATTTTTCCTAGAGAATTCCCCTTCCCCTATCATATTTTGAGCATGGATTTTGAATTGCATTTCCTTCATTTTCCAGAGCTTAGAGCTTGCCTGTTGTTTCCAGCCCCAGCAAAAATCAGGGTGATTTCCATTTTCATTTTTTTTCCAAACATTTCACTTCACCTGTTTAAACCCATTTTTCCTACTTTATATCTCTCCCCCTACTGTACCATGATCACGGATTTTGAATTGCATTCCCTTTTATTATTATTTTTTTCATTTTATGCCCATATTACAATTCAATTTCCTATGTGTGCTAGCTAGTCTGTTTTGAAGCTCTATGTGTCTTCTAGTGTAAGCAGCCCAAAGTTCCTTGTGTGCTGTCCCCTAGCAGTAATTTGAAATCATTGAAACCCCATTTTTCCATTGCACTCCAAAACAAAATGTCCCTCCTCTTTACTGTTTCCCCATCTTGAGACTGTGGGCCCCACTACAAAACCAATTTGTTCCTTGTATTCTTACCCCTGCCACTGCCTTCCATTCAAAGGGATTCAATCCAATTGTTGTTTGGGGGTGGAGTGTCGCAAGGGGAAGTGCTTAACCTTCATGCAATCATTTGAGTGAAATTGTTTTGTACTGCTTTGCATAAAACAAAATAGGAGTGGCATCACAGTATCTCTTAACCTGGTTACTTTCTAGAAGTCTGTGCATTTGTGTTGCCACCCCATTAGTGGGTACTGTCATCATTGTACTGATGTAATGCAAAATAATAAATTAATAAAGTATTCATTGACAACAAACCAGCCTGGTTCCTGGCCTCTCAATCTCTGTCACTCGGGGGCTGAATTAACACCCCACAACTGTACGCTCATAATTTCTGTTTGAGACAATGTGGCTCATTACGGGTCCAGCGGTAACCATGCTGGTGCTACCAACCGGACCCGTAAATATTTACCAGTGCCTGACTTCCAGATGCCACCGGGAGATTACAACTCCGGCGGGCCGGAAAGTCAGCCGCCAGTAAATTGTAAGTCCCCATTCCCAAAGAGTCTCATAGGACTCTATGGGAGTGGGGACCACAGAAGTACCTGCATGTTGCTAACGGTGATGGTCTGCCTACTGTGGCTTCTGTGCCCGGCAGGATCAGACCTGTCGGGCACGTCGGCTCTGGCAGGCAGACCTTTAGTATGCCGGTCCAGAAACAACAGTGCCAGTAAGCTTACCGGCACGGTTGTTTCCCTGACCAGCATACTTGGAACAAGCCCCAATGGCTGCAAGTAAGGTCAGCAGCCTATATAGAGACTGACACCTCTCACACTCTCAAAGGAGCCAGAAGAAACCATAGTTATGGTAAACTAAGTCACTGCAAAGGAAATGACTAGTTGATCCATTTAATGCAGACATTACCGGCAAATTGGTATACCATGAGGGTGAAGGGGTGGTATTCTAGCTCCATGAAGCCTGCAAGTAGCTCTTGCCATAAGAAGTAGAATTCTATATGCGGTCCTGAAGACAGTGGGAGCAAAGGTATTAGAAAACAGACTAACACTGGTCGACCACATATAAATATGAGGTCTAATTAGTGATTAGACATCTTGGTAAAAAATGTGTTTGATTTAAAAATTTAGTGAGCAGATGAGTAGGGAGAAATACAATTGGCTGACTCCTTTCCGTACTCCAATTCTGGTTCAATACGGATTTTAGAATACTTTGATATTAGCTTTCAGTATGGCCAATTGACTAATTATAGACATTGGTTTCTTAAAAGCTTAGGGCTAGTCTCTTCATCTACCCCCTAACCCTTGGTAAGCGGCGCACCTACACCCTCTAGGGCAAGTCATCTCATGAGGGATAGGTAGTGGAGGTTGGAGTGTAAGATTAGCTACGTTTTTTTGTGATACACCATGCATATTTGTTGCCATCGGGATGCTTGCAATGAGGGCCTCCTGCTGTGAACGTTCAGGTGTGAATGGGCAGCCTCGGAAAGTATCAGCATCCTTGGTATTGCACAGCTTTGCGAGCATGCTTTGTGTTCAGTTGCACCAAACTGTGGAAAACAGACTGCACGGACTGTGCATGGGGTGTTTCCATGCAGCCTGCTTTCCTGAATAGCCAATTGACAGTTTCCGCATGCTTCACCTTTGAGAAGACAGGCCATGTGACACTGTTGGATACACCAGTCCCTCTGTATGACCCATCTCAAACATGGGGTCTGCTCCAGCTGCACTGGCAAAAGGTGTTCCATTTGGTAAAGATAGCTCAGCAGGTTGAGTGCTGGTTGCTGTGATCTAGGTACGATCTGCAGCTCGCAGGTTCGAATCCCGACAAGGCCAACTTAGCTTTTCATCCTTCAGAGGTCCATAAATGAATACCAACTTCGGTTGCCATGGTTAATATATGTAAATATGTTTTATGTACAGTGCTTAGGCATAAGCGCTATATTAATAACAAATCATTAGCATTTGCTTAAGGTCTATAATGTGAGTTTTCTCATCGGGTACTTCAACAGGAAGCAGGCCTTAATGTCTTTGTGTTACCTGCAGATGTCCTATACTTGGTTAATTGATTCATTGCTTGTTGCGAGACACTCAATGGCTGCCACTCCTAGTTCACTTTATACCCCTGCACCAAGTCATTCTTCGTGCAGGGGTACAGTGTTGGTTTATAATCAGCTTATCCCTGTCAGTCGCAAGGTTGGGGTGAATAGTGATCCTGGGTGCTTGTGTTTGAAGTTGATATCTGTTTTAATGCACGAGTCACGAATGGCAAGAACTATCTATATCTGCTCAGGGAGGGATAAGCAAAAATGAGGTCCTTCTCACTGTTGTGTACGCCTTACGTCCCGCTACGCGGTGATGTAAGGTGCTAATAATAAAAGCCCCGCTACGCGAGGGCAGTTCCGGGCATTACACCAACACCAGCGTGTGCGTGTCTCTCTGCTCCCGCCAGAGCTGCGCAGTGGGGCCTTGCCGCCCGGGGCCTCATCTCTCCTGCTTCCACGCACGATGGAAACAGACACCATCCACGCCACATATGCACTCGCAAGGAGGGACGGCGATGGCGCTCAGCCCTTTTGACCCATACACCGACCCCTCTTCAGTTGGTCCTCGGTGGTAGCTGTGGATACAATAATTTGAGATGACCATGGATTGCAAAGACATTACCACGTCAAGGAAAATGAAGTCACACCTTCTACTGAATGTCGGGGATGAGGTTCTACGCATATTCAACTCGCTGGCAATAGCAGATGGCTCCGACGTCTACCAACAAACCAAAGACACTCTCACAGCCCACTTCATCCCCCAGTTAAATCCGGACTATGAAACATTCATTTTCTGTACCATCCAGTTAGAGGACGAAACACTTGACGCATATTACACCAGGCTCTGGAAACTTGCGATCTCCTGCGAATTTGCCGACGTTGAAAAAGAAATCCGATGCCAGATTGTCAATAGGGTACACTCGGAGAAGCTAAGGAGAATGGTGTTAAGTGAAAAAGGCATATCTCTGACCCGAATCTTAGAACTCGGGCGCCAGAGGGAGTTATCACATGCCAGAGCAGCGCACATGGGCACGACCCTGCAGAAACTCCAACCGGCACTAACGATGATGACAGTGTCCCAAATCACAGTACACGAGGGACGAGGCCAGCGGCAACAACACCCCCCAGGTGGCAACCAAGAACCCCGGGACCCACTGAATGTGGGTGGTGCAGAGGATCTCGCCATGGAAGACAAAATTGCCAGGCCCAAGGCACCACGTGCGGAGCATGTGGCAGAAAAGATCACTATGCAAAAGTATGCAGATCGTCTGGGCCACCCCAACACCCCCAAACATCTCAAGACAAGAGCAGTGGAAAGAAGAAGAAACAAGCCAGTGCCCGCCAAGTAGAGACTGCCAACTCGTCAACCGATGAGGAAGGGGACCACGATGAACAATCTCAAAAAGAAGCAGCAAATGAGCAATGGAGAAAAGGGAAAAAGGTGTACCTAGTCTCAGCACTGGACTATGGAGGCACGACACCCATGAAAAGACTGAGAAGATGGAAATGCCAAGTGGCCATTCAAGGCCAAGAAATGCAGATGACCATCGACACTGGGGCGTCCATTAATGTCATGCCAATGAAGGCATTCAGAAAACTATGACCCACACCAGTCCTAAAAACGACGGACACCATGTTATTTGCCTATGGGTACAAAACTCGACTGCCCATAATAGGACGATTCCGGACAACACTCAGCAGAGGTGACAAGTCACTGCAGTCTAAAATATACGTCGTGAACGCAGGAATTGAGTGCCTGCTGATTGGAGACGCAGCAGAGGACCTTGGACTCATAAGCTTCATCTGTGATGTGGCAGATACACAGGACATCAACAGCATTCTCCGAAAATACCCTAACCTCCACAAGGGCATTGGATGCCTAAAAGGAAAGTCCATTAAACTTCATATTGATGCGTCCATTCAACCACGAGCATACGCCATCGAAGGACTCTGTTCCACATAACAAAGCAGGTTGAGAAAGAACTCCATGCACTCAAGAAAGCGGGCATCATTGAAAAAGTGACCGGACCAACACTGTGGGTGTCACCCATAGTCATGACCAAGAAACCCAAACAACCAGGCAAAGTGAGAATATCCATTGACATGGATCAATGCAGCAATAAAGCGAGAGCGACACATCACCCCCACACTTGATGAAATCATAGCGGACCTCACAGGATCGAAGATTTTCTCCAAAGTCGACCTCAATGCTGGATACCACCAACTGAAACTCCACCGGGACTCAAGGTACATCACACCATTCTCCACCCACATAGGGTTGCACAGATACAAATGACTCAGTTTCGGAATTTCCTCTGCGGCTGAAGTGTTTCAGCAGACCATCCAGGAGGTGATAGGTGGCATCCTGGGGGTACTCAATGTCAGCAATGACATTCTCATCCACGCAGGTGACAAGGAAGAGCACATACGACGACTCAACATGCTACTCAGCAGGCTAGAGAGTGCAGGCTTAACAATCCACAAGGACAAGTGTGAATTCCTAAAGGAAGAGATCTCATTCTTCGGGTACATATTCAACAGCGCAGGCATCCCTGCGGACCCTCAAAAAGAAGCGGACATCTGTGCTGCCTCGCCCCCAACCACACCAACAGAGGTATGCAGTTCTCTAGGGATGACAACATACTGCAGAAGATTCATCTGAGGGAACTCACTAAGGCCAGCATGAAATGGGTCTGGAGCCCCACCTGCCAGGAAGCGTTTGAACAAATCAAGGCGTCACTCTCAGCCGACACCACCATGGCATACTACGATCCCACATTGTTGACCCAACTATATGTCGATGCCAGCCCGGTGGGTCTAGGGGCAATCCTAATCCAAGTAGCTGATACAGGAGAGTCGATGCCGATCGCATACGCCTCCCACGCATTGACACCAACGGAGCAACGGTACTCCCATATAGAAAAGGAAGCAATTGCAGTACTTTGGGGCTGTCGCAATTTTCATCTGTACCTGTTCGGCAGAAAGTTCCAGGCATACACGGACAACAAACCACTCCTCCCTATATTCACAGGCTCGTCATTGCACCCCCCCAGCCAAAATAGGGAAGTGGCTACTACACCTACAACAGTATGACTTTGAGTTGGCATACCAAACTGGAAGTGGGAACCCAGCAGATTTCCTGTCCAGGCACCCAAGAGCAGCCTCGCCAGGGGCGATACACGTGTCTGAGGAAACAGAGGAAAACATCTGCCAGGTTGTTCACACGATGAAACCAAGAGCCATCGGCATCGAAGACATCGTGGAGGCCACGCAAGCCGACCCATGCTCTGATCTGGTAAAAGACAAGGTAATCTCTGGTGAATGGAGATCCTTCCTATGGGACATTCACAATCGCACTGCCGAAGCCAAAGAGTTCCTCGCTGGCATGTTCGCAGTAAGGCAAGACCTGTCAATCACAGAGAAAGGGCTCACACTAAGAGGGACCCAAATAGTCATCCCCACAAGCTAGCACACAAAGGTCACCAGGGAATGGTAAGGACCAAGGCCCGGATCAGACACCATGTATGGTTCCCACACGTCGACGAAAAAGTAGAGCAACTCATCACAACATGCCTCCCATGTCAAAGCACGAGCGCCCCGCCAAATCCTGAGCCAATATTATTGGCAGAGCGAGTATCCGCCAGATGGGACGCCATCAGCGCCGACTTCTGCAAGATACAGGAGGGCATGTACCTGTTGGTGGCCATTGATGACCACTCTAGATACCCAGAAGTTGAGATTGTATCATCCACAGCAGCAGGGACGGTAATACCGGCGATGGAAAAAATGTTCCCCACCCATGGACTCCCACAACGCATTCGGAGTGATAATGGGCCACCGTTCCAAGGTGAAGAATTCAGAAATTACCTAGCCGACCTCAACATCCACTACCATCACATAATGCCGAGATGGGCCCAAGCCAACGGAGATCTGGAAAGGTTTATGCGCACCCTCAATAAAGTACTACGCCTGACCCAGGCCAATTCGAGCCCCTGGAGGGTGGACTTATACAGATTCTTAAGGAACTACAGAGTGACAACCCACAGCACCACAGGGATACCGCCAGCGGACGTCATGTATGGGACAATAATCAATTCATCCATTCCACACCACCCCAGTAGGGTTACAGACCCATACGACAGGGCGCGTACTCAACAAAGAAGGATCGTGGCAGACGAACGCATGAGCATCAAGAGACACGCCAAGAAGTCCAAACACTGAGTAGGTTATCAGGTGAAAATGGTCAGAAACACATCCAAGTCGAAGCTGGACAACCAATACGACTCAATCCCGTGGACCATAACACAAAGACGAGGGACCATGATAACGGCCATGAGGGGACACAAACAGGTGACAAGAAATGCCTCATGGTTCAAGACAGTACCAAGAGAACTGTGGACGGACGGAAAGCAGCAACCGATGGAAGACGTAGTCCCGACAAACAAAGAGGGGCACCACTATCAGGAAGGGGAAGCGACCGTGGACAGCGAAATGGAAGAGTTGCCAAGCGTACCAGAGGAGGCAGATTCGAACAATGAAGGTGAGCAAACCAGTGAGAGTCAGGGGACAGTCCCCAGGGATGGACGCTATGCTCTGAGAACTGCTCCCAGGCCTCCTGAAAGACTCAAAAACTATGAATGGTAAAACTCCAGCCCCAGGGGCACTAGAACTCACAGCTAAAGCAATGTTTGAAATATACCATGTTCTTGTTAATGTTTTTGTTGGAAAAAAAGAGGAATGTTGTGTACGCCTTACGTCCCACTACACAGTGATGTAAGGCTCTAATAATAAAAGCCCCACCCCCGCTTCACGTGGACAGTTCCGGGCATTACACCAACACCAGCGGGTGCGTGTCTCTCTGCTCCCGCCGGAGCTGCGCAGCAGGGCCTTGCCGCCCGGGGCCTCATCTCTCCTGCTTCCCGCCGATGCATCGGCCGGGGAGCGGAACGTAACACACACTACAGAACAAGTTAATTTGTAGAGTGAAAGGGGGTATTCACTAGAAACAGATGGATAATGTTACCCAGCTCAATAGAATTTTTCATTGACCTCAGAAGGATAAAAGGCTGAGTGGATTTACCGGGACTGGAATCGGCGCCCACCATGTCAAACACAAAGTCAATGCTTTAGCAAACTGAACCACTGACCCGGCTTTGAGTCACGGTCTAGGATAGACTTGCAAAACATAAAAATGCAGGAGATGTCATTAAAAAGACATTTCATCCCATTTCATTTTGTTTCCATAGGTTGAACTTCATGGTGGTATAGATCAGCGGAAAAAGCGCCCACCACGACCTGGCACCATCAGGCGCTTTCTCAGGGTAACTTGCACTGATAAAAATGTGCACACGCATAAATTACTCACAGTTTACATAGGAACACATGCTCACATTGCTTGCATAATTGCAAATAATTTTGCAAGAGGGCGTGGGGGTGGGGCATTGTCACGCCGCCTGTCCTTGTGTCTCCTTACCTGCTACGGCGTTCCCCATCCTGGAGGTTGTATCCCCGCTTTCGGCTTCGGGGTCCGGGGCTGTCCTGGGTCTCGGGCGCTTCCGGGTCTCCTGTGCGCTCTACTTCGCACATGCGCGGGCGTCCGCTCTCCGCGCATGCGCGGTGCGCAGGATGCTCGATGCGGGGAGATCTGCGGCTCAAGCCTCGTTATGGGTGATCCAATGCCTGGGAGACGGCACAGCTTGCGTTGCAAGCCTCTCAGGTGCTGGTGGGCCTACTTAAGGAGCCCTGATCATTTTCCAAACCGCGTCAACGCGGTTTGTACGGATCGTGTTTTTGCTGCCCTTGTGTTGCCTTTCTGGTTTCCTGTTATCTTCCTCCTGTCCTTGTTCTGCCTGGGGCACCCCTGTCTCCGTACCTATTCCTCCTCGCTCCCTCCATCCTGCTACCTTCCAGGTTCTGAATTTCCACTGGCCCTCCTTGTTCTGGTCTCTGTCATTCCTCCCTGCCTGTCCGGCTCAGTCCTTCCCGATTCCATCTGGCTCTGAGTTCCCTCTGCTTCGTCTGGTTCCTATGCTCATCCCGTTCCATCAGCCTGCTCCACTTGCTGCCTAGTCATCGTTCCTGGAGGTTCTGTTTTGCTTCTGGTCTCCTGATCTCATCAGTTACAGTCGGGATCAACCTGCCTCCTGTGGACCTTGAACCTTTTACTCAGAGGCTCCCCCTGCCAGTGCTTGCACTGTCCTGACGCCATGCAAATCAGGGGTGAGCCAACCGGTGGCGTTGGGAGCTGGTTCACCTCCAATCCGGTTTCATTCGGGCTGGTGTTGGGCTGGTTCCCCGCGCCATCATTCACGTCTCCTCGGATCATCTGACAGCCTGGCCTCATCATCAAGGAACCCAACCGGACGAACAGGTACGCAGCGTTCTCGAGACGCTATTTATAACAGATTGAGACGCCTTTCTTCTGACATCTCGGACTCTGCGATGGAAGAGGATCCGGGTCTTCGTAATGAGCTTCAAGCGCTTCGTGGCGAAATGGCGGCACTCCGTCAGGAGAACGTGACCTTACGCCAAATGGTTACACAGAATGCTGGTGCCGTTCCACAGCCTGAAGGTCCTATGGCTCACACTGCTCCCATCAAGTTCGATGGAGATCCCCGCCGTGTGGGTGAATTCTGTAATCATTGCCGCATACACTTTCTCTTCCGTTCATCTCACTTTACCAATGACAAAGCCAAGATCGGATACATATTGGGCAACTTGTCTGGAAATGCGCTCGCCTGGGCAACTCCTTTGGTCGTTACCAATAACCCGATCCTGAGTGATTTTGTAGCCTTCGAGAAGGCGTTTTTGGATGTGTTTCAATCCCCCAATCTGGCTTCAGCAGCACAGAACCAATTGATGGACTTACAACAAGCCAATACTGACATCATTTCCTACATCAGCCGTTTCCGTCAATTAGCAACTGACTCCTTATGGCCAGAGGTAACGCAAAAGACCTTGTTTCGCAGGGGATTAAGAGAGGAATACAAGGATGAATTGTTACACATTCCCGAACCTGACGATCTACAGAAACTTATTGATCAGGTTTTGAGGATAGACCAGAGATTGGCCGAGAGAAAGGGAGAGAGACGTCGGTTTGAGAAGGCAAATCCCAGACCACTGACTCTACCTACTGGGATGTCAGCACCTTCGGATTCTACCCAGGAACCAATGCAACTGGGAGCTGTAAGGGGTCCATTATCGGAAGAGGAGAAGAAGCGCAGGAGAAGTCAGCGACTGTGTTTGTACTGCAGAGGTGCTGGCCATTTTCTGAGTACCTGTCCCCTGCGTCCTATCAAGAAAGGGGGAAACTAGAAGACCTGTCGTTTAAGGGAAAGGCTACGACAGGTCCTTTCTTGCTTTCAGATCTTTCCAGCCCTGGGTTACAACTGCCCCCAATGCAGCCTGCCGTCTTGATGATTCTAGAGATCACTTTGAAGTGGCTTGATAAAACGGTTGATGTCCATGGTCTGTTAGATTGCGGGGCCACCGGAAACTATATAGATGAGGCATTCGCCATCAACATTGGTATGCCATTACTTACCAGAAAAACTGCTATACCAGTGGAGGTCATCAATGGTACACCTTTGGCTTCCAGTCCCATCCGGTTGCATACAGTCGCCATGCTATTACAGATCAAGGGACATGAAGAAAGGATAGCCCTCGACGTCATCAAGTCACCTTCGTATCCAGTGGTTTTGGGACTACGTTGGCTTTTGCGACACAATCCTACAATCAATTGGGAGTCCCGCACGTTGAGGTTTGTTTCTACCTTTTGCCTCCGTGAATGTTGCTGCCACAACACATCCTTGAAGTCTACTACCTCGATCCCTCTAGTCCCGGGAGGGGACTCGTCCGCCTTATGTTCCCTGTCCCAGATACCGAGTGTTTATGCCGACCTTTGCACAGTGTTTTCTGAGCCCGGAGAAATACCTCTTCCTCCTCACAGGACATTTGACTGTTCCATAGACCTGATTCCTGGTGCTGAGATTCCTCATGGGAAGTTATACTCTCTAACTCAGTCTGAAAAACAGGTACTCCGGGATTATCTGGATGATTGTTCTAAGAAGGGTTACATCGTACCTTCCAAATCCTCCGCCGGTTTTCCGCTGTTCTTTGTCAAGAAAAAGGAGGGGACCCTGCGGCCCTGTATCGATTACCGCCAATTGAATGACATAACACTCAAGGACAGGTACCCATTACCTTTGATTCGGAACATCATGGAGTCCTTACGTTCTGCCAATATCTTCACTAAGTTGGACCTCCGGGGAGCCTACCATCTGGTTAGAATCAGAGAGGGCGACGAGTGGAAGACGGCTTTTAAGACACCCTTTGGGCACTACGAATACAAGGTAATGCCCTTCGGGTTGTGTAATGCCCCAGCCGTCTTCCAACGGTTTATGGACAACGTCTTTGGCGATTTGGTTGGCATCTCGGTCTGGGTTTACCTGGACGACATTCTGATCTTCTCGGATAATCTGCAGGGACATGTCTCACATGTCCGTGAAGTACTTCTGCGATTGTCACGTAATCACCTGTACGCCAAAGCCGAGAAGTGTTCGTTTCACCGGAATAACATGGAGTTCCTGGGATTCGTAATCAGTAATGCAGGTATACACATGGATTCGGGCAAAGTGAAGGCTATTCAGAATTGGATACAACCGCATGATTTGAAGTCCCTTCAGCGGTTTTTGGGGTTCGCCAACTTTTATCGGCGTTTTATTATACAGTTTTCACAGGTCACGGCCCCATTGACACGTCTGACCAGTGTTAAGATACCTTTCCATTGGGACCAAGAGGCATCAACTGCTTTTGAGTGCTTAAAGACAGCCTTTAGTACAGCTCCTGTTTTGCGTCACCCTAACGATGAGATGCCATATGTCATTGAAGCAGATGCCTCCAACTTTGCTGTTGGAGCGGTCCTCTTGCAAAAGCATCCTACGTCCGGCGACGAACACCCTGTGGCCTATTACTCACAGAAACTCACCTCCAGTGAGCTGAACTACGCAGTCATTGAAAAAGAACTTTTGGCCATCAAGACGGCGTTCGAAGAGTGGAGGCATCACTTACTTGGTGGTCGCTTCCCGGTAGAAGTTCGTACTGACCATCGCAACTTGCAGTTCCTACGATCATTGCAGTGTCGCACTGCTCGGCAAGCCCGATGGGCCTTCTTCTTCTCTCACTATGATTTCAATATCACATACATTCCTAGCTCCCGGAACCAGAAGGCTGATGCCTTGTCTCGATCCCTGGAAAAGGAAGAAGTGGGAGTCGGTTTGAACACGCCTATGATATCTCCCAAACACTTTCTATCGACCTTAGCTCCGCATCTCCAGAAGATCAGTCAAGAAACCTGGAGAGATCCGGAACCTGACAATCTGCTGAAGAAACCCCAGATCAGCGAACGCGACGGTTTTTTGTTCTTTCTGAACCGGTTATACATACCATCGACTGCCCTTCTGCTTGGACATTCTACATGGATTTCACGATTCTCAAGTAGCTGGTCATCGTGGTATCAAGGCTACCCAGGAGTTGATCTCCAGACAATTCTGGTGGCCTGGATGGGCCAAAGAAGTAAGATCGTATGTGGAAAGTTGTCCAACCTGTGCTCAGACGAAGACGCCCAGAAGAAAGCCTTTGGGGATACTTAAGCCTACTGAAACACCACCCTACCCTTGGCATACTATCGCCACTGACTTCATTGTAGAGCTTCCGCCCTCTGAGGTTCGCACTTGTGTCATGGTGGTTGTGGATTGTTTTACTAAATACGCACACTTCATTCCTTTCATGAAGATCCCAACTTCCTCCCAGATGGCTTTGGCATTTCTACACAACATTTATCGGTTACATGGACTCCCAGAGAAGATCATCTCTGATCGTGGTTCACAATTTCTATCTTCCTTCTGGCATCAATTGTGTAAACATCTAGGTATCCACAGAGCCTTGAGCTCAGGCTATCACCCGCACACCAATAGTCAGACCGAAAGGACGAATCAAACCCTGGAGCAATACTTACGTTGCTATGCCAATGCCACTCAGTCAAACTGGCTAAGGTACCTGGATCTGGCGGAAGTTTCCTATAATAATGCGGCTCATGCTGCCACCGGCATCAGTCCTTTTTTTTGTTCAGCCGGACAACATCCCAAACTGGTTCCCTTCCCACCTATAGTGCCCAGCACTGTTCCGTCTGCGGATCAATTGGTCTTCAATATTCAGAGACAGCATGACCTGGCCCGGAACACCCTTACGGAGACACGAGAGCGCATGAAGGAGCAGGCTGATAAGGGCCGAACCACAGAGCCCGATTTCCAGGAGGGCGATCTGGTTTGGTTGTCTTCCAAGAACCTGCCTGTTCGCAATTTACCCACTAAGTTGGCACCCCGGTTCTATGGGCCTTTCAAGATTGCCAAACGTTTGTCTTCAGTGGCTTTTCGATTAGTGCTGCCCCTCACTTGGAAAATACACCCTGTATTTCATGTCTCCCTTTTGAAGCCCTATGTGAAGGATGTCTTTAGGCGCTCTGGCCCACGACCCTCCTCTGTTCTGGTACAGGGGGTTCCTGAGTTTGAGGTTCAGGAGATCTGTGATTCACGGATTCGTCGGGGTGTACTCCAATACTTAATTGCTTGGAAGGGTTATCCTGCTTGTGATCGCGCTTGGGAGCCGCGCTGTAATGTGCACGCTCCCCGGCTTATCCGTGAATTCTTTCTTCGTTTTCCCTGGAAACCTGGGGCCCCGGGTCTTTCTGGGAGGGGGCATAATGTCACGCCGCCTGTCCTGGGGTCTCCTTAGCCGCTACGGCGTTCCCCGTCCTGGAGGTTGTATCCCCGCTTTCGGCTTCGGGGTCCGGGGCTGTCCTGGGTCTCGGGCGCTTCCGGGTCTCCTGTGCGCTCTGCTTCGCGCATGCGCGGGCGTCCGCTCATGCGCGGTGCGCAGGATGCTCGATGCGGGGAGATCTGCGGCTCAAGCCTCGTTATGGGTGATCCAATGCCTGGGAGACGGCACAGCTTGCGTTGCAAGCCTCTCAGGTGCTGGTGGGCCTACTTAAGGAGCCCTGATCCTTTTCCAAACCGCGTCTCAACGCGTTTGTACGGATCGTGTTTTCGCTGCCCTTGTGTTGCCTTTCTGGTTTCCTGTTATCTTCCTCCTGTCCTTGTTCTGCCTGGGGCACCCCTGTCTCCGTACCTATTCCTCCTCGCTCCCTCCATCCTGCTACCTTCCAGGTTCTGAATTCCCACTGGCCCTCCTTGTTCTGGTCTCTGTCATTCCTCCCTGCCTGTCCGGCTCAGTCCTTCCCGATTCCATCTGGCTCTGAGTTCCCTCTGCTTCGTCTGGTTCCTATGCTCATCCCGTTCCATCAGCCTGCTCCACTTGCTGCCTAGTCATCGTTCCTGGAGGTTCTGTTTTGCTTCTGGTCTCCTGATCTCATCAGTTACAGTCGGGATCAACCTGCCTCCTGTGGACCTTGAACCTTCTACTCAGAGGCTCCCCCTGCCAGTGCTTGCACTGTCCTGACGCCACGCAAATCAGGGGTGAGCCAACCCGTGGCGTTGGGAGCTGGTTCACCTCCAATCCGGTTTCATTCGGGCTGGTGTTGGGCTGGTTCCCCGCGCCATCATTCACGTCTCCTCGGATCATCTGACAGCCTGGCCTCATCATCAAGGAACCCAACCGGACGAACAGGTACGCAGCATTCTCGAGACGCTATTTATAACAGGCATAGAGACATCCAATGCAAAGGTTGGTTAACACCCACAAACTAGTTGCATGAAAGCAGCACATTTGTATTTGCACCTAACTTACAGTGTACGGATAGGTTGTAGGAATATTGAGTGAAGAGAAATTATTCATGACAATAATTATGCAACGTGATAAAAATGAATATTGGTCTTATCAATACTTTACAGGATCAGTGCTAATGCTGTTACATATTACTGCAGAGAAAGTGAATGGATCCTCCAGAGCTGTCGCGTTGGACTATGCAGTGCTTAACTAGACTGGTAGAAGTATTTCCGTGCAGTTCACACATCTCTAATCTGTGAGTCTCCTGTAAATCGTTTTGTTGTTGATGCGTGTGTACTATTTTACTGCGTGCCTGTCTTGGGGAGGACTTGTGCTGATATGAACGCTCTTCATGTGGTCACTTCATGAGTTCTGTGGATGTGCAGATCTATCAAGATCTGGGTGGGGGCAGGGTTTGGGGGGGCGTTGCCTGAGGAGGCAGGGTTGGGTGAGTGGGGCTGGCTCTTGACCTCCCATCAAAGGAAATGTCCAAAATAATAGTTTAAAACAGCGCAATTTCTTTATATATGAATTCCACTTTATACCACTTCCATGGCACTGGTGATGAGTTACTTCACTGTGCGGATAATAGTTTTGACCAGTGTTGCCGAATAAATATTATTTAAAATACACAATTTGCATCCCATTTTATTTTTTAAAAAACTCCCCATTGGGTATTATTCAAACGGGGTGATTTCTGTTCGACAGAAGCAACGTTTTATTTTACTGGAACTGCATCTGCACAGCTCCCCTCAGAGCAGTTGGGTGGCTGCATTGTACGTCATTGTTCCAATATTAATAGGGCTATTTATTTATTCATGCAATGGTTGTGGATATCTGTATATTTAAGTATTTATTTATGCAAAGTTTGTCGGATGCAAGCTTCCTTCAAACCTTGCATAAATAAATAAATAATCTGGGTACATGAATCCAACAAACATTACTTGTGGCCGAGGACCGTAATTTTCACTGGTGAGGGGTCACCAGAGGAAGTTACAGTTTGCTTGTCCTGCAGCAGTGACCTGGATCAAAGTCCTGTAGGGGGGTGGAGCAGCTCAGCAACTTATTGCCCCAAAACCGTCACAGGCTTTTTTTTCTCAAATTGTTTTCCCATGTAACTCAGCCAGAGCATGGGTTTGGGGTTTGTGTTGGCTGAATCTGGCCGGATCTCATGGTGCCGGATCTCAGGTCCAGCGAGAGCCTGTGTGTTCTTGTGTAAACTTGATAATCCAACAATCAAAAACAGGTAAGATAGCTGAGAGGGTTGCCCACTCGCTGCGATCTATGTGTGATCTGTAGGTCGCAGGTTTGAGTCCCAGCAAGGCCAACTCAGCCTTTCATCCTTCTGAGGTTGATAAATGAGTACCAATTTCGGTCGGGATGGTTAATATATGTAAATATGTTGGGTGTGCAGCGCTTACTATATAAAATAAGTCATAAAAAAAGTTACGTTTATAAATGCACAATTGTCATAACCCAACAGATGAGTAATGCGCAGTGATTGTGGAAACAACAATAAAAATAAGCATTACTGTGCAGTCAATTAGGGGTTTATTGTGAATAACAAAATGATTCATAATACTATTAACCCAATAAAAATGGTGCAATATAAATGACAAAATAGAATTCAAGGGACGTTAACATTTATAGACCAAAAACACGTACAAAATTACCTTGGTTAATAATCACAAGAATAATCGAAGTAGTGCATCAAGACCAACAACACGAGCCTCCAGAATCAATACTGAAGTAAATAAAAACCCACCAACCAACCGCCGTTGAGAGACTTCATGCAGATTGACAGTTACAAAATCCTTAACTTAATTGACTCTTAAATCGCTCTCCATCTAATTAACCATGCCTGGCTTTGTGAAGCAGTGCTGAAATGCCCAAGCGGCCACCGTGTCGTGTGGCCACGCAAGGCATGAACGGGCT
This sequence comes from Ambystoma mexicanum, assembly GCF_040938575.1. Taxonomy (NCBI): domain Eukaryota; kingdom Metazoa; phylum Chordata; class Amphibia; order Caudata; family Ambystomatidae; genus Ambystoma; species Ambystoma mexicanum. The sequence goes on from NC_090924.1 coordinate 727,912,093, forward strand.
GGCCTACAGTGCTTACACCCCCTGCTTCCGATACCAGGGAGGAGGGGCTTTGCCCTAACGTGTTTCTAGCAGAGAGTATTTTCGATCACATCTGGTCAAAACGGACAAAGCCAGTCTGAAGAATCCTTACATGAACACTTGCCAACAACAGATTCTGAGCGCCATGTAAAAAGAGAAGTGTGTCATTTCGTGACTTGTTTGCTCCGTATTCTGTGCCTATATTTATAAAGATACAGGATAAGGTGCAAATAAGAAAAGTGTCGCTCAGTCACAAACGGACACTTTTCTTATTTACTTGGAGCTCGGAATCAGGCCCTCAAGGTAGTGCAGGGATGTGCTGTCGCATCCCATCATTTATTTGACTCATATTCAGGCAGTATTTACCAAATGCTACATTGCAAGGCATGCACTGCATGCAGTAAATGCTGCATACCCTGTGATGCCTTGGTTGCTGGAATAACAGGTTATTTGAAATGTTGCCTATTTCTATCAGAGCTGGAGAGGTGTGTTACCCAACCTCTTCATACCCACTCAAACCATTGAGGAATTGGCACCTCTCACCTGCTCCTAAATTCCCACTTCTATCCAACTTCTTCCTTACCTCTGGGATCTTCGCAGCCTGATATAAGGTGGCTGCCATCTTACCACTCTGACAAAAATGATGTCAGATCCAAACCACCCATCTAATGATAATCCTGTTTCCTTTCTTTCTCACTAATGTAAATTCATAGAGCTTGTGATGTTCAACTGTATCCCCACCTACAAGGAAAACATGGATTCAGCATCTGCTCAAGCATCACTCCATAGAAACAGTACTCAGTACAATGTCTACCTGCCTTACTACTGTGCTTCGCTCCCACCTATCCTCAATCCTCAGCCTGATGCTTTCAATACTGTGGACCACTCATCTCGCCTCCTCTCTCACCTCAGCTTCCAGGGCACTGCACATTCCTGTAGTGCATCCTATATATCTGGTCGCTCCTTTTCTATCTCCACAAATGTTGGAACATCCTCTGCCACCACTGTACTAGTCATGGTCCTGCAAGTGATTTCCTTGTTTCTTCCTATTCACTGTTATACACGTCATCCCTTACACATCAGTATACTTCCTATACACTTCATACCGTCTGCACATCTCCTCTTGTGGGTTCTTGTGTCACCACTTTGCTGTTCTTTCTTTCTCCATCTCCTAATTTGCCATAAGGCTGTTGTCCTGCATCATGGATTGACCTGCCCCCATATGACAATGGATGGTCCGGTGCTGCCTGATACTTCACTTTAACGCATCATCCTTCCCTTCACCTGTATAGTTTCCTCCTAAAATTCTTACACTATCCCCAGTGGCATGCAACATTCTGTTCCTAGTTAGTACTGATCGGGAACTACGACAGTTGATTACTGCTAGCTATCATTTTGAACCTCCTACACATCCAATAAAATTCACCCCAATCCCGCATTTCATTCTGCTAAAATTCTATCATCACCCTTGTCCTCAGCAACCTGGATTATTGCTCAGTCCTCCTCAGAGGATTCTCTCTCTATTGCTTTAACCCACTTGACAAGGTGTTTTATTTTTTAACCTCCACCGTTTTCAACTTCCCTCAATCCTCACTCACCTTTGCACACTGGCCCTATGTTTGGTGTCTGTCTGTATTTAATTGCTGCCTCTGTAAATTCCTTTTACATGTCTGCAAATACATCCGTTCTTTAGCTAGCCCACCTGACAAACTCTGTCTCCCTCTCCGTTCCTATCACACCTTCAGATGTCATACTCCCTTCAACCTGCTTGATTTCTCTCCTTCACCCTACTACCTGGGGCATGCCAAGCCCAGACATTAAGTCCATGCCCACTGTGTATGCTGGTATCACTCCCCACACCCCCAGGTTGCGAGCCATGGAAGCTTAGGTGAGCAAGAGTCCTAAGGGGTGTGAGTGGTCAACAGTGTCAAAGGCATTGGAGAGAACGAGAATAATTACAATGGGAGACAGATGGGAGTGATGAGCAGTCATGAACTGCTCCTTACTATGTTTGAACTGCACTGATCAGACTTCCTCAGCACTAAACAATAATTACTCTTTGACAAACACATGATTTAAATCAGCAACGTGCTGCTCAGAACGAGAGGGAATACAAATGAAGATTCTATGAACTGCATGAACCCTCAGGGCTTATCAGAAGAAACTCAATTATACCAACAAATATATTTGAGCTACTAAATATATGAAGTACTGTTTATTACTCTTATTTTAGGTGATGTTTAAATATTATACATAATGTACCAAATCATAGACCCGAAATGCAAAAATTCACATTTTTCTTTTTAAAACATTCAGCGGTCACAAAACAGAATATACTAATCCGTTATCTGTGCTTTAAAAAATAAAATAAACATCCATATATTAGGAGTAGATTCGGGCTATAAGCAGTAATGCTTATTTGGAGTTGAAGATCTATTTTAAAGGGCACCTGAAAAGTGTCATTACATTTGTTAGTAAATGTGTAAGCACACCATTTGTAAATTATGGTCTTAGTTTAGGAATAATAGTGTAGATACGGTACTTTGATATAGAGAATTCACAACCATGTTTTTTGTAGTTAGAAAAGGTATTCATTTAATGTATTTGTGGCTCTATTAAAACATTGTGGAGTTGGCAATGCTTTGGGAACGCTACATTTGCATGAAATATTGCTATTATACAAACAGCCATGTTTTGAAATATAAATGACAATAAACATATCAGTTACACATTAAACTGAATTATGTGTGTTTTTCCACTGGTGTAAAGGACCACTCTTACTTCAACCACGATGCAGGTCTACATTAGGAGACAGGCTTGTAGCCAGAATATAGCTGTTTGGCGGAGTGGGTGATGGGCCTGATGCTGAGCTGGTTACATTGGAAAGTGTAGGCAGCATATGCAGTTGGTTTTATGGACTGACCCATGGCCCCTCTGGCTGCTGTACATCCGGCCAGGTTCTCACAATTACACAATGAAACTGAACGGACAAAAGCCAAATTTGATACTAAAGGAGTTGAATTTCTGCCTTTCCCCAACGAACAATATTGATTTTAATTAATGGTTAGAGCATGTTAGCCATAACTGGCCACATCTGTCTGGTACTCGGCTCTTGGGAGGAACTGTGGGCGGTGTTCACATCTGCTTTGGAAGTTTCTTCGGTACCATGGATAGCTGCAAATGACGTTTCAGGATGACGGATGAGCTGGAGGATGTAGGAGGTGATGATTGAGAAGATGTGGGACATGGTAGAATATTCTGGTCCGCTGGAGCAGTAAGAATGGTGGGGGGAGTGCAGAATAATAGCAGGTAAAGAGACACTCCTTAGAGTGTGATCACCATGGGAGGGCTGTATGGTAATCATAGTTCAGTTTTAGGAATCTGCATGTATCAGAATCTATGCAGCTGCTCGGCCATCTTGGTGCAAGTATTGTGGTCTGCAGCTGCACCAGGGTGGGGTTCAGCCGAATTCCTGAGGGAACATAGGCTTAGGCTTGAAGCAAGGATGGTCCCTCTCAGTCAAGAAGAAGGAGAATTTCCCCCTCTCACCATTGTACAATGATATCCATTTTCCAGTCACCAGATATATATTTGAAATCTGATGGGTCTTGGGAGGCTTGGGAGGCTGCAAGCTCAGACAGGGCTTCTTACATCTGATCTTCATGTCAGCCTCTTATTCATCTCCGAAGACTTAATTTATAGGATCTATCAACAACAAGGCTCTTCATATGTATGGCTACTTGCGGCAAGGGTAAAGTTCTCAAGCCTTAATAAGAGGGTTATATTGAATGAAAAGTGTTGTCAGCCACCCAATTAGTGCTTGCTTGTCACATTCAAACTATGCAACCCTCTCAAAATCTGGATTCACCCTTGATTCCAGATATCGTTCACAAATAAGGCCATATTTGTACAACAAAACGCAAACAATGCATGGCTGTGGGACTTTGCATTGGATTTTACATGTGGGTTGCCTGCGAATACACCCCCAAACTGCTGCGGTGCTCCTCTCCAAACACGGAAGAGGCTGCTATCCAGCAGGGGTGACCCTCAAAGCTAGCCATGCAGGCTTTCTGTAGAGAAAAAAGGGATACATGCTGTATCCTGATGCTGATGGATGTAGGGTGTCTTAGGCCATCTACAATATGCATAGACCTTGGATCCGAATTCATAAGGGACACATCTGCCAAGGAAAAAGCGAAAAACACTGCCACAGAATCCCAGGTTAGGACTGCAGGTCTCTCAAATATTTTTTATTTGGCAATATGTGTCAGAGTAAGAGTGTTTTACCATTTCTCTCTGTCAAAGAGTTAGTACCTATTTGAACCTACTGTTTTCACCCTGAAATTTTGGCCCCAAAGAATCATAAAAGCGCATGCATATAACATTCATGAACTGGAAATTAGCTTTTGCATCAGTATATCGGACATACAGTGAGATGTACTGGGTCCCCTTCCCCTTATGCCACCTCCAAATATAAGGGTGATGCTTCCTAGAAGCCATCCTGCCTCAGATTTTAGAACTCTAGTATAGTGAGGGGTGCTCCCATGGTCAGAACTCCTGTAGTCGAAAAAAAGAACTTGGCACAAAGAAAAACGATTCAAGGGTGTTAAATAAGAATACGAGATCGAGAGACGCATCTTGTGTGTGTGTCGGAAGGTTATGAAGGTTGACTAGTGAGTTGGCCGAGAGAGCGGAGTCAGGTTGGAGCTGTTGGGCCATAGACAAATTGGAGAGATTGAGGTCGCACATTATGGAAGTTGGGAGCATTTCAAGTAAGAGGTCTAGATAAGAGAAGACAAGTTTGAGGATGGTAGCACGAGGATGGGAGCGGGGAGTTGGACCAAGACCCTGTATGCTCAAAGGAGGAGTGAGTGAAATCAGAGAGGGGAAGTGATGCCAATGGGGTGTCCTTGCTACCATGAGATCAACACCACTGCTTTTTTTCAGACGAGTAGTGAGAAAGAGGGGTAAAGTTGTCTAGGGCCACTAGGGTGATGCTATCGTGTGAGGATATCCAGGTTTCGATCATAGCCTGCATTGCATTTGTAAGGTGAGTGAAAAATGGGCATACGGAAACAGGGGGAAGGGAACAGGGAGAGTAGGGGAAGAAAGGGATTGGTCTACGGAAGCTATGGGAGAGAGTGATCAGTAAAATATCTAAGCGAAGAAGCAGTATTGGAAGAAATATTGTAGGCAGGAGCTAATTGGAGAGATCGTATTGGGGACAACGCGGTCTGAGACGACCAAACATTTTAAATTATACACACAAGGTTGGCGTTGACAGAAAATGCAATTTAAAGAAATAATGGGGTACTATGTGACCACAATGCAATTTTAAAAAGCACAGGGCCCTAGACAACCAAAAATGCAATAAAAAAACCAAAGGGGTCTAGGTGAGCAAAATGCAATTTGAAAAAAACAGGTCTCTAGGGGACCCAAAAATCAATTTAAGGAACAAACATGGTGCTGGGCGACCAACATTTTTTACAAAAGCATTGAGTCCTAAGCAAACAAAAATGCAATTTAAAGAAAACAAAGGGTCTTAGTTGACCAAACTGCAATTTTAAACAGCTCAGCAACCTAGTGAACAAGAATGTTATTTATGAAAAAAGACATGGGCCCAGGTTAACAAAATGCAATTTAAAAGGTGGAGGGGATGCATTTGAGACAGTTATTAACATTAGCAGTCATCATGCAGGTTTAGGAAGTATGACTCGCATGGTAATTCTGCATGAGTGTAAAACTGGATGTAGGGGAGCAGGACCTAATGGGTGCACATACCGACGCACAGACCTCAACTCACAGCCCTGTGCTACTGTTAAAACATGCAAACCCAAGTGCTGGCTATTCACGCTCTGGACAGTGGTCTGCTGCTCTCGAGCTAGCTCTGCGGTTTTAATAATAAAATAACTAAAAATACAAATATAATGCGTGGCCCTAGCGCCAACACGGGCCTAACAGGGCCAAACAGAACTTTCTTTTTCCCCGAGACACTAAGCGATGTAATGCCTAGGGCTTGTCTAATGTGGCCCTTGTTAGAAGGACATGACCAATCAGGGATTGGGATCAGGCATGTGAGGAGGCAGGGTGGGATCTCTATACTCCGCCCACGGCTGATTTTACCCCGTTCCAAAATAGCTGCCTTCAAAGTTATGCAACGAGCAAGTGCCCAAGGTGTGATGTGGCTAGACTTTTTCCTGTTGGAGAGGGGATGCAGACTCCTCAGCCCCTCTGCTGGTCTACAAAAGCTGATCCGCAGCCCTTGCGGCCCTTTAATAGAGCCTGGGTGTTAGAGGTGTGGAGAGAGGTCAGGATTTCTGTGTTCAGACCATGGTTATTGTGACCTGCTCCAAAATGGCCACTTTAAATTGTATTCAATGGGGAAGTACCCAAGCCACTGTTGTGCTTCAAACTCTCCTTTATTGTCATCTCTTCCGGGTGACACAGGCTGTTTTTCATGCAGGAAAGTGTGCAAATGGCCTTTGGTTTTCCCATTTCCTAATATTGCCTCCGGGAGGTTTCTATTTTATTGTGGTCACATAAAAATATTCAAACATAAAGACTAAAGTTCTAAAGGTTCATTAACCTTTCCTAGAACAAGCCATATGTGCCTGCTTAGGAAGAGGACAACGTAACTGAGAAAACAGCTGCATATCAATTAATATCATAAAATGTTTTTTCAGCCAAATGTCCATAAAATAGCACAAGAAATACAGATAAGACAACCATCTACACACAAACGAACCCATAACCTTAACTGATGCGTGGCAAGTAACTCCTTTAAAATTCCACAAGAACAGTGGAGCAGTTGTTTACCTTTAAAAGATTTTAAATAATTGATTTAGAATTAGAAGATGAAACAGCACAACGTTCACCCTAAATAGTCTTCTATTGGGTTCATTTTATTCTGGTTCTTAGTACACTCTCTGACAAAGCTAGAAACATTGTCACTGAATCTCTGGAGGGAAGCTTCTCCTACGTGGCCAGAAGCTACTTGACACTGACCCTAGGGGTGGCTATCTCCAGGAGAACCACGTAGGAGAAGGCAAATTTAAGGGAGGCAAGAGAATATTAGATTTAAATAACCCTTCAGTGGTAAATCCTAGTAACACCCAAGGGCTTGTAACACACTCCTATATGGCTAATAATATGGTTGCTGAATTATGCACCTCTCCCCCTCTTTTCTAGGACTGAGACGCGAAAGAGGGATGGACTAATGAGGATGACCAAACATGGTAAAGACTGGGACATTTAAAATGCACACAGCTGAGAAACCAGAGGGAGAGAGACTGAGCCTACCATTGCATCTGACTTGTTCTGTTGCTGTTTGGGACACTGTAGACGAGCGGAGTGCTGAATGCAGCTCTGAAGCGGACAGTCACAGCGTGCAGCGAATAGACACTGGGAGAAGTTTGGCACATCCGTGTCACGGACAGCCAGAGCTGTCAGACACAGAGGGAGACCAAGCAGGAATGAAGCGGCTGACGGAAGGCATTGCCAGTCAGCAGGTGAGACGTGGAGAAGACAGAGAAGCGTGTTGAACACTGAAGACGCAGAGAAACACCGGCAAGCCCAGGGAAAGCACACGCATTACCAGGGCGCTTCAGTGCGAATACCGCGTGCCGGCACCAATGCGAGAGAGCCCAAATGGAGAAGACAGCATAATTAATATTGAATCAAACATTGTGAAAAGCTTAAGCGAAGGCAAAATTATTGATGTAAAGATGAACATTGTAAAATGCTTAAGAGAAGACAATATCATTGATACAGATGCAAACATTGAAAAATGCTTAAGTGAAGGCAAGAGGATTGAAATGAATATTGTAAAAAGCCTAAGAGAAGGAGATATAATTGATACAGGTATGAAGATTATGAAAAGCCTAAGTGAAGGCAACAGAATTGATATAAACATTGGGAAAAGCGTAAGTGAAGGCAGTAGAAGTTCCACATAACCGAACTTTGTTAAAAACTCAAGTAAAGACAATATTATTGGTACACAGCTTGTGACAAAAGGGTCAGTGACCCAATACTGAAAAAATATTGATTCTTGGATACAACAGAGAGTGAAGAGAAAGAAATGAAGCCCTGGCAGGACAGTGAACTATGCAAACAGTGAGTCTGGGACTCACACCCAAATAAGAAAGTAGAGACACCCTGGCAGGAGAGTAAACCGGGTTAAAAGGAGAAGGGAAAGAAGAAGTGAGAGGAATCCAAGGGGTTAAGAACCCCACCTTGAAAGTATGGAGCAATAATCAAAAGGAATATCAATACCCCTTTTTGTGTAAGGATAAACTGCAATACCCTGGCAGGAGAGTATACCAGGGGAAAGAGGAATAACTAAGGAAACCTCAGGGGTCAGAACCCCTTTTCTGATTTAGAGGAACTGTATATTGTGGAGAGGATTCAAGGGAAGAGCCTTCCCCTTTGGATAAACTGTAACTGTAACAAAGCAATATTTAAAGCCACTAGAAGAAACCTAGGGGCAGAGGGAACAACTTTCCTGGAGGAACATTATTCCTTTTCTTTTGTTCACCATAGAGACTTACGTTTGGAACTTCAAGAAAAGCTATACGTTTATAGCTCAGAGATATCCCCATTTTCACCTTGTATTTAGTTTAACATGCAAGGGTCAGTTTAGGGTTTTGGACACAGGACTGAGGATGCTTTATTTGTTTAACACCCTGACACAGGAGTCCCTTAGTTTTGTTGAGGCAGGGAAACCCATCATAGAGTTATGGATAAATAGGGTTTTCCCAATGCCACTTATTATTTTGACAATAAAAGTCTATAACCAACACTTAACATGCCAATGTGTCAGAGTCTTACTCTTGATCCCTTAAATCACCTAATGAATTTATCTAGAGCACAAGATATTCAACTTTCTGATGCATTCAACTAGAAAAACAAACATTGGCAAAGCCAACAGTTTTGCCATTTGTGTCGGCATGGCATTGACATTAACCAGGAAGCACTGCCATAATAATACTACCTAGCCATAAGCTGGAACATCTTGCTAGGACCAGGGCATATGATGCCTCTGCCTGGCTAATAACTTACACAAGCCAAAACTGTTGGCTTTGCAAAAATGTATTTTACCAGGACTTCGGTGCAAGCAACAAATGTAAAAACACATAAATCGACACATTTGATTAAGCAATTTGTATTACACAAAGAGCTCATTTACAGTGGTAAGTAAGCCATTAACTCTCAGAAGACTGCACTGAAAAAACATTGGCAAGCCCTACAGAGTACAACGTTTGATGTAACTTCATGCCAAATCTAGCTCAAAGAGATTCCAAGTATGTGTGTTTTGGGTGAAGAGGGATACACTGCTCTAATTATGTTTTGTTGTTGTATGTAACTCTTTATTGTTTTAAAAATAAAGCATAACAAACAAACAAGTGGCAGTGCTTGATAGAACAGCTTCAGTGGTACATTCGCAAAATTAATCTGCAGCAATAGAGGGAAAAACACCATTAGTGGCCAAACATCTGAATACAAAGCACAGGGTAGGGGCAAAAAATAATACCAATCATATATCTCAACTTTCCCCTTCCCACCATCCCCAAACCTTCTGAAATGTTTGGGGGCAACCCCTAGCATTGTATACTCATCAAGGTTACATGCATCTGTCAATATCAGCAGTCCAGTGACTAAGCCTCGGCCGGTCCGCTGAGCCCCACATTGCAGCGATAATCCTCTTTGCCATTCCGATTGTGACAGACAAGAATACCCTTTCGAGCTTGGAGAACCCTGCTTCACCCCAAACTCCAAGTATTGCCAGCTTGGGATCACAGGGGACCTGAGACCCCAGTAATGCTGTTAACCGGCAAAGACACCCCAGAATATTTGTATTTATGCACACTCCTATAACATATGAACAAAATTGCCCCCTGCTATCCCGCATCTCAGACAGGTGTCTTGGTCAGCTGCACCCCAGCGGGCCAGTGCTGTTGGTGAATAATATACAAAATTCAGTATTTTGTATTGGAATAGGCAGAGCCTGGCAGCAATTCCGACCTCAGGTGGGAAAATGAGTGCCTCGACACATTCTTCCGGGTCCAGTGGTCCAATGTTCCTCTTGCACCTATCCTTGAGTCGGGATAGCTCCTGGGCCCCAAACACCTTAAACACCTGATATAGTGACGAGGTGACTTTGGTGACAATGTGCTAAGGGAGAAAATATTGGCTTCTATGGGTGAGCACTTGGGGACTCCACCACCCCCCACCACCCAGAACCTTCACCCCTGTTCCTCACAGTTTCTGAAGTGACCCATTTGCATAGTTCAGGGAGATGCCTATTGTTCCAAAGGGGTTCTTCTAGCATTGGGTTCCTCCCCACCCTATGTCCTGGTGTGCATCAGCTCATACTTGCCGAGTGTGGCGTATCATCAGGGGAAGGACCCTTTCCCTGGTTCTGCCCCCATAGAGCACTTGTTTGGTTGACCTCTCTCCCATCCATCCCCTTTCAATTGCCATGTGTGGAAGTCTCGGGACCCCATGTAGATAGTCATTCCCTACCCCACGTTGCACAGCCTGGTAATATCTTCAAAGACAGGGCAACGCTAACCCCCGTTCCCATATGGAGCACTGCAGTGTTCTGAGATAAAAGCGTGGTTATTCCTCCCCACAACAGACCCCTTAACATGCCCTCAATCATGCCAAAACTGATTTGGGAACCGGAAGTGGGGTGTTTTGTAGCACATAAAGAAATCTAGGGAGTGCCAGCATATTAAAGAGTGCTGTCTTGCCCATCAGCGTCAGCAGGAGAGCTTGTCAATGAACTGTATCTGATGAGAATCGGAACATTACCGAATTAAGGTTAAACCAAAGGATATCTGATGGGCCCAGATACTTAAATCCTTAGACCAAGACTGTATAAGGACACTTGTGGGGGGGGTGGCCCTGTCTCCTCCTTGCCACAGGAAGAACACGGACGTCAGCCGGTATATCTTAAGCCCACTGAACTCCTGGTATTTCGACAGTTCTCTAGTCATGACTTGGCAGGAGACTTCAGGGTTGCTCAGGTAGATTAGGAGGTTGTCTTCATAAAGCGAGACCAAGTCTTCTCCCCCAAGGCCATTAGAGTCCCGCCCAGTTTGGTGCTGTCGGGAAGTTTAATTGCAAGCAGCTCTATGGCCAGAGTGAACAGGAGGGGGCAGGCCTGGCTGGTCCTGCACCCCAGGGTAAAACCCCTAGAAGATACCCTCTTTACCCAAATCACTGCTTATGGGGAGGTGATATGCAAGCGAACCCATTTGAGAACATTCTCCCTGAACCCCATGTGGCCCATAATCTCCCAGAGAGATGCCCAACTGACTGAGTCAAACACCTTCTCAAAGGATTTACAGCCAGGAGTGCCACAGGATTATCGAGGCTTGGCTGATGGCAAATTGTACTCAGCGGAGGTTCATGCATGTGGAGGGCATGAACCTGCATTGGTCCAGGTGTATTAACGGGTCTATTACTCTGAGCAGACGGTTAGCCAGAACCCGTGCTAGGACCTTGGCCTCCCCATCAATCAATGATATTGGCCTATAGGAGGCACACTGTTCAGGTGGTTTAGCAGGTTTTGGCAGGACCACAATAAAGGTTTTCCTCAGGTCTGGGGGGAGACACCCATCCAACTTACAATGCATAAAGAGGTGGTGCATGGGCCCAGTAACCAGACCACCAAGCCGTTTCCAGATCTCTACCAGGAAGCCATTGAGCACCGGGGTCTTTCCAGTCTGTAATTGCGCGAGCGCTGTGGCACACTCTTCCGTAATATCTGACTCTAGCCCCAAACCAATATCTGTGTGTTCTGTAAGACAGTAGAGTGCCACAGAATCTAAAACACTTGGTCCGCCCAGTGAGATAGGGTATCATGGGGGGCAATACAATGCTTTGTAAAAGGCAGCGAATGCGGCCACACTGTCCACATCTTCCACTCTCATCCTAAACTGAATGTCCTTATTGCCTGTGCATGTCCCTTTCCTTTGTCCCGATGTTCCAGCTACGCTAGCATTTTCCCTGCTTTATCCCCCAATTCTTGAATGTGGCTCCTTACAGCTCAGTGGGCCTTCTTAGCATTGTCTAGAGCCAAATTCCATAGGGCCTCCTCTGCCGTGACTAGGGCTTCTTGCAAAGCCTGCGAACCCGAAGCAAGGAATTCCTACTCCGCCCTGATGGCCAGTGCGTCTGCCTCTCCCACATCTTTAGCATGCTGTACAGTATGGCCGCAACCAGTGATATTGTCTCCCCCTCCCGAGTACCGCTTTGTAGCCCTCCCAAAGTGCAACTGGGCTATCAACCGACCCCTCATTCATGGTGAAACTTTACATCGTTTTATGGGACAATACTTCTGTTACATCTGGGAGCCCTAAGTAATACGCATTAAGGCGCCACAATGCCGTGGGCATTGCCCAATGACATTTGAGCTCCATAAGTAGCGGGGAGTGATCCAAAACCCCTCTGGCCAGAAATTTCGCTGGTAGGAGCCTTTGCATAATGCCCTGGGGAATGAAGAAGTAGTAGATCGGTGACATGAAGCCATGCGCGTTAGCGCTAAATTAGTACCCCGCTTCGGACTTGTGTAGAATTCTCCATTCATCCACCAGAACCACTGCGGTAGCGAAGGATCATAATTTGGTGGTGAGGGTTGGATTCCTACTACATATATGCTTTCCATCCACCCCCAGGTCCGGGACCTAGTTGAAGTCCACCCCTATTACCCAAGTGTCAGCTTGTTCTTGGAGTATCAGGGGTTGGAGGTCGTTCAATAGTTCAAGTGTAAGAGGGGGAGGGGTGTAGACAGCCACTACACGCCAGATGGCCCAATGCAGCTCCCCTTTAACTAGACTGTATCTGCCTGTAGGGTCCGCCCAGACTTCTTTGTGTTGTAAGGGAATCTGCTTGTGTATCAGTATCGGTGTACCTCCTGCCCCCCTCGAGAAACCCAAATGAAAAGCCATTGTGTAATTAGTTCTCTTGAAAAGCTTGCAATATGTACCGACAAGGTGTGTTTCAGTCAAAAGTACAATGTTGGGGGCATACCTGTTGAGAAACTGAAACCCAAGGTGCTGTTTGATGCTTGAACCCAACCCGTTCACATGCCATATAAGCAGAGAAACCACCCCCTCAAGGGCCGTAATCGCATCAAATATACAGTTAGGGCAGGCTCAGGCAGAGGTCTCACCCTCTTCCTATATCTTGACAGACCACTGGTCCATATACCCCTGCCACCACACAGATACACTGCAAGCAAAGCTGCCAACCAGAAACAACTGTAACAACGCCCCCCCAAAAAGCGTCCAACTCAACCAGTGGTTCTGGAAAACCTCCCACATATCCCACACACTACTTCCATGACAGAATCTGAGTTTCTAGCCATGTCCATGCTTCCCTTGGATTGTTGAAGAGGTGCACAGTCCCATTGTGGCAAACCTTGAGGTCCGCTGGAGAGAAAAGGGCATACTTAATGCCCAACGAGTGCATCCTCTTCTTGACTGAGTCAAATGATTGGCGTGCTTTCTGAAGCTCCCTGGTGTAATCTGAAGAAATCTGATTCGGTAGCCATTGTGTAACGCTCACCTGATTCCCACAGAGACGCTGACCCGAACTGGACTGCTACTGTTTCTTCTATCGTGAGGCGCAGGGCCCGGAAGATGCTCGGGACGGGGCCTCCGAATTTGGATTGCCTGGCTTGTAGAGTAAGTTTTGTGCAGGTGGAAGAAAAGGGATTGATTACCAGCTGGGGTGGATATGTGTTCCCACCAATCTCCCGTTTCTCACTCTTCTTGACCCCCAACTTGGTTTCTGCGAGCTCTCACCTTAGGTATTGTAAAGATGAGCTCTCCATCCTGCTTCAGGTGCAGGGGTGCGTAGAATCCAGTTACGTCACTGGATGGGAAATAGTTGCGGACACTGTGTCCTTTCGTCTCTCTTGCGGTAGCCGTAAGTATGAGTGTCTTTTCTCCACAGGAGCCGGGGCTCAGAAACCTAAAGCAGGTAAGTCTCTGAGTATTTGTTCTCCGTGCTTAGTTAGTGCTCACCATGTATTCCTCTTATGCAGGTGCTGAGATGTAGCTGGCGTCGTGGCCGCGGTGGAGGAAGGTAAGTGAAAGAAAAGCGACTGCTTACTTCTGATGATTGTCTTTTTCTGCTTACAGGTGCCGAGATGCTGCCGGCGACACAGCCGCTGTCGCGCGTGATGAGGCACGTAAGTAAGTGGAAGAAATGTGGCCGCTTTAGAGCGGGCACCTCTAATGACTGTCTTTTTCTGTCTTTCAGGTGCCGAGATGCTGCCGGCGTCGTGGCCGCGGTGGAGTTCGGCGAGGCCACAGATGGGTAAGGCAAGGCGGCGCGGCTGCGAGCGTTTGAAAGCGCTGCTAATCTTGTACCTTTCCTTTGCTGGATCGTCGGAGGTAGGATTGCTGAGGCCGGATTCCGGTAAGTATAATTTCTAATGCTCGCCTTCTCTTTTCTTGTCTGTTTGCAGGTGTTCCGGGTGCTGGCGGGCGTGTCAGGAGCCAGGATGCAGGAGCCGACTCGGTGAGCGTCCTGCTGCTGATACAGAATAACGCAAAGCATGTGTATTCCATCGGGCGTGGTTTAAATAGCAGAGAAGTGCTTCAGGTGTGTGTTCTTCCACCAGCCCCACCCAGGTAAGAAAAGAGTTCCTGAATAGAGGAGATAGTGCCTCCCAGCACAGATGGCAGGGGAATTCGGCCAGACTGGATTGTTCTGGGTAAGTATGCAGCATGGTCTGCCTCAGGTAAGTCCACCCAAGCATTATTACACAGTTTATCAATATGAGCCCGGCGCCTATGGTGCCGGGGCTGAAGTCCTTTATGAGCCTGGCGCCAAAGGCGCCATGACAGGGCCAAAGGGCCCCTGTAGGGGTCTGCTGGTTCTGGAGATGTGGAAGAAGGGTCTGCTTCCGGGGGTGCTGGGCCAGTCCTGGCTCCTCGGGAGTAGTACTCATGACACATTGTATGTGAAGGGCCAGTGGCTCGCACCATTTACAGCAGGGCACCCCGGTCTCGGAAGTTCAAGAACTGTGCAATTATTTGTGCAAGAAGGCGCACATGGGGTGGGGTGACCTGTTGGGATCCTGTGCACCCTTTCTACCGAAAACAATTTCGAGAGCTTCTTTGGAGCAAACAATTCCACGTACCATCGTTCCAAGGACAGCTCTATGCTAGGCCCCTCTTCCTTTTCCGGTACCCAAAGGATGCTGAGATTATTACGGCATGCCCTTCCTTTGCTGTGTTCCGCTCTGTTTTCCAGGTGCGTGATCTTCTGGGTGACAGCTGTCAAATGCTTCTCCATCAACTTAATCCCATTCTCAATATCCGAGATGCGCTCTTCTGCTTCCCTGACCCTCGAGGCCAGGTTTCACAGGTCTTGCCGCAGGAAGGACACTACCGCTGAGAGGCCATCGATCTACTCCTCTACTGAGGATCTAGACTCCCCTATGGCTCTTATGACGACACAAAAGGAGATCTTGGAGTTCTGTATCTCCCCTCCCATGCCCGCCATCCTGGGTTATGGGTCATGGAGGTTTGGGGGGCACCCACTGTGTACTGGTTGATCTCTCTTTGGAGCCCCACATTTTTAACGTTGTTGTTGACCATGGCGTTGCATGTGGTTGACCCCAGGGGCAGTCCCTACCAGTGATGCGTCTCTGTGCCCCCACAGTGGCTGGTGTGTGACCCCTTCTGCCTCTCCATATGAAGCAGCCTCTGTCACTATATAGATCCCAAAGCGACCGCTACTATGCTATAGTGTTGGCATTCTTTGTCATTGGTAGACAGTCCCACGTGTGTGCTGCAGAGCCCCAGCCAGTTCACGGCAGGACGCCTCTCCAGGCCTTGTCACCATCAGAATATTCTGCAATCTGCCTGCCTTGGTGGTGCTGTGGCTTATCTGACAGTAGATTCCTCCACTGGTTTGACAAGCTTCCCTCCCTTCATACCCTGCCTCCCTGTGTAGCCTCGCACCAACCAGTGCCACCTTCCGGGTGCTGCAACCTCCAAGGGAGGCAAGTCCACGTGTCAGTTGCCACCTCAATACCATATGTGGGGCTGCCTTGCAGGCTCCAATCCCTTGGCCCTCATTCTGCCTGTGGGTGCATCAGTGTACAGTGCCTCAATTCGTTGTGCCACAACAGTCTGTTTCCTCGGTGTCCTCTTTCAGGTGGGCACTTCTTTGCCACGGATCAGCCCTCCCCTCCTGTTTGGCCTCTCAGCCGGCCTGCTGCTCTCCCTGCTGGGTGGCCTGGAGCCCCAGTTGGCCCGACATTTGCAGGAGGTTCCCGGTCTGACTGTGGCTGATCCGGTTTGTAGTTCCCCCCCAGAAGTTCACTGACGCTGGCCTGGTGTTTCCTCGATGTCCTTCGTCCCTGGGCTCCAGCCAGACAGTGGCCCACCGACCCAGTGCCTCACCGACCCAGTGCCTATGGCTTCACTCTCTTCCTTGCCTGCACTCCGCCTCACCTCTGCCATGGGTACTCTGCAGCAAGCAGCACCTGCACGAATTGTGTGTCTTTGCCGAGAGTGGTTCCCCTGTGGCAGGACTTTGCTTGGCCTGCTCTCACTTCCCGCACTGCCATCGCCTCCTGAGTCCAACCCCCACCACCGTGCAGCGGCCTCGGGAGGTGGACTGCTCACGCTAGCCGCTTAGAGTGCTAACAGCGTAGCAGCCACCGGAGTCGGGACTCCCTCTGGGTAAGCCCCCAGCTGTTCACTGCCCGTCATCAGGTCCATGGCCGTACTCCTCCCTCATCACCATCGCACTAGCCTCCTTGACGGGGGTCCTAGCGCTATCTGTACTACAGTAATATTCCAATGGTGGCTGCCCGGAAATGGTGCTAAGCCTGGTCCGCCACCAAGAGCTCAGTGTTTCGGGTCTTACCGACCGAGATTATGCAGGGATTAGTAGCCAGATAAAGCCAACCGGTTCTGCAACAACCTATTGGCAAAGGTTCCACAATCTTGCCACAGGAAACAGGATTTATTGACCAGGATATCGGCAGTCCCAGCACAGCTGTAGAGGCTGACCCTGCTCAACAGTGCTTATTTTAGTTTTAGTTTTAAATTGTATTAATACTGGAAAAAGAAGATTACTTAATAAAACAAAGATGCAGTTAAAAAGGATTCCATTTACAGTAAAACTATTTGCTGCTTTTCCTAATACGAGCACCTTCATTCGAGAGTTGCAAAATGGCCATCAGTCATTTAGGACATGTCATAAAGGCGTGCTGTGTTCTCATCCCATACTCATAGTATGTGCTGACACAATCAACTCAGATTTGGAACGTTATGTCCTGAGACAATTTAGCCAAGATCTGAAGAATTCATAGGTGAGCATGCTCTTCCCACTCTCTCTAAATCAGAACAAAGTCCTGCTGACCAGCGCTCTTGCAGCCCTGCATCCTGACTGCCCAGTGCCTCATTAGGCTCCTTACTCATTGGGGTAAGCGTTCTTTTGCATTCCGGCGATGCGCACCTCGGTGCAAATACTAAACTGAAATTGATGATAATTTGAAAGAAATTCGCCCCTCGAAAACTGCAACTTTCTGAGAAAGTCACATCTTGGCAAGCACCCACTATGCTCCGGATTTCTCTGCATCCTGCTTTTTTGCTATTCTGCTGCATGAGCCTGCTCCCCCTTCCATTGGTTGGCTTGGTCTTCTTTGACCAATCACCTAAGTCCAGCACCGAAAGTCCTGTCTGCTCCCTATCTTTTGCCTGGCCGGGTCTAGGGGGTCCTCCTATTCCCCCCTCATGAACACATGGTGTCCTTTGCGGACCTGCACTCTTTCAGAGCTCACTGAAAATATCGTGACACTTTCACTTCCCTGTGAGTTAGTCGCCTCTTCTAAAATATGCCTCCTACACATCTGACTGTCCCTCCCTCACTCTGTCTCACCTGGACTCCCACTCTCAATACCTCCACGCTGTATTGTGTTTTCATTCTGTCCTGCTAATTCTGAACTTAGCTGTGCCCCGTGGCTGCATTGTGTTTTCATTCTGTCCAGCAAATTTTTTACTTAGCTGTGCCCAGTGGCTGCATTGTGTTTTCATTCTGTCCTGCTAAATTTGAACTTAGCTGTGCCCACTAGCTGCATTGTGTTTTCATTCTGTCCTGCCAATTCTGAATTTAGCTGTACCCAGTGGCTGCATTGTGTTTTCATTCTGTCCTGCTAATTCTGAACTTAGCTGTGCCCCGTGGATGCATTGTGTTTTCATTCTGTCCAGCTAATTTTTTACTTAGCTGTGCCCAGTGGCTGCATTGTGTTTTCATTCTGTCCTGCTAAATTTGAACTTAGCTGTGCCCACTAGCTGCATTGTGTTTTCATTCTGTCCTGCTAATTCTGAACTTAGCTGTGCCCAGTTGCTGCATTGTGTTTTTATTCTGTCCTTCTAATTTTGAACTTAGCTGTGCCCACTAGCTGCGCTGTGTTTTCATTCTGTCCTGCTAATTCTGAATTTAGCTGTGCCCAGTGGCTGCATTGTGTTTTCATTCTGTCCTGATAATTTTGAACTTAGCTGTGCCCAGTGGCTGCATTGTTTTTTTTCATGCTGCCCTGCTAATTCTGAACTTAGATGTGCCCACTGGCTGCATTATGTTTTCATTCTGTCCTGCAAATTTTGAAGTTAGCTGTGCTCAGTGGCTGCATTGTGTTTTCACTCTGTCCTAATTCTGAACTTAGCTGTGCCCAGTGGCTGCATTGTGTTTTCCTTCTGTCCTGCAAATTCTGAACTTAGCTGTGCCCAGTGTCTGCATTGTGTTTTCATTCTGTCCTGCTGTTCCTGTCTTGTTCTGTCTCTTCTGCTTGCAACCCCCCTGTGTTCTCCCCCAGTTTCTCCACCCCCATTCTGCTTTTCTCTCACTCCCCATCCACCAGCCCTCTGACTCCCTTCTTCCCCCTCCTCTGAATCAACTATGGTGCTCTCTGTTTCTCCTATCTTCTCCAACTGTTTCTCTATCGACTATCCTACCCTTCTCACTACGTCTGGTAGGAAGAAGTTCAAAAGGGATATCCTGGTCACCAACCCAGGCCTCCCTAACGCTGATACTTACGCCAGAGCTTCCCCCAGACTGACCCTCACCAACATCCTCTTTGTCGTTCCTTCGCCAGACCTATGGACCCTTCATATGGTCTCTGTGCTCTCCCCTTTCTCTTACTCTCCCATTAATAGTGACACCTGGTGGGAGGCCGTCCTGGCTTCCTTCCACTCCTCTAAGGTTATCATTTATGTTGACCTTAATGGCTTTGTTTTGGTCCAAGGCCCTCCGGCCAACCTCCTCCTCTCTGATAGACACTTATCATGCCTTATCAATTTCCTTTCCTCTCCCACTGTCCCTTCTCTCCCTTCTTCTGCTTCATTGCCTCAACCCTCTGCCACTTCTCTGGCACCCTCTTTCTCCTCCTCATCTACCTTGCCCTCTCCTCCTACCACCTCTGCCCTCTCTTGGGCTTCTATTACACTTCTACAGTGAGTACCTCTGTTTTGTACCCCTCCCCGGAAGTCTTTCAAGGATGGCAACCTTCTCCACCTCGCCACTCTTAACTCTTGCTTTGCTGTCAAGCACTCCTCTGACATCTGCCATCTCCTGGAAGAACTTGACCCTGATGTCCTTGGTCTCACCAAGACATGGTTCACTGCCAGCTCTGTCCTGAGCTTTGGCACTCTCCTTCCTGATGGCTCAAATATCCTGTCCGCACCCAGATGAAACTGTTCTGGTGGGGGTGTAGCCTTGATCTTCCCGGAGTGGATTCCTGCCTCTATCATTTCTATGCAGGACTACTCCTCCTTTGAATGCCTGGTCTGTAGGCTTTCTCTCTCTCCTGGCCACTCTCTCACAGCGGCTACTATCTACTGGCCATGTTGGCGCATCACCTCCTTCCTCTCTGAGTAGGCGAACCTCTCTTCCTCCTTCCTGGCCTCAACCACTCAACTCCTCCTCCTTGGTGACTTCAAAATTCAACTTCCCTCTGGCCCAACCCACTCTGCAGGGAACACTCTTGATGTTCTCATCTCCTCAGATCTCCCCCTCTCTAACCCTCTCACCACTCCTCCCTCCTGGGGTGATCACTTTCTCCTCTCCTCTCATCTCTCTTTTTATTTCGCGCCTTGAAACACTTGTGTATAGGCGCATTACAAATGCCATATCATATCATATCATATCATACCCTTCAGGCCAAGCCTACCCCTACACTGCCACCCACCTCCTCAGTCATTCGACCCATGAAGTGTGTGTCATTTGAGGCTTTTGCCGCATCTTTCTCTCCTCCTCCTGCACCTCTCGCTGACCCACACCCTGACACAGCCCTTTCCATGCTCCACTCTGCTATCTCTGATAGTATCGATGTACTTGCCCCTGTCATGAGGATCCGCATGAAGCCTAAAATCAAGTGCAACTACTGGTATGTCTCAGACCTCGTCACCCTTAAACGCAAGTGTAGGGTGGCTGAGAGGAAATGGTTGTTATCTTGTACATCCTATGACAAACTGGCCTGCTGCCTGATCCAAAGGCAATAACGACTCTCTGTCCTCACTAAGAAGAGAGCTCACATCCAAGCCCGCGTTTCCGCGGCATCTAACAACTCTGACAAACTCTTTAAAGTCTGCAAGGAGCTAGACATTCCTGCTGCAGTTTCTACCTCTCCTGTCCCTTTCCATGCCTTCTGTACAGCCCTGGCTTCTCATTTCATCTCTAAAACCCAAGACATGCTGTCCACCCTCTCGGCTTCTCCTGCTCCTCCCTCCACTCTCTCCTCTTCCTCTGGCCTCCCGGTGGCCACCCGCTCCCTCTTCTGCCTTTCCTCTCTTATCCCCTGACAAGGTTTCTAGACAAGTCCGATCTATGAAAACCTCATCAAAACAGGTTCTTCCATGTTCTTCCAAAACCATCAAGGACCACATTGACACTCGCTCCAGCCTTGGCTGACTTCTGCAACCACTCTTTCGCCTATGGAACCTTCCCCTCCCACCCGAAGCACTCTTGTGTACACCCTCTTTTCAAGAAACCCTCAGCTGACCCCTCCCTCCCGGCAAATAACGCTTGATCTTTATAACTCCTTTCCTGGGCAAACTCCTGGAAAATCTGGCCATCTCCCAGCTTAATCTTCACACTGAATCTGTTGGTTGTCTCCATGACCATCGGTCTGGCTTCAGAGCAGCCAGAAGCACGGGAACTGCTCTCCTGAACATCCGTGAAAGCCTGCTTTCTAACCTTGATTCTAATCTCCCCTCTGTCTTCATCCTACTTGATCACTCTTCTGCCTTTCACATGGTCAACCATGCCATTCTGCTCAACCAGCTCTGCGATAACCTGGGTATCACTGATCAGGCTCTGGCCTTGCTGAATTCCCTCCTCTTGGATTGACCCTCCCAGGTCCAACCTGGTGCCTTCCTCTCCTCTATCCCTCTCTCTCCACCTGTAGTGTTCCCCAGGGGTCTAACCTTTCTCCATAGTTGTTCAAGCAATACCTGGCACCTCTCCCCCACTGCATTGCTGCTCTCTGCTCCAACTTCCAGTGCTATGTGGATGACACTCAGCTCACATTCAGGCTCCCCTCTGCCGCCTCTTCTCATTCTCTCATCACAGATTGTCTGTCTGCAATCCAGGAGTGGTGTGCAGCCAATGATCTCTGCCTGAATGCCAGTAAGATGGAGATCCTCCTCATCGGCACACCTGCACCCCTCTTTCCCACCACTCTCTTCCCGGCCTCCCTTGCCCCTCTTCCTGCTCGAACCTTTGAAGCTAAGAACCTCGGGGTTATCTTCGACTCCACACTCTCATTCACTCCTCACATTTCAAACATCTCTAAGAAGTCAAACTACCAACTGCACCTCCTCAGAGGTATACTTCCTTTCCTTCACCCAGAAGCTCGCTGTCTCCAGAGCTCTGGTTCTCTCGAGGATTCACTACTGTAACAGCCTCTTTTAAAATCTACCCGCCTCTACTCTCCATCCTCTGCAACTCATCCAGAACAGACTGTGAGACTTGTCCTTGGCCTTAAGCCCAGGGATTATATCTCTCCAGCACTCAAATCGCACTGTTGGCTCCCAGTGGCTGCAAGGATCAGGTTCAAGACCCTTTGCATTGTCCACAAGCCCTTATGGGGCCTGGGACCAAAATATCTCCAGCTTTCTCTTCGGAAGGATCTTCCTACTCGAGCTCTTCAACCTCCACTTCCAACTCCTTGAGGGTCAGTCGCTTTTCCAAGCAACAAGTTGGGGGCAGATCTCTCTCTTCGGCTGGTGCCTCCCTCTGGAACAGCCTCATTGCCTTTCTGAAACTTGATCAGAACCATCTCTGGTTCCGGAAGAAACTCAATAGTTTCCTCTTTGCTTCTGCCTTCTCTCTCCCTATTCCCTGCTGATCTGCTGATACTACACTGGTTACCTGGCTACCCTCTGAACCATAGGCCCAGGAGCCTGCCCTCCCAGTTGCACACCTGCACTGCCTCCTGGAGACCCTACACTTTGGGTTGTATCTGAACCCTACAGTCCCTCTACTTGCACTTATATAACACTTGTTCTGCCCTTAGCCCATGCACTGCAACCTGCTGGCCGCACTTCTTGTTTTTCGATGTTTTGATCCTATGTCTTGCACTTGCTTCTTCTCCCCTTCCCCTTGCACTTTTCCCCTCCCCTCTCCCCTGCACTTGCACGATCTCAATGTCACTAGGTCTAGTAAGATCGTTGTCTCGTCCTCCCTTTGTTCCCCTCCCTTGCCACGTCGCATCTTGAATCACTTATGTATAGGTGCGCTATACATGTCAAATCAAATCATATCATGCAGGTTTTCTATGGACAAAA
The DNA here is from genome assembly GCF_040938575.1 of Ambystoma mexicanum. Classification (NCBI taxonomy): domain Eukaryota; kingdom Metazoa; phylum Chordata; class Amphibia; order Caudata; family Ambystomatidae; genus Ambystoma; species Ambystoma mexicanum. Next base: position 727,934,928 of record NC_090924.1, read on the forward strand.
TATTCACTGACCTTAATCTGAGTACCTTCGTAGAATTAAAACATAATATGATTCCCTGTAAAGTACTACTGGGTCAGATTAAACATTGATTAAAGAGTTCCCTTCCAGCACCTTAAACTAGATACCTTTTAGACAAATATGTTTACTGCCCCGTTTAAAAAAATTGCTGTTTTCCAACTGTTAGTTTAGAAAATGCAGTGCATAATGTACTCAATGTAAATAAATGCCCACAAGCAGCTTAGGTATGATCAAGTGACAAAGAGCAAAAGAGCAGATCTCTGGGTGTTTTAAAGCCAGAAAAAAACAATCGTAAGGATCTTTGCAGAAACACAAAACATGGACTGTGGAAGTGAATATTCTGGGACAATTTCTGCAAGGCGGTAAATAATTGAACAAGTGTAAGACCCGTTTTATTGCATCAAGAGCTAGTTCATCTGATGTCTGGCTGCAATTAAGCTTTCATTTTACAGAGGGCTGCTCAGAAAGCACAGAGCTAGATTCAAAGATATCCTATGGGATTTGTTTCTGGTGGAGAGGGTGGCAATGGCCATAGAGATTAGCAAAGCCATGGGCAGTCAATAGGTGGGTAAATAGCTAAACAACAAAAACAAGCTGTGTATCCCTCATATGTCATTTCTCTATCTACCTTGATTTCCCATGACAATAGTGTCAGTTTATAGGCAGCGCCTTTAGCTCACCTAATAGCCAAAACTAACAAAGCAGGTCTGCACTGATATAACTGATGAATGCAGCGGTCTTTGATCAATGATGTAATGCAGTCAATGTTCTCCTTATTTGCAAGAGGCCGACCCCCCAAACGAAGTCAAGAAACAACATATTTTGATTTATAGTGGCTAACACATGTGAAATATTTCTTTGTGGCAGATACTGGGGAAAACGGCAAATAGGCCATCACTGTGGATCCTAATTCAGAGTACAGAGCTCAGCTATGGAATCTTCTAAAGGTAACCTACACAAGGGAACCTGCACTAAAAAGAGCCCGCCCTGCTGCAGTAGCTGGAAGGACCACCTCCAGCAGCTTATACAGAGAACCATCTTCACTCTTAAGGCAGATAATGAAGAGCGGCCTATAGAGACCACCAGACACTGAAACACATCAGCGCCTTCACTAACCAACTCCTGCAGTCAATAAAAGGGTGTCCCCAATGCAGCCCATCAAACGACAGCCCCCCTGCAACTTTCAATGGGAAATACACCCCAAACACATTTTGGAGAAACCCTCATGGCACCACCTCACTAAGATCCCCCTTAGCATGACCCAAAAGATATCCAACTGCAGCCCCTATGAAGAGCTCCTTGCCACAACTCATGTGTAATCCCACTACAGCATAACGAGACAACTGTCACGTCCTCATTGTAGTGATAGCTGACCCTGCCCACCAGTGCCACCTTGAAAAGATGCAACAAACCCTTATGAAATCATAACTGCCGCCCCTGAAGGGATTCTCCACAAGCAACCTAGAACGATTCCACTGTCCAGAAGGCATCTCCTCCATATGCCTATAAAGATCATTGCAAAGCCACTTCAGGGATCATTATTATTATTATTATTATGATTATTATTATTGAAAATATATATTATTATAAGTTATAAATGATAAATTATCGTCCCAGGGCAGCCTATAAAGGAGAGCCACCAGCCAATGCAGCCTCTCAGGGAACTTTCCGAATGCAGCCTATAAAGACCCCCATTTCCCCTGCACCATGCAAAGAGAAATTGAAAGCCTTTTCCCCTAGCTACAAAGGGATCCTCCAATGGAAACCATGAAGGGGCTCCTACCCAACAGAGGCCTACAAAGAGACTGCTACACATCCTGCTTATAAGATAAACCTTCTAGACCCGGAAGAGAACAGCCCACTACAGTTTTCTACACTGAAGCTCACCGGGACAAACCCACAACAGCCCATGCAAAGTCACATCTCCCCCAGCGCACACTGCAGCCCATAGAGCGTGTGATACTGTAGTCCCTGGGCCACATGGAGCCTATAATGAAAGATCTTCTCCCACCGCCTGCTGAAACCTAAGGAATCCATTCAGGAGGTCTCCTGCAGGAGCTACTTACCCGCAGTCCCTAAATGGAACTCCCATTGCAGTCCCCAATGCAGCACCTTGAATGTCTTTGAGGTGTCCCATGGCAGACGCTCCCATGCAGCAGCTTACAAACGTCCCCGCTGCAAAATTCCTGAGAGCAGCGAGAGCTCCAAGAATAGGTACTCCCCATGCAAATGGTGTCATCTTCTACAAGACCTAATCCATCACCTGAAGAAATTCCCCATGCTACCCTCCTTAAGCCGCCCTGACTACATCAAGTTGCTAAATCCAACGCTACCCACGCATCCCCCTGAAATGAATCTACCACTACAGCCCCCTGAAGTCCTCCCACATGAATGAATTAACAAACCCAAATGACAGGAAATATTCTTGCATGAACAATAGCACAGGTGAAATCAGGAAGGACATATTGGGCAGCTAGAACCACAAACACCGACCTCCACTGATAAGGGAGAATGGAAAAATGAGGATAGCTGTTATAGTTTGAGAGTGCTCTCTCCATGTTCCCTTCTTGAAACTTGAGGCTCCTTGTTTTCAGTGCCTCGTTTCTCTCTAGTATTTCAGGGAGTTCCATGTTCCCTGATCAAAGAAATTCATGGGCTCAGCCATCTCAATATAGACTCACACTTTGCAGGTCCATAGACCACATAACCTCTGAACCTGTCTTTGTCTTTAGCCACACTAAAATCCTATTGGCAATGGTGACTATGGTTTACAGATAGCATTTCTGTGGCCATTGTGAAAGTTAATATTCCAGTCGCCTTTGACATCTTACTAACCTGCCATACACCTCTTATGCTTCATAATGTGAATCCCACTTGCCTGTGTCAATGGGGATAGACTTAACATATAAGGTCATACTATTTAGTGAACTACTCCTTTCCAAGGGGCACCATTAGGGAGTTTGTGGGATTACCAGAAGAAGGTGCATTGTCAACAGATCAGTGGAGCCATCATTTTCCCTTGTGAAGTTTGGTCCAAGAGCTCGACGCACAGTGCAATCGGATGGGAGGTGAGAGTGTCCGTGAGTTTCCTTGTGTGCATGGGAAACGATGGAGTCATGATTGTTTGTGTGGCATGATTTATGAACCACTTTTAGACCTGGCTTGGTAACTTTAGCTCTCTACCACAGCTGTTGCGCATCATCATCACATTGAATTAAAATGAACAACATTCCACCAATCCAACCATAGAAACATCCACTCATACAACCACAGATATGCAAATCACACACCACAAGCCCCAAAGAACCCCCGAGACACAAAAACATATCCCAAACCACACATGTGTCCACTTTCCATCAATACACCATCCTTTACCCACCAAAACACATACTTGTAATAAGCAAGAAAGGCTTTGCCAATTCTTGTTCAACTTGTTCCTACATTCTGTTAAAAAATGTCCTCTTCAGTTCCCTATTCCTATTACAAATCCCAGGAAAGCAGCAAGGTCAAATCATCATATTATGAAATATTCTCTATCAAATGTTTTGTAGTAGAAAAATGTGATAAGCATGGTCCTTTAAGTAGATCCCCTAATGTTACTTTATTTCACACTGCATCATTGCCACATCTGTTGTTACACTGGCTATCTGCAATTCCTAGACACATCTTATTCTGTATATTTTTAAGATCACACTGCATACAAAGTCTAACGAATTCTGTCTTTGTTCTAACAGTAAAGTGGGCAGTTGTTAAACATTTCAAGAAAACAACGTTCAGTTTCAAGTGTGTGCAATTGTTGTACGCCACTTCTTTTGATAAACTATTAAAGAAGTTAAATCTTGCTAACATGCTGTTTTTACATGCGGTGTGATCTGTGTCAGATGCATCCTTGGTAGTAATGATTCACAAATCGAAGGATTTGTTATTAGTTTAAGAAATAAATGATTTGAACTTTACTTGACATTTGTTGAGTGAACTTTGTCCATTCTGCCTGTAACATCCATTATTAGTTGGTGAATATGGCCGCATTGGCAGTTTCCATGCATCTTTATTATTTGCATGTTGCCTCTCTGTGTGCCTCGTGGGGTGGGGTGCACCGTATGTCGTTTGCAGATGCACAGTGTGCAATATATTCTTATACTCGATTCTTAACAGATTTGCTCAAGACTCACGGGTTCCTTTTCTGGTGCACTTTGCAAGCATCTTCTTTTTGGTTTCGGGTTTAAATCCTTTGGTTACTGCTATGATTTCCATAACAAAGTTTTGTTAAATTTAATTTTGTGTGCCGCTGTGCACTGTAAGTTTAATTGCTGTCTTCGTGTTCAGTGGTTTTAACACTTTTGGCAGTAAGTTCAGTAGGAAGCCATCTTCCGCACTTGATATGATAGGTCATTTATAGCATCTGTACACAAGTGTTTCTAGGGGTGACAAGACAAGGAAGGGGGGACAGAAAGGGGACAAAACAACGATGTTACTAGGCCTTGTGTCATTCAGATCACGCAAGTGGGGGGGGAGAAGTACCGGGAGGGGGCAGGAGGGAGGGAGGAGAGTGTAAGTAGCTCAAACGTGCTTCAGGACACTTGTGTGCATGCTCACCCACTCCCCTTTAATTCTATAAGTCTAACAAGATCTGGTGACTGACAAGGCAGGAGAAGGATACCTTTCAGTCTCCTGCCATATCAAAGAGCACGCCCTCAATCAACCAACATTGCATATCATAATATTCTGTACCATATGTAAGTGTGATTCATCTGTGGGATAGGGCTGATTTGGGATAACTGGACCCTCGCTGTTGGTTCCATAACAGAGAGAGCCTTCGGTGGAGGCCATTAACAAGATTCTTCGAGGTAAATTACATAACATTGTGTGAATATCTACTACCTCTATGAAACGTGGCTTCACTCTGGAATTGTATCAGTTTCTTACTTTCAGCATTAAGGGCTTGAGTCAAAGGTTTTTTCATAGGAACAAATCAGATTTGCACCTGCTAATTTACACCTGATCCCCAAAAGCTTAAAATGAAGCAAATCGTATCTGAGATGCGCACGAGCAAACGGCAGGACACTTAGATCATTGTGCAAAGAAAGAGTATCAATACTCAACCATCTCCTTTATTTTTACTCTCTGCATATGGTGAAACAGACTGCCACCTTTCTTGCAGCAATGTCAAAGAAACAGTTATTACAATAATACCATGCATCTGTGAACCTCGCCTGCTCTTTAACATAATACTTTATACAACATAGATCACTTGAACAGTGCAAACAAATATATCTGCACTTGGGCACACAATTTGAAAGACGTGTAAAAACCGTGTATCAATTATACAGTGTGACAGGTGTGGGGTCTTCTTTGGGGGTGAACTCTTTGTAGTGGCTCATTTCAGTGTTCATATCTGTGAAAGTACAAGTGTATAAAAAAGCAAGGAACCTGGATGAGGGTTAGGTTGCACACTGATTAATAAGGCAGGAAAGAAGACATAGGGCCTCATCACGGGTCCGGTGGTAACCCTGCCGATGCTATCTCATTAGGAGTCTGGCGGCCGGGATGTCAGGCGCCAGTATATTTGTAAATCCCTATTCCCATCGAGTCCTATGGGACTCTATGGGGGTGAGGACACAGGAGCACCGGCACCGCTAGTAACGGTGTTGATGCTCCCGTGAAGAGTCTGCCTACCGTGGCCGCTGCGCCTGGCAGGGTCAGACCTGTCGGGCACAGCGACCACGGCAGGAAGACTCATAGTTTGCCAGTCCGGAAACAAGGGTGCGGTGAGCTTACTGGCACCCTTTTTTCCGGACTGGCAACCTTATTAGGAGGCCCATAGTGCCTCAACGCAAGTTTGACAGTATTTCAGTGGTTAATCTGCTGAAATCTGCTAAACGGAATTACTGTTGCCGCAATTTGTACTGTGTATTTACTGCGGAATAAAAAGTGGTGGTAGGCGGTGTACATCCCCATTTGTTGGAGTACATAGTACTCCATGGGGATTTCAGCAGAATTACTGCTAGTAGTGATTCTGCATTCTTTGCTGTTTTCTGGCGGTGAGGTGGAGGATTTACCGCCAACATGTTTCCAGACGACAATCCTCCACCTTACCACCAAAGTTGTTGTACGGCAGTGCAGTAATGTGGCAGTCATGCAGTGGTAACAGATTCAATTGATAATGTGAATTCTCAGAACCCTGTGAAAGCCATGGGGGAACATGCATATAAAGAAATGGGTTGTTCTTACACTTAGTGCCTTATGTAATTTCTCTGGGAGTAGATTGGAAAGTTGTCTCACTAACTGCCTATGTGATGTCACATACGCTTCTGCTGATTGTTCTAATTTTTTTATTGGCTCATTATATAAAATGTCTTTTTTCCCTTTTCTTGTGTTAGGTGTTTTATTTTTTAAATTGATACTTCAGCAGGCCCTCTTAGGTAACAAGTTCTAAATTCATTCTACTTTCTCCTTCTCCCTGCTTATAATACACTCTCTGTGTGCATTTGCATTTCACATCAGCTGTTTGCTTTGTGCTTGGCCTGCAGACCTCACGCTCATTGCGAACATCTACAATCAACATCAGCTGTTTCATTTCTGCTCAGCCTCCAAACCTTGCGCTCTACTCGTGCATTTTGATTTCAACATCAGCTGTTTTACACTGTGTGTAAAACCCGCCTTCTCCGCATTGACGAATCAACTTGATCAGCTGCTTGCTGAGTTTTCTACATCGGCGCCCGCATCCTAGGTATGCCTTGCTGCCCCTCTTCCTGGCACAGGCACCCTTGTGAACCCTGAGAGTTTTCAAAGTGTCATTTTTTATTTGGAAAAAACGAACGAAAAATGTGAAGATCCCCAAATCTGCATATTTGTTTTTCTTGCGCTTTTTAACCACAGCGCAGGTTTTGGAAAGCACGGCAGTTGCATCACGTGTTTACGGCCAGCATTGAGCTTGCTGTGTTTCCTGATTTTGCAGCTTGTGAACTTTTTGGTTGGCATTGCATTAGAATACCACCTCCAAGATGGCTGCCTGATTTACACCTCAGCCTGTGTAGCCTTCTCTGGCCTCCAGCCAATTGGCTGCCTCTTCATTCAACTTCCAATCACGGCGGACTGGGAGGCGGAGCCAGCCTGTTAAATCAAAGGCCCACGTCTAAGGCCCCTGTCTGCTACCAGGAAGCTACATGAACATACCACCACAACCTGGCCCTCCCTTGGGGCAGCCAGCTCACGCAGCAATGAAACTGGACTCTCGCTCCCTGACTCACCTCTAACTCATACCTCATTACTTTTACCTATGGTGCCTCAGCATTTACCTTTGAAAGTCACATTTGGGTGTGTTTTTGGGAAGTCAAGTTTGGGTGTGTTTTTGAAAGTCAAATTTGGGTGTGTTTCTGGGAAGTCATGTTTGGGTATGTTTTTGGGAAGTCAAATTTGGGCGTGTTTCTGGGAAGTCAAATTTAGGTGTGTTTTTGAAAGTCACATTTGGGTGTGTTTTTCATTTAACATTTGGCCCTAAATTGTAACCTGCTAGCCCAGTGACTGTTCCATACTGCTCTACTTGCATATTTCTCCGACTGTCTCCTCCCTCTACCTTCCCATGGCATTATCTGTTTCTCCTATCTACTCCAAATGCTTCTCTATCAACTATCCGTCCCTTCTCACTAAGTCGGGTAGGAAGAAATTTAAAAAGGATATCCTGGCCTCCAACCAAGGTCTCCCCATTGCTGATACCTATTCCAGCATCTCTGCCAGACATACCCTCACTGATATCCTCTTTGTCGTCCCTTCTTCAGATTTCTGGACCCCTCATATGATCCCTGTGCTCTGTCCTGTCTCCTCCTCTCCCATCAATGGTGGCATCAACTGGGAAGTCCTCATGCATTCCTTTGACTCCTCCAGAGCCATCATTAATGTCTACCTAAATGGCACTATCATAGTGGAAGGCCCTCAGACCAATCTCATCCTCTTTGATAGGCGGTTCCTTCGCCTTAGCAACTTTCTTTCATCTCCAGCTGTCCCCTACTCTCCTCCCCTGGCTACCCTGCCCTCTTTTCCTTCCTCCTCTGCCCTACCCCAAGCTCCCTCCACACATCTGCAGGACACACCCCTGATTTGTACCCCTCCCTGGAAGGTCTTTAAGGTTGGCAACCTTCTTCATCTTGCCACTCTCAACTCCCATTCTGCCGTCAAACACTCCTCTCACATCTGCCACCTCCTTGAAGAACTTGACCTTCATGTCCTCGGTTTTACCGCAACATGGTTCACGGCCAGCTCTGTCAAAAGCTTTGACACTCTCCTCCTGATGGCTACAAGATACTCTGCACCCCCAGACCCACCCGGCCTGGAGGGGGAGTAGCCCTGATCTTCTCTGAGTGGATTCCTGCCTCTATTGTCCCACTCAGACTTACTCCTCTTTCCAATGCCTTCTCTGCAGGCTCTCTCTCTCTCTCTGCTAGCCATTCTCTTACTGTTGCTACTCTCTACTGGCCCCCTTTTGAAATCACCTCTTTTCTCTGAGTGGGCAGACCTCTCCTCCTCCCTCCTGGCCTCAACCAGGGCCGGTCTTTGCATCAGGCCATGCAGGCGGTTGCCCGATGTGCCTGCCAGCCTGTAGGGGGTCCCGCCATGGCTCAGAATCCTCGGGCAGAGGCAGACTTGGCCAGGGGGCAGGAGGGTGTATTCCCCCCAGGCTGGTAGTTCTGGTGCTTCCAGGGCCGGCTGGCAAGGATGGATTTCATGGTTTTGTATACCTCGTATTTCATCTTAAAGATAAACATTTGCCTCAGCCTGCGAGATGAGTCACCACCAGTATTTAAGCAACGTGAGGCATTCTTGCAGATGGCAACAAATGTTTCAAATGTGCCTGTCAGGCACCTCACGTAATCAGCCGCACCAATGTGCACAAGGCAATAGGTGACAGGCAGCAAGTGCAGTTTAATGTTCTCACCCTCTCCTGGTATGGAAGAAACACGTTTTGTTAATGCAGGCCGCTATCACAAGAGTTCATATCAGAGGTGTTCATTTTGCTAGCACTTCTAAGTTTTGTAATGCTTTTCTAACCTATGAAAACAGACTCACAGAGACAGTCTTGATGCTGCCAGTAAGCGTTATGTAAGGACCCAGGCTTAACAGGTGGAGCTCTCCGACTTTGGTTATTGTTGACAACACCACTGCTCTTATCCCTAAGATATCTTCTCTACCGCACACAAAACCATTTTTATCTCCTGCCCTAATTATTACTTGTAATGTTTTCAAATTGGAAATGCTGCAGTTAGGGACATTTTCCTTCTGAAAATGAAACTGCCATTCTGCACAAGTGCTCATGACAAATACTGCAGTCATATAGAGGAATGCATTTCAACTCTCGTTTTGCCGAACTGAAGCAAGCCCTGGGAGGCAGCAGATTTTTATTTGCATGTGCACCTGACCTGGTTTTCTTTTATATATTAAAGAGCAAAAATGAGCAAGGTCATGGGATACCTGGCTGATGAACGAAGGGTGAACACACACCTATGGGGGTTACACCTTGGTAAGTGTGTACACGTTACTGTTAATGAATTCTGACAAAAATATATAAGGACAATTCTGAGTACTGCAGTCAGATTATTAATAAAACTGCAGTTTACGTGTCGTATTTGTAGATACACTTAACTAGGAGTTACACAAGATACAACAGTATTTACACTTTTGTCAGGTATAGTAACCAGTTTGTAAGTGACAAATTTCAAATATTTGTAGTGTCTTTCCAATGCTTACACATCCACTGAGGGGTCCTTGGGAAGGAGACCAGTGGATTTAGTGAGGTGATAGCATGTAATAATCAACACATATACATCAAAAAATGTAGGGTTGAACAGGGACAACACAGACAATATAACAGTCAACACAACAGTTTTTCGGCCAGAAGGTGAGCTGGGATGAGCTCTGATGGTGTGGCCTTCTTCAGGACGAGATATTCCAAAGCGGGAAGTATCTTGTGAGGTCTGTTGAGATAAACAGACGAGATGTTATAGGAGTGGGCCCATTCAAGGGTATCTAGCACAGGTAGAGGTATAAATACATGAAGGACCGGTGCTTACCGGAACTTGGGAGTGCAGTGGCTCAGGGAGTAGCAGTATCAGGAGTACACTGGAGGATTTTTGAGGTCCTAGAAGTGGCCGTTCCTGTGGAAGTAGGAAGGACATGGAGGCTGTGTTAAGCCATAAAGAGTGGGGAAGCAACTAAGGGTTAAAAAAGGGGTAAGAGCAAAGCTTACCTATAAGGCCTGTTACCGCGCAAATTATGGGTAGAACAGGCTGGCATGATGAATACGCAAAGTCAACTGCAAGCGTGAGGGGCTGCTTAAAAAAGGACACACGGGGCTCAGATTGCGGGCCTCGGAGTATAATAAGTGTCATGGTGCACGTGAGGGCTGGTGAGGCGTGCAGGTCACAGATGTCCACGGATGAGGTGTGGCGGATAAAATCATGAGTGGGTAACATAACATGTGTGTCCCACGAGGAAGTAGGTCTGAGCATGACTTAAAAATGGACAGGAGTGCTAATTGTTGTGTTTGCGGTAACGAAAACGTCTGTGATGCTAAAAAGGGAGTAATTACAACACTATGTGTAAACATGCAGTTTCTATGACAGACAACTTCATGAACACGAATGGGAGAAGAATTAAAATCAGAGAACAATCAATTGTCGTACCAAGTACGTGATTTATGCAATCATATGCATTTGTGGAAAAATTTACATCGGGAGTACTATTCGTGAACTTCAGGTGAGAATCCGAGAACACCTGGCAGTAGTTGGGAGTCAGGACAAGAACTTACCACTTGCAGAACACTGACAGAAAGACCACCATATTGACCCCAAGCAAGACATCAAATGTATTGGTCTCAAGAAGGTTTCCCTAGGACGTAGAGGCGGAAATCAAGAATTACGACAATGCCAGGAGGAAGCAAAATTAATTAACCATTTCAGATGCATTGAGTCTGGTCTGAACAGTGACAATGAGATGTCTCATTTCTTGTAAAGAATTAAGGATCAAATACAGTGTGTAGGAAACAATAGGTTGAACCTGTTTGAAGCGGGACTTCATATGAATAAACTCTTAAATATTCTAAAAATTCTATATCATACAAGTTGACTATTAGGGAATTATAAAAACACATACCAGTCAAATTTCAATGTGAAGATATGATCTTTCAAATATCATATGATTACATTCTTATACATTTTGTGCACCTGCGCTGACGACACAATGGTTCGTCTTTTTTAAAAATTACAGGAAATATATGTTTTGATACAGGAAGCTGCTAACCGTAAGCAAAACGTATCTCCCTAGAAAAACTAAGGAGAACGGGTTGAACACTAGAACAGGCTTTGAAAACTACAATCCCCATGAGGTCAGGGGTACATACACACGTAAAACTACGTGGTAAATACATGGAAACTGATATTTACATATGGACCACAACTCCCATGAATGAGTCCACGGTATTATAGAACTACATGATTACATAATTGTAAGTTACAAGTAGGAGCTCAAACTCTGCGTTAATATGGCTGAGTTCAATTGACTTCCTGCTAAAAACCAGGAAGATCTATCTTTCTTGCGATTAACTTGTAATTAAGGAACAAGAATTAATGTTCGTAAAAAAGTAAAAAATAATAAAAAAGAAACTATCATGAGAAGCGGAATTGTAAGTAACAAAATAGAGTAAAAACTCTGCGGTAAAATGGCCGCCGAGTTTTTCCTCAGAATCCGAAATGGAGATAGGACGAATAGGTTACCATGGATACATATACATCACACGGCAACCCGAGCGAGCTCTGAGAAGGGACGCGACGCGTGATGCAGGACACATGAATTTGTAGTTAAGCCCTAGCAATCTATACGGGACCACCCATCTGCACCTCCAATTAGGTTCAGATCCGCATGAAAAGCAGGCGGCTATTATGTACCGCCGCTTGTTTTTGTAATGCAGAATTCACATCTCAAATGTGTTTAAGGTTAAATTGTTTGTATTGGAAGGGCAATAGCTCCATTCCTTGGCAGGAGATGGGCTGTAAGTAACAGCTACGTAACTTTGACAAAATAAGAAGTGGAACTGTGGAGATTTTTCCTTTTAACAAATGCACATGAATGGGCAGACATTAAAAATAAAATTAACCTATTTTGAGCACATATAGAGTAATTAACACTATGTTTATTATCTTTTACCACTAAAGCTGAGGCTACGGTACGAGTCTGATGGGACTCCAGTAATCCGAATACGTTATTAGAGAGGTTATTCTTGAACACCAAACAATAGGTAAGCTTCTTTGTAACCAATTGACAAAAAAGGACATGAACAATAGCAAATTAGCCAAGTGTCTTAGGTTGTATTCAATATCACCCTTACAAAAATTTTTGTTTTTTATTTCCCCCCCCTTCTCACCTCTCCTCTGATTGTTTTTCAACACCAAAACTGACAACTATGATGGTATGTGTTATTAATTTACATCACGTGGAATATATAATTTTCTTAAAACTGTATTTTCACTTATGTTGTGCCAATTCAATGGTTGAAATAATGTGAAAAAAAACAAAATGCAACATATATGATGATTAATATGACGGTACTTACTTATTTTTCATTTTTATTTTTATTTACAAAATCATTTACTTTTTGCATTTGTGAAATTTTCTGAAAACAGTAACTTGCACTATATTGCCCAGATTTGAGAAAGGCACGTCAAAGGTGCCGAAACACGTGTTATCACTATGGGCTACCTAATAAACCTTAACCAAAAAAGATAAATCTATGTATGGCGCTGTAATAGATGGGTGCAGAAACCCTCTTGTTTCTTCAGTACTAACAAACGAAGTAGGGGAACTGTGTGTCTTCGTTTTTCTGCATGCACCACTGCGACACCAAGAAGCTGGTATTATATTTAAAGTCGCAGAGGTTTAAGAGTGACGTCAAAAAAAGTCCCCCACTGGTTGTTGTTTTGATGTATATGTGCTGATTATTACATGCTATCACCTCACTAAATTCACTGGTCTCCTTCCCAAGGACCCCTCAGTGAATGTGTACGCATTTGAAAGACGCTACAAATATTTGGAATTTGTCACTCACAAACTGGTTACTATACCTGAAAAAAGTGTAAATACTGTTGTATCTTGTGTAACTCCTAGTTAAGTGTATCTACAAACACGTAAACTGCAGTTTTATTAAAAATCTAACTGCAGTACTCAAAATTGTCCCGATACATTTTTGTCAGAATTCATTCACAGTAACGTGTACACACTTACCAAGGTGTAACCCCCACAGGGGTGTGTTCACCCTTCGTTCATCAGCCAGGTATCCCATGACCTTGCTCATTTTTGCTCTTTAATACGTGACTACCCACCTGGGTAGAGCAAGGCATCAACCAGTTGCCCTTTTTGATAAATACTGGTTTTCTTTTATTACAAAAATCTTTTTTCCAGTTCTTGGCAGGCAGGAATCTGGCATGAAGCGCTATACATAAATGGGCTACTTATGAATCATTATAATTAATAACACAAGAGAAAAGGACCTATCGTGTATATCAACTCTCTTTAACACATCAGTCTTGCAATATATTAATTTCTCTATTTTCATTCTGGGGCTACTTGCATTACAAGCTGCATTCTCTTCCCACAGGATATACAGACGTGTTTTCACCTCCCTGCCTTCTAAATTGCCTTCTAACACTGGTTCCTTCACATCAACCATTTGCTGACAAAGAATGGTTTAGAGCTCTTCAGTGGGCATTTCGTGTTTAAGCTCCCTGGCGGATATTGATGGTTCTTCAAAAATTGACTAAACAACTGGTGAAAGGCATACTGGGATGGCAGTAGTAAAATTTAAAAAAAAAGGTGAATTTGAAGTAGTGACGAGTGTGAGATTGCCTTCACATTGTTCAGCACAGGCTGCAGAATATGTGGTGCTCATCACTGTGCTTCAGAGATTTGAAGATGAGGAAGTGACAGTATATTCAGACTCCGCCTCTGTGATGACAATAGTACAGGCAGGGTTGTCCAATTGGAAAAGGAGGGGTTTCCACCATGCAGACAACACTCCAGTGCAACATCCATCTCTTTTGGGCAAGTTCATTAAAGTACTAAAGCTCCCATTGATTATCGCTGTGGTGAAATGCAGAGCCCATACAAAAGGGACAGACCTAATTTCTTGTGGAAATGATGCCGTGGACATAAAGGCAAAAAAGCAGCATATTTTTCCAAAAATTTCTGATTTTGAAGTGGAGGATGATAAGCAAGGATCAGAATGATGTATGCTGATGCAGGAAGGATTTAATATGTTATCCATTGTACAATTAATTGAGTTGCAAGATCGAGGTCCACAGGAAGAACAGGATCTATGGAAGAGACGGGGTGGTCTTTATCTCCCACTGACGCTTTATGGACACAGGATAGCACTGGAAAGCCAGTTATGCCACTAGCATTATTGGAGGTGGCATTGGAGCAGCTTCACTACCCTTCACACACCATCAGAGAGAGTCTTGCTGCAACAATCACAGAAGACTGGTTCATACCAAATTTATTAGAACATGTGGCACATTCCATTGTAAACTGTATTGTGTTAGAGAAATTTACATCAGGGCACACCTTGCAATCAGTGAAGGGAGCAATCCCTAGGCCTAATGATCCATTCCAGCATCTACAAATATATTATATGGATATGCTACAAGTGTGTAATGGATACAGGTACATGCTGGTAGTAGTATGTCCCTTTTCCAGATAGATTGAGGCAGGTCCATGCATGCAACCCAATGACACATGCGCTGCTAAATTTCTCGTCGGTGGGGTGTTTCCAAAATGGGGTATGTGCAAATTCCTGTGGTCTGATAATGGCCCACATTTTGTAAACAAGTTATTTGAACAGATAGTTCTTTTATTAGGCATAAAAAACACATTTTCCTCAGCATATCACCCACAGGTAAATGGCCTCTGTGAGAGATTAAACAGACTTATCAAAGAGAGAATTGCTAAAATAAAAATCACTTTGAAGAAGGGATGGCTACATTGACTACCTCTTGCTCTATTTGCACTGAGAAACCAGCCTGGCTCAGATCACCACCTAACTCCTCATGAGTTGGTGACTGGACGCCGCATGAGAGTACCTCCTGCTCCTCCCACATGAGTAAAAACTGATGCCCACAGTGTAGTAAAAACATTAGTTGATGAGATGCATGATTATTTAAAAAGTATGACCACTAGTGTTTCTTTTTTTCTCAACAGATCAACATTCCGAGGGAAGGGTCGAAGAAGATTGAGGAAGACAACCAACCAACTGATTTTATAGATTCACTTAAGCAGCCTAGTGTGTTCCGAGGGGACCAAGTACTCATTAAGAATTTTGTTAGAACTTGAAACAAGCCCCGTTTTGAGGGACCATACCTAGTAGAGGAGGTCAGCCCTACTGCTGTGAAATTACAAGGGAGGAGAGCCTGGCTGCACTTCAACAACATGCAGCTCTAAAAAAGGAGCTACCCCGACCCCTACGGCACCCGGTGACAGTGAAGCAAGAGAAGAAGTTCTGCGCATGCAGACCTGATTGGTTACCAAGGGTAAGGACAAAGATTGAATGGATTATATAACACTCTGGAACACATTGACATTTCCTAAATCTAATAGGGAATGAATGGATTTGCTGCAGTTCCAGAACTTTCTCAGTTGAACGAAAAGTAAATTAAACATTGAAAAACATGATACAAAAATTGCACGACACATTCTACGTTGCCTGATACGTTGCACACATTTTTCCATGTTGTTTTTGTTTACATACTCCGAACATATCCAGGACTAGTACGACGAAACGTAGATATTGTTGTATTTTTGGGAAATCCTAAAAACAGTCCTGTCATTCACAGAGTTATTATAGCTATAATATTCTAGTTCCTGTTATAAAAAGTACAAATCTGAAAAGTAGCTAAAGGTGTACACAGTAAATTAAAAATGGGAATTGTCCAGTATATAAAACGCACACTAACAAGGAGTGAAATACCTGAGAATGAGACATCTCTTTCTATCCCTGATATGTTTTCTGACATTTCTGAACAAATTACTCAATCTAAAAGGGATGTTGGGGAAGATAATGAAGGTATATACATTCATATCTTGACAGTCCAGCTGATTTATTTTATTTATTTTTATTTTATTGTTTTTTTATAATGTGCTTCATACACGAGATCGATTTCGAAGCGTGGACCCAGGATTCAAAGCTCTGTTGCTCTGGGTGGCCTTGCTTCCAAGACCAGCACACTGCCCCTCTGCTATCCTCAGTTTAAAGAATTTAAAGAATTATTTTCTCAAATTATTTAAAGAATAACATGTGGTGTCAGCACATGAGAGAGGTGGGGAGGAGAATGTCAGATGAAAGCTGCTGCGTATTTTCTCTCATCACTTATGCCATGAACACAGCCGGAACATCCATAGCAAAAGAAATATCCACACATGATGTGAAGTGTCTCAGCCATCTAGCAGCATGCACAAGAGGACAATTTGAAGGAAGATAGGCAACCCTATGATGGTGATCAAATAAATAATTTCCATATAAAGATGCTTACATGAAAGCACAGAAGATGGAAAAAGAAATAGGGTGGTTGAGCAGAATTCTCATATATTCATGCCTGACTGGAGAACAAATAAGGATTGTTGAACAAAAGAGTTTGAATTGGTCAGATATATGGTAAATGGCAGTATTGCCAGGATGCTGGGAGGGAACTCAGTTATTGGTGTATGGACACATCAGTACAGGATGGGAAGAAGGAATGCTAGCATGCAGTGCACATTTATTGATGACAGCACCAGTAACAATAGTGCAAATAATGAATGACAAAATCGTAAAATCATGGGCTAAGTATTCAAAATTACTAACATGGGTTGAAAATTAAGCAGGAACAGTATCCATACTACCAATGAAAAATGCGACACTGTTTCAGAAACAAAGATCCCAGTTGCAGAAAATAAAGGATGCAATCAAATAATTGATGTACCAGGAATGACTGGAGGGACTGGTGTGCTGATGGATCATTATTGGGTTTGTGAATAGAAGGCCTACATGTAATTACCTAGAAATTAATTGGGGAGGAACATGTTCCTTGGTGACCATGCATGTTCCTGCATTGGTTATTCCCCAAAGCGATATCCATATTGACAACTTTCTAAAAATGGATGCATATCTGAGGAAGAAAAGATTGCTTAGCCTCATTCAACGAAAGAGGAAGAACTATTTTTCAGCAAAATCAATAGAAGCTGATCACAACATTCCAGAAGGGTATACATTGTTCAGTAGAATGGCAGTGATATTTACAGCCATATTCATGCCATGAATTCAAGCTGCAGCCAACACCAAGTGGATATAAATTTCTAGGTGGGAGCTGCTACAAACGATTAACACATAAATAAAAGGATTCAAAGTGATCAGAGAAGAACTGAGATCATCAGACCTGTGACTCTCCAGAACAGATATGTCCTGTACTTAATTAAAGCAATGGAAGGAGGCGTGTGCACCAAGATTGGGCCTTCTTGCTGTACATTCAAACCTGCCCATGATGGAGACAATGGAACCCTGACAGATGCAATAACTATGCTGTCAACCTTGCATATTAAGATGGTGGAAGAAGTAGACGAGACCTAGGATGAATATTGCATTTTGTCCCTGTTTTCATGGGTTCCAACCTGGTTGGCGAATGCCTTAAAACTACATGGAGCAATAGTAGTGTTAGTGTTGCTGGGATTCTGCTTGTAAGAATATTCATAGGACAGGGCAAAAAACACTAAAGAAAGCAATTGGATGAAGTTAATGATCAATGTGAATGATGCAACTGATGAGCACACAGACCGAAAACACCACCCATGAGCACCTGAAAGAAAGTCCTCTGGCACCCCAGGAACAAAGGTCTGTTACCCTAAGAATCATAAGAAGTATGTAGGGTGTTGGATGTTCTGTCAACCAACTAGGGAATGCTGCCATATGACCTGGAGTGTAGATGAACACATCAAGAATGTAAGGGGCCTGAGGCGGGGTGACTACGACATGGATCCCAAGGGAATCATTAGGTAGAAAAATGCAGAGAATTGAGGTGGTCAAGCACTATACCAGAGGGGGGAATGTCGAGGAGCAGACATGCACATCACTGATAGACCCCAACCCCTCACCTCCAACCTATTGGATGAATAATAAGAAGACACTGTGCATGACACCTGGTAGAATTCCAATACTGCATTGAGTGTATGAGAGATGTTATGCAGTCAGACAACCGTACCAAATGAACCCACACACTGAGGTAGTAGCAGGAGATTTGCAACTACCACTGAATACTGAGGAGCTGTAAAAGAACCTGACAGGTGCAAAGTGATATCATACGGAGAAGATAAAATGACACACGTAAACAATTTAAGAATACTTCAAGAATGAAGATGTAACTGAAGAAACAAGAGTAAGCATTCATACAAGTGAGAAAAAACGATATATACAAAGTTAAGAAACCAGATGAGTAGTGAATGTATATACGCAGAAATGCAAAATGGACGAGTCATATAGAATCTTGCTGCAGTAGAAAATGTAACATGGGTAAAGTGGCCATATTGAAAAGATAGATGCCGGCTCCGAAAAGACATAAGTGAAAGGCTTGAAGGAGCGAGACCAGGGCTGCAGAGCTGACAGAGGATGGAAACAGACATGTGTGCATGAACAAAGAATAGCTGCTGGCTAGAGATCAAGGATACCCCAGCGAGAAGCTACTGAAGAGTACAAGGGGAGTAAACGAGGGTAAGCAAAAAAAAAGCAAAATGGACAAAATCGGGGTCTCTTCACACATGGTGTAAGACCAGAAGACAAGGCCTATTCATGAGCTTCCGGTGAAGATAAAGATGTACCTTAACTCCCCTTAAAGTTCCAGAGAAGCGAACATCCAGCAAGGTCAAATACAAAGGACAAGCCTTGGCTAAAAGCTTGGCTGATGAGAGATGGTAGACTAATTGTGCAAGTGGGTAGTAGTCTGATGTTGTTCTCTGCAACTGGGTTTCGATTTTCTTACATACTGCTACGAGCTGAGTGTCCAAGGTTGGGAGAGAATGCCAACCAATCAAAGGGCTTGTGCAATGGTGAGCTTGAATTGTTGTAGAAGCCAATCCAATGCGGTTATGCTGCTATAATCTGTATCATACATAGTTGAATTGAATTGAATTGATATTTTATTTCTATCGTACTCGTACACAAGTGTTTCAGAGCGCGACAAGGCAAGGGAGGGGAACACTGGAGAACAAAACAACAATCTTACTAGGCCCAGTGACTTTGAGAACATGCAAGTGCATGGGGGAGGTGAAAAGTGTATGGAGGGGGAAGAAGTGGAAACTGCAGAGAAAAGGAGAAACAGTTAAATAATAGAAAATAAATAAATAATAAAGGCAAGAAACAGTGGTAGTGCAGCCAGCAAGTGGCAAGTGCTGGGTTTAAGGCAGCAGGCAGGGTAGGTCTGATAAGTGCAGGAAGAAAAAGGGGGGACTTGTATTGGTACAGATACAGACCCCAGTGCAAGGGGTGGCCCAGAGGCAGTGCGGAGGATGGCAGGGTGAGCAGGTGCCTGGGCCCGGAGGACAGAGGATGACCACGTCCACAGTGCCGGGGAGAAAACAGATCAGCATGAGAGAAGAGGGCCAAAGGCAGTAACAAATAGTAAGGTCTTGAGGTGCTTGCGGAACCGGAGATGGTCCTCCTCAGGTTTCAAGGTGGCAGGGAGGCTGTTTCAAAGGGAGGCCCCAGCCAAAGACAGAGATCTGCTCCCAGCTCGTTTCTTTGAAAAACGACTTAACCTGAAGGAGTTAGAAGTAGAGGAGTGAAGGGCTCGAGAGGGGAGGTATTTACAGAGGGATAGTTGAAGGTATTTTGGACCCAGGCCCCAGAAAGCCTTGTGGACAATGCAGAGGGTTTTAAATGTAATCCTTGCATCCACTGGGAGCCAATGGAGGGATTTCAGAGCTGGAGAGATACAATCCCAGGGCTTGAGGCCAATGGCAAGTCTCGCAGTCCTGTTCTGGAGTAGTTGTAAAGGGCGGAAAGAGGAGGCAGGTAGATTTAGAAAGAGACTGCACCCCTAAGAGCATTTTCTCTAACATGGGGAATATCATATGATTGAGTATACATTGTGCAATCGTGTACATAGTCATCCTTTCCAAATGGTTCTGCTATAAATGTCGCTGGATTCACTATTCTACATCTAACAATTTTGATTGCTGGATATGAAATAATCGCTTCGTATTCAGGCACTCTTTGTGGAGTCAATGTACTTTTAGGTCTCTCCAGAATGGCTAATTGAGAGTGTTGGACAAATAATGTTGTTGAGCATCCCATTGTAATACTGGTGGCTTTCTCAATTGCGAAAGCAGCATACACTAGCGCTTGTTCACAAGGATAATGTCTATTCATTACTGGGTCTAAAATCCCACTATAGTAGGCTAATGGTTTTTGTACATGTCCTAAAGTTGTCTTCTGTTAAAGTACTGCTGTCATCACTTCTCCATTTGAATGTGAGAAAAAATAAAACTTTTCATTATAGTCTGGTATTCCTAAAACTGGGGCTGTGCAAATCGCCATTTTAATTTGTCGAATCCTTCAGTCATGTCATCTACCCACGTTATCTTACTTTGCTTATCTGTGCGTCCTTGACTATTTTTAAAAGTGGTTGAAAGTACTGTAGTCACAAACCCAGGCCCCACAATAATTGCATAGGCTTAGAACTGCTGCATTTCCCTTACTGTCTCAGGTTTTGCCATTTTCATGATTGCTTCTGCTCTTTCAGGTGTCACTTTTTTCCCCTCTTGAGAAATAAGCTGTCCTATGTACAAGACCTCTTTCTGACAATCTTGTAGCTTTTCTTTGTCTATTTTGTATCCTTTCTCTGCTAACATTGTCATATGTCGAACCTTCACTGCATATTTCCTTGGTCTCAGTGCAGACTAAGATGTCATCCACATACTGAATTATCATGCTCTTGAGTTGTGCATTGCCCAAGTCCATCTGAAGGACCCTATTAAAAATTGATGGGTACTCACAGTACCCCTTAGGCATTCTTGTGTTTTTTAGTTGCTGATTTACATGTAAAAAGATAGTCAAATTCTGTGAGTCTCCATGAAGGGGAATTGAAAAGAAGGCATTCTTTAAATCTATGACTGAAAAATATTTGGCTTTAGCTGTGATTTTACATAATAATGTAGCAGGGTTCATAACCAGAGAAAATTCAGCTTCAATAATATTGTTTAAGGGGTGTAGATCCTGAATGAATCTCCACAACCCCCCAGTTCATTTCTTCACTGGGTACACAGCTGTTGTACATTGGGACTCTGATGGCACTAATATTCCCTGCTTTAATAAAGCAGAAATGGTCTCGCATATGCCTTCATCTGCTTCTCTGGAGATGGGATACTGTTTTGCATGGTGCAGAATTGCTCCTGGTTTAACCTTGCTCTTCACTGCTCCTACTCCACTCAATAGACCCACACCATATGGACTGTTGGTCAGTAAGATGCTTGGCAGCTTCTCCAAGTCTTCCTGTTTGAATTATGGTATGTCTTTTCTGTGAAAGGTTTTATCGTATAAACTGTTTTTTTTGTATTGTACTGTATTTACATGCAAAGCAATGCCAAGCTGTAAGCACATTACAAATAAATAAATAAACTAATAAATAAGAATGACTGTTTCTTTTTTACCAATGGTGTTCGCTGTGGTATTTCTCTATTCTCAATTCTCATCCAATAAGTGAGACTTAAGAAAAAAACAAATTCATCGTCTGAATATTCATCCCTAAACAAGTTTGTCTGTCAAATTTGTCAATCTGTACTTCTTTGAGGGCTGTTACTGTTCTCCATGCTTTTCCCTCACTATCTGTCCCAAGAACAACTACCCTTTCTCATTTTACTGCTGCTGCTTCTAGCGCTATGGGAATAACCTGGCCCTCCTCATGATTCAGAGGTATTTCTAGTCTAAATAAAAATTCATCAGGTATTCTCAATATTTTCCCTGTCAGTCCAGGAAGCCATGTCAACAAAATATTTACTCCATACAAAATATTTCTGGTTCTAAAGGGACCCATCGTCATGATTTCTGGCCTGTAAAGGCTAATATCAATACTCTCACATTCATGTAATGCATCCCTGGAGTTGAACATACTATCCCTTTGTCAGTAAAGGATATTGTCATGTTTAATTTTGTCATCATGTCACGTCCTAATATGTTAACTGGTTTCTGCCGAGAGTATAGTAGTGTCATTGACACGTCATGTTCACCTATGGAAAGTGGTAATTCGTCAGTAAAAGGAACCAAACCTGTGGCTCCAGAGAATCCCTGTGCATTCATGGAGATCCCAGAATTGGGTATTGTCCCTCTCGAACACAGAAGCAAGTTGCTCCTGTTTCCACAAGGAACAAAAAATGTCTTACCTCCTATCATTACCTTGACCCCAGGTTGCTCTTGTGGGTCTGGTGTCACAGATAGTACTGAACACATCAAGTCGCTCTGTGGGCCTTCCTATTGTGTATATAAATTCATCCCTGTACCTGTAAAAGGATTCCTTCCCACTACTGTCACACTCCCTATCCTGCACGTTTGCTTTTCATTATGGCACCGTTGCTTGTTGCACCTGTGTGTATTGTGGCTAGGGTGCTTGTGCTTGTTGAGCTTGCATGGGTGCTTGTTGTGGTTGTGCTTGTTTCACCTGCATTTGCAGTGGAATCTGCTGTACCTGCTGTATTTGTGGCGCATTTGTCTGATACTGCTTGTGATCTTGGGCATAATATTCCTGTGGTTCTGTATTGTACTGTGGAGAATAGCCCATCCCCCCTCTTGGAACTTGCCAGTTTTGTTGCACGCCTCCTCCTCTACTTCTACATGTTCAGGACATCTGTCCTGCTCTCCCACAATTCCCCCTTGAGGGTTTTGAAATCCTCCTCGTCCTCTAGGTGCATTCCCTCTACCTCTTGACCAGAATGTGTACCCACTTTGATCCATAGGGTGCACTACATTGCTTTGCTGTATCAACTGTGCTTCATGTATGGTCACGCCTTCATCACTCGTCAATACTGCTCCTTTTATGGCAGATTTTGACAATTTCTTCTGAACTAACTTTGCTTCCTCCTGCTTTCTATTCCTGGCGTTCTTCTTATTCCTCTCTTGTAACAATCGACAACGATGTAGAATCATCAACTGTATTTCTGGCCATGGCTTCGCTTCCATCCCATCCTGTTTTATCTTCTGACATTGCACTGGCTCAGGCAGTCCCTGACATAAAATATGATAAAATAGTGCCACTGTTTTATTCCCACGGTTCTCTCATCTCGAGACGCCAGTGTGGTCGAGACACTTTTTATTTAGTGCTATTTGATTCAATTATGTAGAGTGTCATTACCCTCTTTGTTCCATCTCACATATGCTTATCTGCATCTTGTTTCTGAACAGCCAAGTATAAAAATGCATACCAGCGACTTAATGGGAGAGTGCAGGTGTACCTCCATCAACACTCACTATGCATGTTCAAAAAGGGTGTGTGTGGAAGAGTGTTAATTTCATCAGAATATACTCTGTGATTTTAATTACGTCACTGGAATCACTGAGGCATGGAATAGTGCTGCTGATCTCTGACCCTTGTTTGCATCCTATGCTGATGACACTCAAAGCTACTTTCAGCTAGGCCAAGTTTCTGAGGAATTCTACAAGTGCCCAAATGCCAGGATGAAAAGATCTGTCCTAAATATGAAATCCATATGCTCTCTAAGCAACCAAACCTCTCTAGGCATCCGTCAGCACAAGAGTCTGCTAACATGTTTTTCTGTTCGTTTTCCATCTACATGCCAATCTTAGTGAACCTGCCACTACTGTGTGTCTGCAGATATATTAAAGAAACACAAACTAATTAAATAAAAGCAATTACAATGCTGCATTGTACTTACATCCATGTTGTGAATGCCATGCTCCCATGTGTCAGTGGTATTTAAAAAAAAATGAAAGAGCTCTCCTGCTTTATTCACCCTCACATACCTGTTACTCTGATGCTTCCTTCCCTGGTCCAACTATGAGTAAACACAGTACTGGATTACCTTCTGTTAGATTAATAGCACAGACGGCAGCAGACAGCCTTTTTCTCCATGCTGTGGGCACTGTGATGGTGCCTAAAAGCAGAATTTCCATCTTATTGTGTCATTTCCATGCTTCCATGCAACTACTTACCCCTGCCAACATGCTCCCCCACACTCTGTAACAGCTTCTCCTAATCATGGTCACAATGCCAAAAAACACTCCATGCCAGGAGTGCTTGATCAATCACACAGCCAGTGACATTTGTTCCCTTCACAGCATCGAACACATACACACACCTCACACATCCTATGCTCCATTTTCTGCACACCTAATGACCCACATTTCAATCAGTCAGTGTACCTACCCCTCCAATGATCATGGTAAATACACACACACACCAGATAAGAAAGCTGTTTCCCACCACTTCTCACTGGATGATTAAGCACATCACCCCTCCTGACACACCCATTGTTGCTCACTGCACACAATCACCAGTACACACAAGCATACTGACATCTCCAAACAATACCACCCCTTGCCAGTTGCACTTAACAACATGCAGCAAAATGCCTACCCCTGGTGGCATAGGTGCACTCCTTTATCCACCCACTTATGATCTAAACTGAATTCACGAAAATCAGTCAATTCCAATATTCCACGCACAGCACTAAAGACCTCTCACACAATGACATTTCATGGAATAATGGGGCCTCATTACACGGTAGGAGGTAACCATGCCGCTATTAGCGGCATGGCTACTCCCTTACCGCATACCGGGTCCGGGTAGGTGGTATGGGGACTTACCGGGTCATTCCGACCCTGGAGGACCCGGTAAGTCCCCATGCCAAATACCATTCCCCATTCCCAATCGAGCCTCCATAGGGCTCAATGGGAATGGGGAAGGAGCTAATAACGGTACCGCAATTTGCGGTACCGGTATTAGCTCTGAAGTCCCTTAGCGGGTCCCGTCCTTAACACCTGGTCAGACCAGGCGTTAAGGACGGGACCCGCTGAGGGACCTCGTAGTAGGGCGCTAAGGGATTACTGGCACCGGTGACCTTACCGGTACCAGTAATCCCTTAGCGCCTACCGTGTAATGAGGCCCATGGTCACTTAAGCATATACATCCTAAACACCCAGCACAAGACGCACCCTCTGATGCACCTAATAACAACAATAATGCCTATGTACCTACTCATCAGTCATTCCACTCCACACCACCATTCACACAGCTGACCAGAAACGCATCATAGTAGACAGACATGCCAAATGTTAGATTTACCAAATATGATCTAGGATACCACTCAAGACTACCCACTTAACACACCTATCCATTGCTCATTTGTGGTCTGTACTAGGGAAAATGTTTACACGCCAACACCCTTGCCACACAGCACATTAAATATTTCCCCAGGTTCACTGTTCCCATAACCCTTCAAATCACTCCTTTCTCTTGTAACACACACACAGTCCTCTGTAGAAAATCTGAAGCTGTGAGAATCATTTCCACCATGAACCAGAGTAAGGGGGAGGGTTGCCATATCCAGCACCTCTGGTGCCTGCCCCATAGAGAAATCCACAATTACTTGATGGTTGCATGCCACCTTCCCCAACAGCTGTCGGCTTCAAGATAACATGTGCATGGCAGACAATGTGATTTAGAAAACCTGCCTAACATAACATACAGACAACTAACTATTCAGTGTTTCAAAACTACTATGGTGGTGATTCAGCGCAGTACAATGGCAGTGTCACATGACATAACAAAAGAAAATATCATTGTTTTACCATACTGCACAGAACCACCTATCACCACATGAACTATTGGACTGTGCAAGTATTTATTTATTCGAAATTACACGGAAAACAATGCATTTTTGTATCCCATATATGCTTACAAAACATTTTAACATTGATTTACAGAGCGCAGGACCTGTGTCCTTAACAATGGGTGAGATGATGTTGACAAAAGACTGGATGATGCAGGGGAGGTAGAAACATGAACCAGGGACAAGGTCAGTAGAGCATTATATATAAATGGGATAGTGCGGGAAGTTTTAGGAGTGATGGATACGTGTGGTGGGGCTGACATAAAGAGGTAGGAGGAGAGGGGAACAGAGAGATATGATAACATAGAATGCTATGCAAGTGGTTCTTCAGAAAGCAGGAGATCTAGGAGGTTTGATTTTAATAGAGAGAGTTTGGGAGTAGTTCACAGAGGAAGAGCATTCCAGAGTATGGGAGTGAGGAGAGAAAGAGTGGAAAGGAGAGGGAACGCAAGGGACATGAGACATGGCATGGAGGTGAGACAAGGATAATTGCAGGGAGCAAGGCTGGGAGTTGGGAATGAGATTGGCAGATAGGTAGGGTGGGGCAAATCTGTATATAGTTTTGAAGATGATGAGAATGAGTTTATACTTTGCCCTCATAGATAACCAGCCTAACTGACGACTGGATGGGGAGGTGGAGGTGAAGCATGGAAGGTTGGAAAGTGTACGGACAGCAAAGTTGAGGACTTTATCGAGAGGTCTAAAATCATAGTTTGGAAAGCCATGGAGAAGACTGGCACAGTAGTCAGACCGAGACAGTACTAAAGAGATCATGTAGTGTTGAAGGGAAGACAATGGGCCTCATTCCGAGTCCGGCAATAATTTACCAGGGCCTGACCTCCCGGAGCAACTGGCTCATTCCGGGTCAGGAAGTCAGGTGCCGGTATATTTGTAAATTCCCATTCCCATAAAGTCCTATCGGATTGGGAAAACCGGGGCACCTGGCACTGTTGCTAATGGTGCCGGTGCTCCCGTGAAAGGTCTGCCTACCATGACCGCTGGGCCCGGCAGGTCAGACTTGTTGGGCACAGCGGCCCCGGCAGGCAGACTTGTAGTTTGCCGGTCTGGAAACAAGCTTGCTAGTGAGTCTACCGGCACCCTTTTTTCTAAACCGCCAAACTTATAATGAGGCCCACTGTCTTATTTTCTGATGATGAGGTGATTAAGTCTGGCCGTAGTGGCAGATTTGGAGATGAAGAGCAAGAAGTTGGGAGATGGGACAAAGACAGCAGCAAGATTGTGAGGAGAAGCAGAGTGGGGAAGGTAGTCAGGAGAGAAGAATAGAATTTGGTGAGAGGAAGAGATAGCCCAATTGAATGGGTAGTAGAGAATTTCAGTCGTAGTGGAATTGAGCATGAGCGATTAAGATGACATCCAGTATTTGATATTGAGAATTTTTTACAGCCGCTTGTCAGATAAGGATGGAAGGGAGAAGGCGATATGAGTGACATCAGGAAAGAGTTGATATCAGAACTCCTAGGAAGAGATCAAGGTGCTAAGAGGGGGAGGTATAGAGAGTGAGAGGGTGAGTGTCTGGGGACGAGATATGAAACAAACCAAGCAAAGGCCTTTTCCCTGATGACTTGGAGAGATAGTGTTGAGAGAAGGTCTGAATGATTGATGGTATCGAAGACAGCAGAAAGGTATCGAGAAAAATAAGACAAGATGAACGGTTAGCATGAGGAGCTCAAGAGATGTAGTTGCTGGCATTGAGGAGAGCTGTCTCAGGCAAGTATAGTGGTCGGGAGCCAGATTGAAGAGTATCTCAGAGGTTATGTGTGTCAAGGTGAGTCCGTTGAAAACTACACGCTCTAGAATTTTTGAATAGTGAGGTTGAAGAGAGACAGGACAAAGGTTGGCAGGACAATTAGGATCTAGGCCAGGTTTCTTAAAGATAGGGATGACAGTAGCCGACTTGTAGGATGATGGACAAGTGGCACTGTCAAGAGATGAGTTGACGAGGGAAGTAAGATATGGAGCAACATTGGGAGCTATGAGTTACACTATGTATGGGGATAGAGGGTCGATGGAGGCTTGTGTGTGCCAGCTACTGCTCTCAAACAAGTAATGCATGAGCACACGTTTAATCAAGCTGCATGACTTTTTTCCTTCCACCAAAGAGTACAAATAAATCTG
Source organism: Ambystoma mexicanum (assembly GCF_040938575.1). Lineage (NCBI taxonomy): Eukaryota > Metazoa > Chordata > Amphibia > Caudata > Ambystomatidae > Ambystoma > Ambystoma mexicanum. The sequence continues at coordinate 727,962,984 of NC_090924.1, forward strand.
ACAAGAAATTCTAGTGCTCATGTGTCAGCTATTGTGCTCACCCAATTCATATGTAATTATGAGTTCATTCAAGCTGCATACTTTAAAGATGTTTACCTTTTGCTCAAAGTGTGCTCATAACTGAATAGAATTTCAAGTGCTTGTGTGTGTGTCACCTATTGGACACAACCTAGCTGTACTTAAAAGCCTATTCAATAAAGTTACGCCAGTGCAAATTCCTCCTCCATTTAGGCAGATGGTATTTTGCACCAGACACCCGCTTACCCTGTTACTAATGCCACCGCCGGAGTGATCAGCAAGACCCTACAAACAATGGGCCTCATTACACGGTAGGCGGTAAGGGTTTACCGGTACCAGTACTTTACTGGTACCGGTAAACCCTTACCGCCTTACTACGAGGTCCCTTTGCGGCTTGGAGAATTTAACGCCTGCTTTTTGCAGGCGTTAAAATCCAACCCGCAAAGGGACCAGGGAGCTAATTACGGTACCGCAATTTGCGGCACCGTAATTAGCGCCTTCCCCATTCCCATAGAGCCCTATGGGGCAAAAATGGGAATGGGGAAGGGCAATGGGGGAAAGGGGAATTACCGCCCCGCCAACCTTGGAATAGGGCGGTAATTCCCCTTTCCACCAAGGCGGTGCCGGTACTTTACCGGCATGGACCACGGTGCTAATAGCACCTTGGTCCACCGCCATCCGTGTAATGAGGCCCAATTTATTTTACAGCACTTCACAAAGTCTTAATGCCTCACCTCAGTGTGCTAATAAATGTTAAAGGAAATGTAACTGCTAGTACCAGCTATTGTGCTTAATCAAGTCGCGTGTGAGAAAACATTAAAATCAAGCTAACCCATCACAAGATATGCCAGGAAGGGGCCCTAGCAATGCCTGTCTAGCCTGCCTTTTCCCAATGAAATACAGATAATCTTTTAAAGAGGTTTGCAAAAATATAAAATACAATTATATTCAATTCAGCAGTGTCTAAAACTAGCCCTAAAACCAATGCATAAGAGCTCTCTTTCACTAAAAATGTTCACGCTCTCCAACAAACAGCAATATAAATTGCCCTCCTTCTTTGAAAGATTCCCAGTGACTGCTAAGATCTCCAACTAGATTCCTCATAAAGATAGGCAAATCTCAATTACCCAAATCTTTTAAAAGTTTGGTGCATCCCAATACAGTGGAAATTCGGGTGATTTGTAATTTGGTGACCTCATTCGTCCCGGGCTTACAGTTTTGATAGAAGGGGACGGTAATTTTATTGCCCAATGCCCAATTAGCTTATCATCAAAGAAACAGATTTTTAACTTGTGTTCTCTAGAATGTATCTGTACCATGAAGCCGCCACATTCTTAAAAAGACATTTTAAAATAGACCCACATTAAATGGTTGAACATGTTGGGGGTCATTATGAGTCCGGCGATAGTGGTGCCGGTAAATACCGCTACGGCTGCCGCCTGAGTAATTTATTTCCGGCGCCCGGCAATGGGGACTTACCGGGACATTACAGCCCTGGCAGTCCCAGTAATTCCTCATTGCCGGGCGCCGGAAAATATGACTCCCCATTCCCATTTCAGTCAATGGGAATGGGGAGGACAGATTCATGAATGTTGCTGGTGCATCCGTCAAGGTCTGCGAGCGGGTGCCGGTCCGCCTGCCAGTCAGACCTGCTCCAGCTGAAAAACCCCAACAGGAGTAGGTATAATAGCCTCCCTAGAATGGCTGCACATCCAGGAGGCATCTTCTGAAACCAGATTTTTATCTATGATGGCCTGCCGAATTTCACTGGTCTTTTCAAAAAAGAAAGCACTAATCGCAACACACTGTGTTTGCAAATGATATGATATAATATGGCATTTGTACCGCGCCTACATGCAAGGTTTCAAGGCGCGACTTAAATCAGGCAGCTTATCGGACATTTTTAAAGGTGAGGAAGGAAGCTCTTTTACAACTTTAATCAACTCCCGAGAGGAGCATGCCGCCTCTGTGATCCTATTAGCGTACAATTATTTGGCAGCAATCATCTTATGGTAAAGTGATACTGCTTGTTTATAAATCATACATGCTTCCTGGCAATAGTTTATCTGCCATTTCCTCTCCAGGCAGCGCAGACTTGCTTATGAATCCGTAAATTGGTTGTGAACCAGGGGGCTGTCAGCTTGGATCATCTAAACTGAGACTCCACTGAGGCTAAAGAGTCTGCTACCCCTGTCAAAATGTTCAGAAGGGCAGTACATGGGTCTTGCCCATTCATCATTAACTGATATTAACCTCAACCATCTGATCTGCCAAGAGGAACAGATCAACCTTACACCAGAACCGACGGGTTCGCTGATAGTGTATCTCATCCCCCTCCGACAGCTTACCACTAACAGTAAAAGGTACCAAGAAATTATCTGACCAGAGTACAGGGAAAGGGGTGAAAGTGGCTGTCAGCCTCTCTTCAACAAAGATTAGATCAAGAGTATTTCTGCTGCAGTTTGTAGGCAAATGGTTGCATAGAATGAAAAAAGAATCAGCTAATCGTTCTTGCCTGCTGCTAGAGGGTTTTGCCACAAAGCTGTGCTGTTGAAACCCTTGGACCAGGTTTGATCATGCTGGCTTGGCTTTGTGTCCTATATCTTTAGCTTCAGTTTTGGTTTTAACTGCTGGGCATCCCTCCTGGACTGCCGTTCATCTTCTGCTGGTCCTCCTCACCAAATGATCTGGATGTTTTTTGCCAGTACCATTTCTGGGCCACTTACCCACCATCTTCCCGAAGTAGCCTTCTGGCCATGCACCTCAAAATAGGACAGTGCTGTCATTCAGAAGGGTGCGGGGGACACCACTTCCCTGCCTCTGCTGTTCGTTTGGGCTGTCCTGGGTCACCTCCATCATTGTTTCCACTGTGGGACATTTTTCTGTGGGCTGGCCGTCCCGTTTGCCCATCAAGCCATCCGGATTGGCATGGTCAGGTTTCTCCATCTTCTTGGCACCATCTCTGCCATTACCTATAGAACTGGCTGGTGGATGAAATTCCTGGGAATGATGATTCAACTTCTTTTGGGTGGTGTGGGTCATAATTGGTCAAGGATTTTAGTCTCTGGATGACTGGATCCTGCAGCTTAACCTGCAACAGAGGATTTTTACTCACTGGGTTGTTTCCCCGTTTTGGAGATGTGTTCTCCAGAATTGGCACAATAAGAACTTAATATTTGGTTGTGGGCTGGTGGGTTATTATTAAAACCTACCCGCTGCGGCCCCTGTAGTCCATGATCATCAGTTTATGCAGGTCCCCTTCTACCGCTGTTCACCATTGGTTAATATTGGCCAGAATCCTACTTTTCTTTTTTTCTTCCTGGGGCTTCTGGGTGTCGAACCTGGAACTGAATATCTTCTAGTTGGTCTCTTCTTACCTACAGTAGGGTAGATTGTGGTGTTCTCTCCAGCTTTGGTGTAGAACTATGACTCACCTGGCTTTTTCCCCTTAACTCTGTCTCTCTACCTATACGTCCCGTTATTTTCTATGGAGATGTTTTACTGCTTTAGAAAACTCCACTTAAATGATTTTTAAGGGTACATACCTCAACATTGTAAATTTTCTGAAGCATTTTTAAAATGTAGCATTATCCTTCTGAATTGGACATGTTTAGCTAATGTATTTAACTTCTTTTTACTTTTGTATCACTGTATTTCAAGGATTGTAATGAGACCATATGGGTCTGGTTCTATAGGTTTAATGGTGTCCTAACCTTTTGGAGCCTTCTGGGTTTGGTTACTACAGTATTAACCCCTTTTACTGCATTTATTGATCGATTGATTTTTAAAGTTTGAAAATCCACCCCAATTTCAGCATTGTGCTGCTTCCTGCATTGCCTTCTGATAATAGAAAGACTGGATTTTAATATCATCTGCCTTATTTTAAAAAATCTGAATAATTTGGCCCCTAAATATCTTGCCGATGAACTGTCATGGTATGAACCTAAACGACTGCTGTGTTCCGCTGACATATGTCAATGTCCTCCCTCGACTCACCACTCTCCTCACCTGAATGTTCGGAGTCTGTCTCCTTGATTCCTTGTCGGTGGGCCAGATAGTCCTTCTTCGGTTTTGATGCCTGGGTCCTGTCACGAGAAGTAGCCGTGGTGGATCCCAAATTGGACCACTCCACGACTGCAGTCCCGAAAGCAGGAAATGTATGGGGGGAAAAGCCAAAGGCGGAAAAAAAACCCAGTGAATATCCCTCGTTGCTAGCCAACAGGTACAGTGAAGTCTGATGTCCAAGGCTGTACCGAATGCAGAAGCCCCGTTGAAGTGGAGCCGGAGGCAGGCAGCGGTAAGAGGAAGAGCGCAAACCACAACAATGTGCGGAACTGTGTCCGACACGAATGTCCCACTACAAGAGCGGAGAGAAAAATCCAGGCTGGACCAAGCCAGAGGCGGTGGCAGAAAAGGAACAGAAAAAGGTAAACAAGCTGAGCAGGTAAGTGACAAGAGGAGGATAGAGCGGGGATCTCGCAAAGCGAGCGAGCCGAATGGGAGGGAAAAGAAGAGCAGAAACAGGTACGAAAAAACAATAGAGAAAGGCAGGCTGAATAAAGGAGATAAAACTAGCGTGTGACCGTAGTAGCAGAGCTAAAACAGTTGCAATGCACAGACCGCAAGGAAAGCTGGGAGGAAATACTTCCGGCTGAGGCGAGCAGGACAACAACTAGAACGTTACAACGGCAACGTGAGAAGTGTGATGGAACCGATCAATGGCGGCAAAGCCGTAACCGTGGTAACCACCGCCATCCGAACGGGTTCAGAACAACATATTACTTTTAGTGGTCCCCCATCCCGTTGCACCTCCAGAGGAGACAGATGCGTTTCAGTGTATGGGCTGAAAATTTGAAATAGCCTACGCTGGGATCTTAGAATATGAAAAAGATTATTAAATTCTGCAAATCTCTAAATACATATCTACATATATCTTCAAATAAATAGTGGTGTGGGGTTGTTGGGTCTAGGCTGGATGGTTAGAGTGACATGAGCATCTGCGCCCAGATGCAGTTAAGTCTGTTTGGTTTAGGGCAATATAAATAACTCAAATCAAATCAACTTTATGAGCTATAAGAATGTATAGTGTACGCTTGTACCACCTTTATGAGCTATAGGAATGTTTAATGTATGTCTGTACCATATGTATTGTGCCTAAGACTACCACCAGATAGGGGGAACAAATTTAGTATTGAGTCGGTAGGGTGTTTAATCACCATTTTTGTTTTAGATACACACTGTGTTTTACTATGTATTATGTTTAGACTAACGTTCTTATTAGACCTAATACATTTTTTCGATTGAAGTTCTACTGGTGGCAGCGCATATTCACACATCAGTATGCGCTGCCACCAGCAGGACTTCAATAGAACAGGACAGATCCAATTACAACCTCCATTGTCAAAGATAAGGGGGGGCAGTACTTCAAACAGCATGTAGGCCATATTGGCCCAACAACAAGATAGCGCTGTTACAGAGGAATTGTTACTATTGTTACGAGAGTGAAGAAGAGGCCATATTTGAACCAGATACCAACAAACCTTGCCAAAGCAAAAGAAGGGCAATTGCTTTAAAGAAATGTTGTCAGCTGTTGAAAGTGGGAAAACAAGAGTAGCAGTAGAGATGCCCTCCTGATAGAGTATCATGGAGGAGAGAATTATAACCTGTATTGCATGTGGCAAATTCAACAGTGGAATAAACAGCACCAATGTGTCTCATGTCTTCCCAGAAGTAGTTGTGAATTGTGAAGTATTTTAACGTTAGAGACCATTTCTTAGGGGGACAAGTGAGGCCTGAGAGCAGCTGAGGGAGAAGGGAGGGGTGAAGAGGGGAGAGAGGACAGGATGTCCTGAGTTTTTGTTATGCAGTGAGAGGCTAGTGCAGAGGTTCAGGGATGGAAGAGGATAGGTGGAGACTGCAGGAGGATTGGCAAGTTTCTTGCAGAGTTTGAACAGTTCGGCCATTCTGTTAGTGGCCCCAGAGATGCAGGCTTGGATACAGGCGTTCTTCCTCGAGTGTATTGCCTTTGGAGCAGGCAGCAGGCCAGTCTGTCAGAGGATGTGCTTGAGGCCTGTCACTTCCACTCAACAACTCTGCACTTGTGTTTCAGTGAGCCTAGGTCAGAATCATAACAGGTGTTGCGTTTAGAGGCAGGCTTTGTGTGGATCCTCATGACAGGAGCAAGGATGTCCAGAGTGTTGGATGTGGAGAGGTGAAGGTTAGCAAGGGCTGTGTCAGTGTGAGCGTCAGTGGCCGGAGTGGGAGGGAGAATGAAAGGGGCATCAAAAACAGCAACAGAGACTCGCTTCATAGATCAAATGATGGAAGAGGCTGGCTGTGCAGGTGGGCAGTCTGCTGGGTTGTGCGACTTCTTCTAGGTTGCTTGAGATTTATTTGTTTTCCTGGCCCATTTGATCTCTGGGGCATAACTAGATTTGTAAAGCCTGCTTTTCATTGCAATACTTTTAAAGATGGCAATGGCTGCCTCATGTGTACTTCTCATGCTAGCATTCCACGGCTCTATGTTACTGGGATTAAAGGCTATATCTGCCATATGTGGATTCCCTGTGAGTTTCAACCTTTGATCCAGCATGCATTTTAAAACTTTCCCTTTACCTATGTGTAAAGTTCTATTGTATGCCGGAACTTAACTCCTCCATAAATGTTTAGTGCACTGTTTGCTCTGGTATTATCTCTTTTTAGTTTCTAGATTAATGTCATTTTAAACTAACTACTTCTTTATTGCAGTTGACATATGCATTGCCTGTCTAAATGTAAGTTTGTGGATTCTGCTTTTCAGCGCATGTGCTCAGGTGTCAATTTTATATCTCAGGAATGGAGTAAGGCTGTCTCTTTTTTCACCTGCTCTGTACTGGTAAGTACTGGTGGCAAAGCTGCAACTGGCAGATGCATCTGTACCCTTACAATATATATCACTAAAACAGCCTGCAAATGCCGGACCGCATGAAACATGTCTCGTCTCGGCACAATGTTGCAGGTTTGAATGCCGTTTTTTTAATGAATTCCACAAAAATTATAAAAGTCAGTATCACAAAATTGTGCACAGTTCTTTACTTCTATAACAAACTATATTTCTAAATTTCTGCTTCCTGACATTTTTCTGGGAAGCTACCATCACATTTTAGGTTGTAACTCCCAAGGTTTTTTTTAGAGTTAAATCATTGGATGGAGCTTTACATAAGCTTGATAAAGATGCTTAAATCATTACTGTGTGACTTATGGTTCTTGTGCAAATGAATAAAGTATTATTGTCCATCTAAACTTATGGCAATCTCTAAAAATATATGTATATTATGACTTCAATTGCACATTAAGTTTTGTTTCACCACCTAACACGGGATCTGGACCATCTGATTTATGTGTTGGTTTTACCTACAATTAATACACTAACATTGGTTCTTGCTGGGCTAATGGATCATCTGTTGCCTATCTTTGAGCACTGGCCCCAGCCCACCATCAATTCCTTCTTGTACACTGATGTGGTTTCAAAAAGATGTTTTAGATAGATAGAAGATAGGGGGAGGTCATTTGAGTGTTCAAAACAGAAACTGAAGCCAATTCTCCTGAACAGAAACTGATGTTTTTTAAATATTTCAGTTTTTTTTACACATGAGGCCTTTTAACACTTGACCTCAAATCATATGCAGATTTCTCCTGTGCCATGCCATCAATGTTCATTTTTAAATCCTAACATATATTCGCATGACTCTGGCAATGCAGGTTTGTTTTCCCATGTGTTCATTGTTCTAAGTTGCAAATGCACACCTTTCCATGGTAACGGTTTCCGTTTTTTGCAAAGTTGTCGTTTATTCTTTGCTCTCTGCATCAGCAAGGTTACATTTAAGACATCAGTCACATGTGATGGAAAGTAGTTTCAGGTCTTTGGCCGAGTCACTCAAATGCAAGGCTCATTTAATTTTATTTCTCTGGAAACAGCATTTTGATGTGGCAGTTGAAAATTAAATTCTGCTCTTTCAGTTTGGCAGTCACCTCTGTGTGTTTTCAATGCTCTGCATTTTAAAGCCCGATGTAGCCAAATGCAGTTTGCTTTTTTGTCTGGATATGAATCTGAACCTCACACAATGATGGTATTTGCCTTGTGCAAATATGTCTTAGGTGGCCCATGAACACATGTCAGTTGCGCCTTGTCCTGGTATAACATGGAAAATGTTAGCAGTGAATATCTTATGGCCTTTCTCAATTTTGCCAGCAGACTAATATTATTTCACGGTTTTGCATGATTATTTCAGAGAATGAGCTCACATTTATTCAAAAATGGAACAGTGTTATAATTGGGATAAGGTACCCACTACAGTATGTTATAAGGATATTGCTAGTCACAGTGCTTTAAGTGGAACTACAAATCGAGCCGGGGCTCATCGAGGGGGCGTGGCCTAACAGCGGGGGTCTTGATGGCCCGTTAGGCCACGCCCCCTTGACGAGCCCCGGCTCAATGGGCTACTGGCACCCCTGCCAGGCAGCCTTTTGTAGAGATTAGCACCCTCTCCCCTACCGGTGAGAGGGTGCTGATCTCTGCATTTATTTTGTATAGGCTTGCCTGGCAGGGGACAGCGCCTGCCTATTCAGCCTTAATGGTGGTGCTGCCCCTCGCCAGGTGGGGAGGGGCAGTGTCACCATTAAGGCTGAAAGGGTGAGGCCACTGGAAGCAGAGGCCTTTTTCCTAAATACTGAAGCTCCCGCGAATCTGCGGGAGCTCCAGTATTTAGAAAGCAAGGCCTCTGCTTCCAGCGGCCTCATGTTTCTCCATAATGGTGGCGCCGGCCAACGGGAATCTCTTGATTAAAGGGATGCCTCGCAGGTGCCGCGCCACCATTATGGCTGAAAGGCATTTTTTTCTGTAGCCTGAAGCTCTCGCACACGAGCGAGAGCTTCAGGCTGTAGAATAAAATGCCTTTTCGTGTAGTGGCCGGGGCTGTCAGGCGAGATTACTGGGCCCCGGCAGGGCCCCGCCTCAAAACGAAATTTCGGAGCCTGGCAGGCCCCGGCCCACTTAAAGCCCTGGCTAGTCACCAAGGAGTTGTGTGACAAGTAGAAGAACAAGGCCAAAGACCAAGACCAAACCAGCATGAAAGCAGGTGGCTCGTCCCGCTCACGATCTTCACTTGATAGGGTGAAAATCATTCTGTGCTTTTAATAGAATACCTGAAAAAGTGGCCAACGATGACCACGGGCGAAGTTGTGATTTTTCATACTAACAGCTATTTGCAGATTCACAGAGCAAAAATACAGATCCTGATTGATCCATTCAGGCACGGTGGCCTTTCCAGATATGCAGATTTCTGTAAAACACGGTCTGAATGATTATTTGTGTACTGTGCAGTGACTATGTACAGTCTGTGCTACAAAGAACTTTAAAAGGGGCACATAGCAGCTGCATGGGGCTCTTCAAAGTCTTGGCACGGTCAGGGTTTATGATAGAGGAGTTGGAAATGCTTTTGAAAAGAAAAAAGCAAGCAATTTACCAAACAGTACCTTGGCTCCAGATCCTGATGTAAAAACTCAGAGTAGGGCCAGAGCTGAATCTGTGGCCACATAGCCAGGTCCATCAACAATAGGCAAAGCCCCGGACACAGTGCACACTGGGATATGAGGATATGAGGATGTGTTTAAGTTGCCTGGGACATAACTAAAGAACATGGCTCTAACACAGGGAACAGCGGCATAGCAGGGGTCCCTGCAGCTCCCGTTGTGTGGGAAGATCCTACTGTCCCACATCCAAAGTTAGGGTGAAGTTTGGGCAGGGCCAACTGCGCCAGTCTGGCGGCACAGAAAAGGGCTGCTCTGCCTCCGCCCCCGCAGCACATGTCAGACTGCTGTACGCAGGTGAGCCAGAGGCAAAGCGGCCACATCTCCAGTCCTCTAGCTGCCACCCTCCCCACAGACGGGAACTGGAAGCTCTCCAGATCTGTGGAGGGCAGGCACCAGAGCCCTGCAGATAAAGCATTGCGGCAGAACCAATGTGGAAAACAAGTAAGAAAGGGGGGATTGTCTATGTGTAATGTATGTATGTATGTGTGTATTGTTTGTATGTGTGTATGAGTGTGATTGTGCATGTTGTTGTGTGGATGAGAGTGCAGTGTGTGTGAATGATCCCGGTGGGTGCGCATGTGGAGAATGCAGTGGAAAAGTACTGGGTGCGTGTGGGAGAAAATGTGACAGATGGTGTATGGATGAGTGACTGGTCGATAGATGGGTAGGAAGGTGATTGTATGTGAATGTTCTGGGTGGGTGTCTCTAAAGACTGGAGGGGAGTGTCTGTACTTCTGCTCTCTATATGGTAGAGGAGAGGCACAGAAGACCCCAGCCAAGATTCTCTATTATGGTAGCAATGGACGAGCAATCAAGGCCTAGCTTCTCGGGAGGTGATGCAGGCTGGTTCTTAAGTACAGTGTAGTCCCCAAGCCCCCACAAAGGAATGTCCACACACTGTATTACTGAAAACACAGTCTTTATATAATATTCAAAGGTATGTACACTGTCACAATAACTCACTTTGTGCTCAGGAAAATCAACAATGGTAAATATCTACAATTCTAAAGTGGTACCACCAATATTATTAGATCTCATTAAAGTGCATCCATAGCAATGTAAAAATGTCACAAAGATCAATAAAGAGGAAACCAGCAATAGAGAGGAAGGAAAGCAAGATGGTTGAAACAATAGGCAGAGTACTGAGTCAGCTACTTAACTACAGTTCTGTGTGGAGATCCCCCCCACCTGGGCAACCTATAAAATGAGATATATAGCACAAACCCAGTCCGTATATTGTTCAATAGTCTTATTCCCTCCTATAATGTTTTTACCCCCCAATGTACCTGGTGGAGTAGAGTTCTTCGAAGAGGTGTCGACAGATCCTTCTTGAGTGACCCCCTTTAAAGCAGGAGTCACGGATCGTCGAGGAAGGCGAACTTGGCGTTCGGCGTCGGGGAATTGACGACCGTTCTTGAGTGCCCTCCCTTTAAAGCAGGAGTCACGGGTCGTCGAACGTCCGATGGTGAACAGGGTAGAACGGCGTCGATGAGGCGCCAGCTTCGATCTGAGCGGTGCTCGTCGACGACGGAGCGTTGGCATCCTGCAAGGGAGAGGCATGCGGGGCACCTCGGTGACGATAGTTCTGGACTGCAAAGAGTGTAAAGAACTGTGGCCCAGCAAGGGCGTTGAGTCGTCAAAGTCTTTGTGGTCGTGAGGTGGCGGGAAACCCACCGGCAGATTCTCCTCGGCGCGTTGGTCGTCCTCGACTTTCTCGGGCGGGATAAAGTGGTCGACGGCGCGGACAAGGGACTCCTTCCATTCGAATGTTCTTAGGCAAAGGAGCAGGCGGCTCCGGTTGTCGGCGGCACGGCGTCAAGCGGTCTCCGCATCTGGGCAACACAACTTTGAAAGGCCTCCAGCGGTTACACAAACCTGCGAACCCTGGTCGACGGCAATGGACTTCGACGGTGGTGAAGTCTGGGTGCTTCACTTCGATCTCCTCAGTGGTCCCAGTCCCCGGTCGGCAGCCTTTCGAGGTTCTGACGTCCAGGGAGCTTCGGCGAAGGTTTAGCGGTGCTCGATGGTCCCTCAGAGCACGGGAAGAGGGCGCCTTACCAGGTCCTCTCTCGGATCAGTCTTCGACGGATTCGGCAGATTTCTGATCAGTCGAAGCAAATGCAACAGCAAGTCCTCTTCTTCAAGTGTAGACACAGCTTCTGAACGCTTCTGATCGATTTCCAGTGGTGAGAGGTCCCCAGATATACTATTCTGTCTCTCATCCACACTGCTGGGTAACACTCAGCAGCCAATCATACAGAAGGGCATTCATGCAGTCAGTCAGCCAATCAGGCACACAGTGCATTCAGGCCATCCTCCTCCCTCTCAGACACTCACAACAAGGAATGTGGATTGGGACAAATACCCAGCCATTCAACACTACACACTGCATTCAGGCCTGTTTCGGGCAGGGCTGTCTCAGTCTTTGTCTCTCATGCCAGAAACCAGACAACCACAACAAGAAGTGCATATTGGTCACACACTCCATTCACCCGGGTCCCACCCACAGGAGGTACCCACAACATACAGTCACTGGGAAGGCTCCAGCTAGTCTGACCGGGCCTTCACAACACCACCATATATGGCACTTCCACCCAACTGCCAGTCAGGGGGAAGGGACAGAGTCAGGGCTTCCCAGCACTTTGGGAAAACAAGGTAACAAGCAATAGAAAGCAAGAGGCCACAGGGGCCATCTTATTTCCTATCAGGAATCAACTGATTCCAATGGCAGGGCCTGGGTATCTCAAAATGGAGGACACCCAGAGCACCTGTCAAATTCAGCATGGAGCTGCCACCAGCCCATACCCTGCTCTGTGGGCCACCCACAGGTGCCCATAAACATACACTAGGGGCACAGGGTTGTACCCCCACCCATGGGTGCCATAAGGGTATCCCATGGGTCTGTACACCAAACCAAAAACAGGAAGAGCTGCACTGCCGGGAGTCCCACATGGACTCCTGGGCAGAAAATAATACACAACACAAATGAAAAAATGACTACAGGGCAAGGACAGGGAGGCCCTGTCCCTCCAATGCATTTCCAGCATCACAGTGTCCATGTGGCGAATGCAGTTTGAATGTTCTGCGTATGTGTATGATTGTGAGAGAAGGTGTATGTGTGAGTTACTGGTGGGTGAATGGGTATGAATGTGATTGCGTGTCAACCTTCTGGGTGGGTTCTCATGTGGCGAATGCAGTGTGAATGTTCTGCATGTGTGTGTTAGTGTGTGCGTGATTGTGAGAGAAGGTGTATGGGAGAGTGACTGAGTGAATGGGTATGCATAGGATTGTGTGTGTGTACAACGCACTGGGGGCAACAAGCACTGGAGCATTGTTGACGTTTCCTTAAAGTGACATGCCATCTTTTACTGACATTTATGGGAAAAGCCAACTTGATGAGTGTTATTAAGTGGCTAGACCTGCATTTAGGCAAAGCCAATCTGGTCATTTTTCTACTGTGGCACGACATATTTTACTGGGCATCTATGATAAAGCATGGATGGTATGTGTTATCATATGGCCAGGCTGGTATTTTAGTGCATATGTTTCGAAGGGGGGGGCCACTCAGGGGTGGCAGTGGTCTGCCCTCGGGGTAGCGTACCAGTGAAGGGCTAGTAAGACTTATATATACAACAAAAGGGGTACTGGTAACGCAGGGGACGGCCCCTAAAACCTCATAGGGAGTTAAGTCCTGTATTGATCCTATTCCCGAAATAACCTCATTGGTTATGTAGAACACTACACCCATTTGTATATTTCAAAGTCATAACCTCACATAACAATTGAGTTTTGTGTAAGATAAAAAACATATTTAATACAAGATATTTATACATACAATTAAGTCAAACATGTAATACACATACATAACAATAAGTGAAATCATTGAAATCATATATTAACTGGTTGAAGCCATATACTACACATTTATATAACAATAGGTGAAATCATTGAAGCCCTGTATTAACTGTCAAATCAACACTTTTAACCAAACAAGGCCAAAGGGCAAAATACAGGAGAAAAAAGAAAAAAAGAAAAGGGAAGATGCCGGACCAAAGCCGGACATAAGTAGGAGTTCTTAAATTGTTTGCAAGCTTACACTATTACTTAACAACAATAAGAGTTCCTAGAATACATATTCCTTTGAAAATGAAATCCCAGGTTGAAAATATTAGGTAGCTGGGATTGGGTCTGCCAACGCATCAGAGGGGAATTTTCAGAACCCAAAGTAATAAATGCCACTGCTGTGTGTCCTAAGCAAATAAAGCACAAGGGCAGGGTTCGAGACCCAAAATGGGTGAGGCGTGTTAGTTAAGAGCCTCCAATGTCCTCTGATCAAGAAAGTGCGTTTCGGCGGTGGTAACAGTGTGGAGAAAGTGGAATCTTCACAGTTGAGAGACTGTTCCGCCTTCATTAGGGCAATAAGTAGCAAGACCCTGTTCTAGTGAGATGAAGGAAAAAAATAGAAAACAAGTGCATAAGGGTATAGAAGAAAGAAGAAAATGAATTGCTGTCAATAGAAATACAATGTAAAGAGGTTATGAGACAAACATATACAAACTTGAGTTTCAAGTGTAGGGAAAATACTCAAATGTATGTGCCAAGTATAAGACCATGGTCCTGTATGCACTGAACTACTAAGGGCCATATAAGGTTGAGCCTCTAATCCAGGGAGTACTCTGACAAATTGCAAATGAATCGCTGTCTGGTAAAATATAAATAATGGCCCTTGGTCCCTCCCAGGGCGTCCGAAACCACCCAGGGCCCCGGCCCACCACATGCATCCCCGGATAGTCCCCATGGTCTGAGGGCACGGAGGGAGGCGGGAGAGGGGGAATATCCAATAATGCGGGAATCAAAATAAAAGGGGGGTGTAACTTACCTAGAGTGGTACCAGGAGAACTCGCTGTAGATAAATCGGTTCTCATGTGCTCAAACGAGAAGATGGGATGTGAGTCGGAACCAGCTGATGAGCTAAAGGTAGCCGTTTTGGAAGAGCGCAAACCCTAATTGTGGGAAAACAGGAGAAGCTGGACCTAAAGGAACCGACAAAAAATGTTTGTTATTTTATCATGAATGGTAAACATTCCTGTGCCCGAGGGGCAGGAAATACATAAGAGGTACTCCGATGCGCTGAAAGTGGAGGTTACCTTGAAATGGATCCTCTGCAGAAAGTGTTAGTGCGGGAGCTTTCTCCGCGCAAAGGGAGCGTCCGTGTCTTTCATAACATGGAGGTTGCGTCTTAAATCATGTAAGGGCACGTTCAGATGTGCTGGCTCTGAAGTGTGGAGAAAGAAAAAGAGAGAGTCTATGAGGCAGTGAAAAGAACCGCATCTGCTGTGAGATGAGTGCATCGCTGTCAGGGCCCATAGAGGACCTGTAGTGTGTGTGAGAGGGGTGAAATACCTGGGAGCGGGTTAGGAAGTAGCTCCGAGTCGTCTCGAGGGAACTGGAGCGGCTGTGAATGCCGTTGTGTCCCGTGCGCTGCATTCATGGAAATGCAGCTACAGACTGCACTGAAAAAATGCGAGCTGACGGCGTCCGTTGCTATGGCAACGACGTCACGTTCGGGAGGGCTCGCAAGACAGGGCCCGTATTGGTTGGTTGGAAAGGTATCCAATCCAAGGGCCCTATGGGGTTGCCAGGTCCGGGGGTGTGTTGTGGATAGCCAATCAAAGTGCGGCACGTCCACATATCGGAAGTTAGGCTTCAGAGGTGCCCTAAAGAAGAGGAACACGGGGAGACATGAAGCCGGGATGAACCAGAAAACAAACGGCTTGGTTCTTCGTGAGTACCACATCGCAAAATCTAGAGGGGAAGTGTGTATATTTATGAGCACTAAACTATATACATATGAAAGTGCCTGTAGGAAATACCGTCGCCCTCTACATCAGACGGTGTTCCTATATTCGTCCGTCTGGGGCGCGTCCCGCACATGATGACAGTGTTGGAACGGGTACCCCTAATTGGATGTAAAAAATGACTGACATCGCGGGAGGGGAGTGTGGACCGCGTGTGTGAAAGGCGGACATCGCCCCCATCCACTATCGAAGTAGAGAAACCCCCGGGGGTGTCTCAAACGAAAAAATGGAGGGAAGGAGCCGAGACCACTAGTGTGTAGTTACGGATAAGTCAAAAGGCCCACAATCCCTGGTTAAAATGGAGATTGCTCGTTGAGACCATTATCCAACGAATCCAATCTGTAGATCCATCACTTTTCTAGTTCCAAAAGTCTGTTGTGAATATTGGGACCTGTTTGTATCCTGTCCAGAACCCACCAAAGGATGTCATCAGGGGAATGTTGATGGGAAAGATAGTGTGTGACCAGGGGGGAAGTGATGTTCTTGCATCGGATTCTAGAACGATGTTCTGATATGCGGGTGCCAACATTCCGCATGGTTTGGCCGACATAGCGCAGACCACATGGGCATTCAATGCAATATACCGCTTGGCTGCTTTTGCAATTGGATTGATTGTTCAGCACCCATTGTCTATCACCAATCCTAAACGTTTGGATTTTCTTGGTAAACTTGCATACCGAGCAGGCCCCGCAGGGGTAGTGGCCAGTAACTTTACGCAGGTTCCAAAGAACTGTGCGTGGTGGTATTCGTGTAAATGAAGAGTGAACAAGGTGCTCCTTAATATTCCTCGTTCTTTTGAAGGCGAACCGAGGAATGGGTTCATCCACGAGCAGTAGTTTTACAATGGGCCAATATTTTCGAATCACCTTTTTCAAATCAAAAGTGTTGGGGCCATGTGAAATCACACATATAAGTCTTTCCTCATTGGGTTCATTAGTATCGGTTCTGGGTGTTAAAAGGAGATCTCGATTGGTAAAACGAGCCCTTTTGGTAGCATTATTCACCAATTTTTTGGGGTATCCACGACTTCGCAGACGTACACACAATGAGTTTGCATTGTCGTAAAAGTCATTGAGAGAAGTGCAATTCCTTCTAATTCTGAGTAATTGACCGTACGGAACATTTTCTTTGATGTGTTGCGGGTGGTCGCTCTTATAATGTAGAAGTGTGTTGCGATCCGATGGTATTTTAGTGCAGCCAGTCTAGCCATTTCTTATTGTGTCATGGTGTGTTCGACTGAGCAACTATGATAAAGCAAGCAAGCGTGTGGTGTTATTATGTGGCAAGCCTAGCATTTTGGTGTAGCCAATCTAGCCATTTCTTACTGTGGCCTGACATGTTTACTGAGCATCTATGATAAGGCAAGCATGATAGGTGTATTTACTGTCTAAACTGGTCTACACTGGAGCCAGTTTGGACATGTTTTCTTAGTGTGGGATGACATTTTAAATGGCACAGCTAATAGGATTATATTCTTACATGGTGGTTCTGGCATATATTGGTAGAGCCAGCATGGAAATGTTTTCTTATAGTATAATTACTGGCATTAGGTGTAGCAAACATGGTTATGTTATTAAATAGGAATGCTGGCCTATATTGCTACAGCCAGCATACATATGTATGGGCACAGCCAGCATGAAAATGTTTTGTATACCGGCGTGTATTGCAGGGGAAGGCATGAAAATGCATTGTGAAATGTTCCTGTGCACTGTTGGTGGCTTGCATCTATTGGATTTTTCATGAGTTACCCTACAAAACCGAGTGCAACCTGTCTGGCTTTTTACCAAATTTTTCACAGAAAGTATGTTGGTGTGGTATAATAGATACCATTTTAACCCATTAATCAAAAAAGTTTCTTGGGGAGGGGAGGACTGCCCTGAACCCCGTTTCATTGGTTTAATTCCCTCACTACACACGGTCTCTCATGTATACTTGTGGCAAATATGTGCACCCCTCCAATTAAAAAAAATTCACCAGCCGCCACTGGGGGCTGGTACATTTGGGTGCTATGGACCAGGCAATGCCCCTTTTTTCTACACTACTTGACAGATGTAAGTTTTCATTAAAAAACATACTTGCATCTTTCACCTAGCGCAGTGTGCGTGTGCCCATGCATGATCATAATGGGCATTGTTCACGTGGGTTTGGACAGTCCGTCCCAGAATGTGGCGCATTCCGTGCTTTCTTGAGGAGCTTGAGAGGGACCCCTCAGTATGGCTCACAGGGGGGTCCCAAATTGGGTGTTTCATCACCCACAGTGAGCACTGGGCACGAACATAAGTAAAGGTCGCATTGTGTGTGTGTGTGTTATGCACATGACATGGTCTTTGGCCATGACCTCGTCACAGTGTCCATGGGCACTGTAGTGAATATGATTTTTTTTAAAAAAAACACAAAGAATTTGCTGAAAAACAAGTTTTAGGTACAGCCCTGCTGAACCTACTTTAGAAAAGGTTAATACATTCACTGAACAGATCTAGTTGAAAAGACAATATGGTTGCTGCCCACAAAAAACGAAACCACAGAAAATCGCCATATGTGCTTCCAAAAGCAACAGTACACCGAGTACTACCATGTACAGCTAATGATGGCATACGTGATATCACAGGTGGCATGCCCTCGCCCACATTTACTACAGGGCACGCGGGGCTAAAACGTTACAGTGAAATCTGTTCTCCGGGGATGCTAAGTTGCGTTTCTGGAAAGTGCAGACATGGGCGTTTTTCACAGGGTTTGACGGACGTGAACAGAAACGGTCGCTTTAGGCTGCTCGCGAATTAAAGTTCCCCGAGTACCAGAGAGGCCATTTTAAAATGCTCTCTTGTCGTCGCACGAAGTTCTTTGTTTTTATTTCAGTCACGTAAGTTGTAGGTGACGGCGCCCGACCCAAACTTGTATCATTTTTTTTTATCCAATTACATATATTTCTGAAGTGGTGCACACGGGTTATTCTGACACACTAAATACCTCAGTACACCTCTGCCATCCTGTAGGTTAAAAAGGGAGGAACTAAAGCCGCTGCGAAATATTCAACAAATATGCGAGGGGACTGACGGAAACATGCGATACTTGGTAGCAAATATATTTTATGAAATAGCGCGAGTTTCTGAGCCAGGCCATGGCACTACTCACAAGGAACATACACACATTCCAGCTGGAAAGTACAGCTGGCCAGATAGAAGTGGCTTCTGCTGCATAAGCTACTGAGCTGAATTAAAGATTCCATTTGATTCCGGTTCCGTCTAGGAACTGGTTATTTGCAGCTGGTGGTGTCTTTTGGTGTGAAAAGGTTCCTTTGATGCAGCCAGTAGAATTCTGCGTATTTGTCCATAAGCCTATATAGTTTTGGTCAAGGCGGCATCTTTTGTAACTACTCGTCATACATTTCCGTCAGGGATAAATGCGTATTTATATTTGAGCAGCAATGTGCGATGTGAGGGGGATAGCGCGTGCGCGCGCCTGTGTGTGTGTAACGCAAACATACAATTGTCTGTACCCATTTCAAGTATGAATTCTGAAACCTAGACAATCTCAAATTTTAGAAATGTATGTACGGGTTTAAAAAATTACAGAAATGCTGCACTGGGTGGAACTGCCAGACCCCTCTTTCCCAGCTTCAAACTGAGGAGTGTGCGTGCTGGTCGTAGCACCCTGGGTGTTTGTTTATAGATGCTGGAGTTCATCCTATCGCATTCGAGGTCCCAGGAGCAAGAGAGTGCCTCTCAAAACGTATAATGTCGGTACTGTTGGGAGGTTTTGAGGAAACGCTGCTCTCCCGCCCTGTGCGCCCTGCTTAGTTACATAGCTGTCAAAATATGCACACACGAAACTAGGCAGCGAGCGTGCAATAATACCCGTAGCTACACCTCGTGTAAATCCAAGTTGACTAGTTACAGCTGGTCTGCACTGGATCAAAGTGGTGATATGAGGATTAGTTGGACTTCTCCAGAATTGCTATGGAGAAAAATCCAATTCGTTGCAATTGCCTCCTGTAATTGGTTATTGGGGGTTAGCGGCGTTTAATAGTCTAAACGGTGGAATGCCTCTCGGGTGTTTAGGTGAAAGGTTTATGCACCACAACTGGAAACAGAAACTGTCCAACTTGCCAATATGAAGTCCCATCATGCAAGGAAATCGGATACATAATAATAATAAAATAATAATAATAATAACAATAATAATAATAATAGCAGCAATGCAGCAAGAGGGTGTTGGAAGCAACAAGAAAAGAACAGCTGCAATTAAATATGCATTTGAGTTTACAAATATCGGTGAACAATGTGCTGTGCGTGCTGACGTCAAGTAAACGTGGCTTCCATTTTGAGGGCTATGGTGCCATTATTAGAGCTCATCATGCCGCTTCTCCGGTGGCCCCGGTGTCTGTTTTTAAATCTGCTTGCGTGTGTAGCTGAACACTTACACTCACTATGTTCAGCAGTTTGTTTCGATAACAATTGAGAACTTCGCCATTCCGGTAGCATATAGCCAAGGAGAGACTAAACATGGATAGCAAAATAAACTATTAGTGATTGCTTTCCAGCTTTGTGAAAGTGCGGATTATTCTTATAATCGCTCACAGGCCTTTTGTCTTACTTAATAAAATAACCGAACTGTTTTTGGGAATGGGCCGAGCTGGAGGGAGGTCCTGCTATGGAATAAACCTAGCCTGACATCTAAAATTAGCGAATCAGAAGAGGATTTCGTATAGCTCACCTTGAACATGTTCTGTTCAGGTGGTGAAGTACTTAATTTCTTCCGGGTTTTTTTTTGCAAGAGGTTTACACTTGCAAACCCAACGAGGCAAAGGTATTGCGCGTTTGGATTAATTACATCTGTCGTCAGATATCAGATTGTGGCTACACTTAATTTTATATTAATATGTACCTATCTAGATACATAGATCAAATCCCTTTAATTTACATTCAAATACTTTAAATATTTTCTTTTAATGCATGAATACGATTGTTCCTAGTGCTGGAGGTCTCAGCCTCTGCGGGCTGTGGATGCTGCTAATAACATGATAAATTGGGAGGACGCCCGTTGCAAGCTTCTATTGCGTGTCTTCACAGCTCTGGCCTTCTGGAATAGTCTTCAGAGTTTCAACATGTGCTCTCAATTCGTTCTCCCTGGCAGCGCCCCCAATGCTGGCAATGGCACCTTTGGCAGCATAATGGTTGCTGTACTGTTTTAGGCACCCTGTGCGCGCCTCCCTAGTAACCGGCGTGCAGTAAATACGCCGTAGCCGAGCCCGTCGCCCATCAAGCATGTGCTACGCACTTTGGCATGAGGTGCGACATTTCTGTGTTCGTGTTGTCATCAAACGCCAAGAGAAACCTCCGAAAAAAGTTGGACCGCCCTGGCTGTAATGAAGAGAGGCGCGTGTTTGACTGTTTGGCGATCAGTGGGGGACTGAGGGCTTATTTTTATAAACTGAAATGTTTATTTACACCCAGGGGCGCTGAGGTGGGGGGCGGGGTTGAAATAGATCCTCATACATTGCTTGGCTATTTTTAAACTGGGTGGTTTGTAAACAAGTTGGGAAGATAATAGCGTGTGGAGATTGTTGCAAGCTCCCCACCTCCCCCCCCTTTTTTTAGTTTTATGCCCAGTGAGAGTCTGCGTGTCTGCTTCCTCGAGCCACAGTCATTTGCAGCTCCTCCGTCCCGTGTAGGTTTTTATAATAATGTCATTCTATTTGCATACATTTTGCCCAGCTGTCGCCTTTCATCAGGAATATTTAGATTCGACTAGCAGCTACTAATGGCAGCTCTCTCCCGGGGGCTCGCGAGAGCCGGTGATCTCGCGGCCCTGCCCGATCCACATGACACGACGTCAGCCGCGGGGCCAGACGGCGCGGTTAGGGGGAGCGGGAGGTTTTCGGGGGTGCTTCTCGCCTTTTTAGTGGCCCGAATCTTGACAGGGTCTGTGAGGGGGTGGGGCCTAGGGACGCCGAAGCCACACCAGGGCCTTTTCACGGCACCCTGTCACTTTAGGCGATGTGTCCCACTTTCATTCATGTCATCATGCGTGTACTTGAGGGTGTGTTTATCGGAGGGTTGCGTATTACAGAACGCTATTTGAACTAATGACATAAAAAAAAACGTTATTTTTGTAAGTGTATATTGATGAGAGGACATAGCAGCCGTTTGCGTTATGTAATATCTCCAACCATCTGGTACAACTTGAAGCCAGCCAAGAGGTGCTTGTGATTCACGTTCGAGCTGCAAAATAATTCCATTGTGCTCCAAATATCAGTGTCACAGAACACATATTATTTATAAATACGCCATGACTGGCTGGCACTGCCTCACCTGGGCCGGGTAGCACGGGCATCCTGGGGGGCCTTGGCTGTACTAAGGCTTGGTTCAAAAGAACACAGGTGCATGTATTTTATGCAAAACGAATACAAATGACCCATGAGTTGGGGTGGGGGGAGGGTATATTCAGTATTTAAGACACAGGGAGCAGTCCACCCAACGGAACCAGGTGCCGAACACACCGTAGAACATGTATGCAATGCTGCTTGTGTGGGGCAGGCTTCCTTCTCATACACGTGTGTTTACTGTCAAGCCTCCCCACCCTACACGCAAGCCCCGCCCGCCAGAGCTAATCCAACTGGGTGCGAAGGACCTTCCCTTATTGGATGGAGGCACTTCCGTTTCGGATCAATCATTCCATCTCGATTTAATGCTCTGTGGGTGTGTGGCGCCCATTTCACTGCCAGCTTGGGTCGGAGGAGGTGAAAAAAATATCCACAAATATTTTCGTGTTTTCTTTTGCACTTATAGGCAATATTATGACGAGTGCGTGATTATGATCTGCTCACCTAGAGCCCATTTTACATCTGATATTACAATGCGCCAGGCGGCAATAATAGCAGTGTAGGCCTCAGCAGTTTTCACCACTCAATTCAAATGTGGAACTGCCGTAGTAATGGGATGCGACACACTATATATATACTGTGTGCGCCAAAGGGGCTGTGCACAGACGGTGTAATGCACACAAACACCAGCCACATTTCTGCGAATTTGCTACTCAACACCACAACTTAAATAGAAATTAATGCAAAGGAAATTCATTTATAGACGAGGTCACTTGGGTATTTTTTCCAAAATATAAACTAGTTTGGGATTTCCAATGTTTAAGGCGCTTTGATTCTCAATAGGCATAGAATGAACCAGCAGAACGGTCCTTCTACAAACACCAGGAGTCGGGCGCTAGAGACAGTTTAGCGGGTTGAGCGCCTATTCCCAAGAGGTGTTTTCCAGCTGTAGGTTCGAATAGAGCAGATTTTGGAAGATGCAGCGCGGCACTTTATCGATATCCCAAGTAAAGGAAACAAAGCCGGCAGCCATCATCTCGTTCTTGGACGGCAGTTCCTTTATGTTTTATATGAGAGTTTCACTTTTTTTGAGGATGAAGTTCTTACCATCAGCCTTGCACTGTAACAGGCAAAAACAGGGAGCGCAGACAAGGGTTCACAGAGGGTTTGCCATTATTAGGCGCTTCTGTGAATTAGGCCCAAAGGGTGTTATTGTTTGAGCCATTAACCCCATGGTAGAAACATTAGCTTCTCAAAGCCAAAATCCCCAGCGATTCCTAGAAAGCCTCTTTCATAAACGTTCTACACTGACTCGCCCATCTCCATGGTATATTATTCTGTCACAAGTAAAACAAATCAGATTTCCTTATACTGTTCATTATCTTCAACTGCATAACCGCAATTGTGCATCAAACAACCATTACATCATGCTGTGGGATTTATAACATACTATTTTGGATAGGGTCCATGCGGCTTTCAAAAACATAACCTCTCCCATTTCATGTATGAAATATCGCGTCAGTACTGGATTTTATGATCCTTAACTTTGCATTCTGGTACGTGTAGTTTCTGCATTCACAGGAGGGGAACCACATATGCTTTAGTGGATTAAAAATGGCACGTGTTATAAAATCGGTTTAGAGGTACTTCTGCGGGAATCGCTTGAGAGCCTTGGTTCTATATTTTTGGGGAAACCCATGTGCAAACGGAGGAGTTGCGATAGTGCGCTACGTGAGAAAAGCGTGCAGCAGTTTCCCGCCATTAGTAGTCGGAATTGTCGTACAATACTTTCACATGTAAGGGACTGTGGGCAGCCTGCGTGTGCATGTTTGAAGTCTAACCCTGCCGCCCCTTCACTTTTCGAGGCTGATCCAGTTAGGGATTACTGTTGGCGCACCTCTGAATACTGTGGGAGCAAGCGTTATCGAATAGGAAATATTATTTTGGTAGAGACGGAAGGAGAGAGTCAGGGAAGGATAGCATGGCAGAAAGACATAGAAACAAGGGTTGTGGAAATAAGGGGCAGAGGGGTGATGCCTGCATGCATGCATACATGACACATTCCATGTGGGGGATGCTGGTCGAGTCCTGGGTTCATCTTTGCATTCTAGGACTTGTCTTATAGTCCTGGATTTTTCCATTATGAACCCAGGACTGCAAGCCCCGGAATGCAAAGGTAAAACGAAGACTGTGCTAGCATCTCGACCCCACCACTACCTATCAACGGTTGCATTTAAGCAATATAAAAAATAGAAATATTTACATGTGCATATGTCCTCGCTTGTGAGGTTGCTGTGCCTCACGTGCGAGATCCAATAAAGACTTTGCTCCAAACGGTTTGCTTTTAATGCGCACTGGAAACTGCGGGCTTGAATGGGTTGCGAGTAACCTGCGTCGAAGTAGATCTCTTCACCTTGAAAGTGAAAAGCATCTGTCAAGTGGCCCCACATCCGGTGGGTGTAGCCCACCCAGTCCCATTTTCATTCTTTGCATTGTGGTAGCTGTAGTGTTGCTCCTGCCATTTTAATGCAGGTCGTGGTGTGCTACGCACTCATGGCACATGCTTTGCTGACAGATAGCAGACATGTAACGAACGCATTTTTCTTCAAACCTACAGCAGATGGGACCTGTTTGCCAAACGGGCCAGGTAGGCAGGGGCCAAGTAGTCCGAAAAATAAGTGGGCGTGGCTCATTAACATACCATTTGAATGTTGTGTCACCAGAACTTAGCATATCAAGGTGCCCTCTGAAAACATAGAGGGGAGACTCCTGAAAAAAAGTGAGGGTGACTCGTCCACCCACGTGCACCCTCGACTTGAGCCCTGCAGGAAAGCATGCATTGTCTCTGACATCACGTCACGTGACGTTGCACGCTGTATATGCCAATTAGTGCCCCCACTATTATTTGTAAGACTTATGCTCTGTTTAACAATGGCTGCGACTGGAACTATAAAGACCACAATAGCCGAATAAAGCAAACTGTGTGTACCACAATCATGTACACTGTCTTCATTTGTCTCAATTCTTTGGTGTGCAGGAAGCAGGCAAGTTGCACACGAGTCTACTTTGTTTATGTATGCATTGGGATTTATGCCCCACCTGCCACACGTAGGCCACTTCCGGTGCCCCTAACTGTACATAACGCCCTCCCCCTCCTGTGGTCTCCCATTTCTTTCTGATTTGACCCATCAGTGAGCAAGTGTACACATTAAAGCTGTATGTACACGTTTTTGCAAGCCAGGATGCACAATGAAATACGGATATCCTTTACACGGAGCACACAATTACACGGTTTACAAGTAACATGCAACTTTCATTGGACCAGCTTTTGGGAGGGGGCGGGGGCATGCATGGTCTATTCACCAACTCCAAACCGATCCCAAAACTAGGGCTGCGATCACTTTTCGGCTCAGTAGTCATCTGACTAACTACTCTTAAGAACAGATACCTACGAAAGCCCTTTAATTTCCAAAATCCAATCAGTCTTAAATGCACATAATCCTATTACGCCTCTCAGCAGCATCGAAGGCAGGGCCAATGGGTGGCCTTCGGTTGCGGATGAACTCCTTCAGCTGACTGGAGCTGGGTGGAGTAGGGTTTCTCTCACACACATCTGCATCGCTGTTTGTTTTTTCGCAAAGGATGCTGGGAGCATAATTGAAGCGGGCGAGCCTGAATTTGCCTTTTGGTTTTGCCTGAAGCGTCGCACCCTGGACGTAAATTCAGCTGGAGGGATCGGTGTGGGAGGGTTTCCTGAGTTGTGTGTAAAGAGGAGGGAGGGGGGGGGGGAAGCTGCTACACTACAGCCAGGCCGCTGGCCTCTCGGAGTTGATTTGGTTTACGCCAGGATGGAAACAGAGGGACCCAGCAGCGCCCCGGGGACTGTCACACAGCCTGCCCCCATTCAGAGGGGATTTGGTCCTGCACGCCAGGCCGATCAGAGGGATTAAAGAGTAATTAAACCAGATAAATTATCTGCCTAAACATTTTTTCAAAGTGTCTACTCTAGTGAAGAAAAGTCTCTGACGGTTCATTTACTTTTTTAAGGAAACCGGGCCGGATCAAACACAGGCCCTCAATGGCTAAGCCTACAGATATTGCGCGTTCGGTAATGACATTAAGTCGACCCCCTAACACTGAATAGGGCGGCTTAAGTGATGGGATGCATACACACCCAGCAAAGGCCGTGCAGAACAAGTCACGTGGTTCTTCAAATGGGGGGACACGTTTGCTGTACTGAGCACTGGGGGAAAGGATCTTGCGTTTTAAACTGCACTTTTCTTCTCACACGAAGATACTAGGAAAGGGGAAAAATCATGCTAACTTTGCCAGATAGAGTTCCGACCACGCCCCCGAAATGGATGTACATGATTGAATGAAGCCAAACACGCATTCCTGCCGTGCTGCCCGATGTCACGCTACACCTCCAGTCAGGTCTGTCATTATTTAGTCAGCATCACTTTGCGCTGACAAGGGTAAAGTAAAACTACAAGTCCCAGAATGCAAAACCAGGGCCGGTAGAACGAGTCGTTGATAATGACAACAACAGGCACTTATGCCAGAAACATGTGTGCATAGATTACCTAAACGACATTCGGTCTTATGAGTTACGAAAACAAGAATTCAATTGAAATGTATCCCCAAACATGTGCATATCCAGCATGTAGAATGGGGGAGATGCAAACCAGTAGTCGAACAATCGCCAATAATGCGAGGGCGCTCTGCTGTGACTTAACACGCTAAATAACACTAACGTTTTCTGTGAAGACGTCCGCACGTGTCGCCTACAGTCACATATTAGCGCAATGCCATCTCAGCAGAGACATAACCATGTGTATGCCAGACCGGCCACCCCGCAAGTGCAGTCCAGCACAAAACGCCTGGCAACTTTCGAGACCAGCAGAAATCCGAAAAACGTATTTCTCTGCCTTGCTGACTATCACCAGTGAGGTTCAGTATAATCGCATACCTGAGCTGTGCAGTTCCTGTGTGGGCACAGTGCCACTGTGTGCCATCCAGAACACCCTGGACGTTGACGTATATACAGGTGATAGATACATTCATTGATGAAAGGTTTGGAGGTTATGGTGAGGGCACAACTTCTGGAACGCATGGTCTTGTAGGTTCATACTGGTGTAATTAACAGGTATTGATATTGCACACTTTAATGATACTCGTGAATGTAAGTAAAGGTAATCTTGCTAGGTTTGTAACATGGTGGCCCACAGGTCACACCCATTCATCTGTCAGCAGGTGCATTAATTAACCATTGAGCTAGCTAATATTTATAAAATATACTTCTGGAAAGGCTGAACAGCATTTTTTTAAAACATGGGTTCCAGACAATCCAGCACATGCTAGGAAATTGCAGCTATTAGTGGTACAAGACTACTCCCCTCTACACTAGCAAATTGCAGCTATTAGTGGTACAAGACTAGCCCCCTCTATTCTAGGAAATTGCAGCTTTTAGTGGTACAAGGCTACTTCCCTCTACGTTAGGAAATTGCAGCTTTTGGTAGTACAAGACTACTTCTCTACGTTAGGAAATTGCTGCTTTGGTGGTACAAGACAACTGCCCTCTAGTCTAGGAAATTGCAGCTTTTGATGGTCCCATACTACTCCCTTCTATTCCAGGAAATTGCAGCTATTTTGCAGCTTTTTGTGGTACATGGCTACATCCCTCTATGCTAGGAAATTGCAGCTACAGTGGTACAAGGCTACTCCCCCTCTATTCTAGGAAATTGCAGCTTTTAGTTGTACAAGACTACTTCCGTCTATGCTAGGAAATTGCAGCTTTTTGTGGTACAAGACTACTCCCCTTTATGCTAGGAAATTGCAGTTTTTTGTGGTACAAGACTACTCCCCTCTGTGCTAGGAAATTGCAGCTTTTTGTCGTACATGAGTAGTTACCTCTAGGCCGTCTTCTTGAAGTTGTGCATGTCAGACCAGGGGCACACAGGCCATCACACATGACATTGATGGCATTCGTGGTTCCTTTTTAATTATTTTAGTGGTTTTGCAAGGCACTGGACCTTGCTATTGAGGCTCCTCTGAGCACCTGGGAGAGATCTAAAGAAAATCACAAGCGTGTAGTATTTTTGTGAAATAAAAGCCAACGGGAGTACAGAAAAGTCAATTACGTGTCCCGCTCGCGATATGTGTGATCTTCGCAGAATTCTTGCAATGTAATAGAAAGGGAATGGCATGGGGAAAAATAGATTAAGATGCCCACCGCCCTTGTTCAAGGGAAGTATGAGATGGCAGATGGGGCCTGACTCCGACTTCTGTCTCCCAGCCCCTGAGAAATGCAGACGCAATCGTAAAAGATGGCGTTGGTTTTATATGTCTGTATTCATACCCACACTACAGTAGGACTAAGTGAATTCTCCAACCCACACGTTGGAAAGTCACTATTCCGCCCATGACATAAGACAGATGTTCTTGTGAAAAGTGACTTTTGGAAGATATTAACTGAGTTCTATTGATTGTTCATGCTGTTGCAGAAGGGAAGAGTGACAGGAAACAGACATTGGCTTTGTAACAGCGACTAATGACTGCTTCTGATGCCTCATATTGAAGGAGAAGATTTGATTTTTCACCTGTGAATATTATATATCATGTTTGAAATATAAAACGCATTAAAAATAAAAAGAAAGGCAACGGACTGAAGTGGTTCATAGAGAAAAATGTGTCGATGTGGGATGCATAAATATTTGTAGTTAATTTAGATTGAATTGCAGGTAATCCTAGCAGCACCGATAGTGCATGGCACCACAGGAGCATAACAGAGTGCAGCATTATTTAATCAGATGTCAACATAGGACCTGTAACCTATAACTGACAGAAACATTTCCAGCTATCGCTGTGAGTCTTGGGAGTCCCAAGATCATCTTCAAATAAATCGCCAGGTCTCTACTGCACTGCTCAGCTACCGCCCATGGAGCAGACATCGCCAACCTCATCACAACACACTATCTTGACACCATCTTCATCAAGTCCTGGCTGACGCCCACCTCCACCCACATCCTAGACGTCCTTGTCCCTGACTACTTCAGCATCCGACACAGAGACCGGCTGAACAAGACAGGCTGAGGCCTCACAGTCACCCAGAAGACCTCAGGCCCCTGCACCAGACTTTACGTCGACAACATTGTCTTATTCGAAGTCCTCTCCTGCCACTTCCCACTCTCCTCGAAGGATACAGTCCCCTTCCATCTCGTCTACAGACCATCCAAACCCAACACCGCCTTCATCAGAGACTTCATCGTTCTGGTCACCACAATGTCCCTCACGTGTGCCAACACCTTCCTGGGCGATTTCAACCTCCCAGGCAACAAGGCCACCAAACAGCTGAAGAAAGCTCTCCTCAGCCTTCTCGACACCCTCAGTCTCACACAGCACATGAAAGACCCAACACACAAGAAAGGTAACACTCTCGATCTAATCACTGCACTCTCTTCTGTCCACTACAGCTCCCCTCTCCCGCTTGACTGTCTGACCACCTATGCATGTCTTCCGACATCCAGCACACCACCCCATTCAAGCACTCCCAGAAGGAACTTATCAGACAAACCTTCATGGTGGAAGCCCTCACGGATAACCTCGCCAACCTCCACCTTACATGGACCGAGCACCCTCAACCGAACTGTGACACTCTACTGGAAGCACCCCATGCCACCCTCTCAGTCTCCATTGACCGACACATGCATCTGAAACAAAGCCTGCAAACTGGAACAGTCGGCACCCTGGTCCATGCAAGAACTAAACCTCAGCAAAAGAGTCATTAGGAAACAAGCGAAAACATGGAACTGCTCCAGGGCCACATCGGAACACTTAATTCCAAGCAACCCACCAACAACTAAACAACACAGCCAATGCCTCCTACTATGGGAACACAATAGCAGAAGCCAACAACATAATCTGAGCCCTCTTCAAAGCAGCCAAGGGTGTCCAGTTAAAGGATCGAATACAAAAGGTTTGAATGCAAAAGGTGAGAGTCAACAGGATTGAAAACAAAAGGTTCGATTTTTTTGTTTCATTTTTTAAAATTTTTTTTTAAATTATATATATTGTTTTGGGTTTCCATATAGGTAAAAAAAGTGGTTTTTACCACAAAAACAAGGGTTCGGGGGGGACCCATCACCCCAAAAAAAAAAGTGATCCTTTTGTTTTCGGTCCTTTTGATTCGAACCTATGGTATTTCAGACCTTTTGATTCAAACCTTTGATCTACAACCGCAGCCAAGCACTGCGTCATACTGCTACCTGACCCTGCCATACCACACTCCATCAAAAAGTCCACCACAATCAACTCCTTCTTCATCAACAAAATCAGCAAGATTCGCCAGCACACAGACAGCAGCTCTGCATCCACAACCCACCTCATGTCCCTCCTTGTGAAATCGCCACACCCTGAACAACTTTCAAGACACTCTTGACAGAAGACCTGGTAAAAATGCTGGCCACCCTCAGAAATACATCGTATACAGACAACAGCCTCCCACCACCCATCCTCAAAACCACCCCACATAAGCTCTCCTTCCCTACCTGGAGATCATCAACAGCTCCCTAATGCAAGGCACCTTCCCATCGACCCCAAAGACAGGACTAATCCTCCCGCTACTAAAGAACCCCACTCTGAATCCCGACAACACAGGTAACTATCGCCCCATCACCCATCTTCACATCCTAGGTAAGATCATTGAAAAATCGGTATCTGCACAAATACAGCAAAACATTGACACCAATACTCTCCTCCAAAACTACCAATCCGGATTCAGACCCAGAAGCAGCATGGAGACAGCAACCATACAGGTGGTCGACACCCTCAACATCCTTGACGGCCACCACTGCCTCCTGGTTCTACTTGACTTCTCGTCTGCTTTTAACACAGTAGACCACCAGGGACCTATGCACACCCTACATCAGCACATGGGAATCAGCAACTTTGTTCTACGCTGGTTCAAGTCCTACCTCACCAACTGCCAGCAGTTTGTTCAGATGGACTCCACTAGATTGCCAATTTTTTTCCCGTCACCTATGGAGTCCCGCAGGGATCCAACCTCTCCCCAGTGATATTCACTGTATACATGGAGCCTCTGGGAGCACTCCTAGCCACACATAGCATCCATATCCACATCCACCAATATGCAGACGATATGCAGCTATACCTCAAAATCAACTCCATCAAGGGAATTCATAGGCTCAAAACCTGCCTCTCGTTCATCCAGTTTTGGATGTACAGTGCATACTTAAAGTTTAGCCCCTCCAAGACCGAATTACTACTCCTCACCAACAACACTGAACACCCAGGCATACAGACCTGGCAATCAACCATGAACTCTGAGGGCTTCACACCTGAGCTCACCTTCTGCCAAAAGTCCCTCAGGTTCCACATCGACAAACACCTCTCCTTTAAGACACACATAGCTAAGAAAACTAAGACAGCTTGTTCTGCTCTCCGCTCTCCCACCTGTGGAAAGTCAAGCCCTTCCTCCCTCCGGACAGCTTTAGATCCACAGTTCAAGCACTTGTCCTATCCCACCTGGATGGGAGCAATGCACTCCTCAAAGGTCTCCCGTCACCCTCCCGTGGGCCCATGAGAAGTGTCCTACACTTGGCCGCATGCCTCATCAAGGGTCTATGCAGATACGACCACATCACCCTGGCAATCATCGACCTTTACTGGCTCCAACTGCACACACAAATCCCCTTACTGCGTCATCTATAAGGCAGTCACACTCAATTCACCCTGCTACCTCGCAAAGAAACTTGGCGTCTCCGGTGGACAGTGCATACCACAATCCAAGACACGTGCAAAATTAAAATTCATCGCTGCAAAAAGGAAAGGACCAGAAAACCAGCTCTCTCTGCCCATGCCCCAAGTCTATGGGACCTCCTCCCCATCAGTATCAGATTCGCCCCCACGCTCCTAAAATTCAGAAAATAACTCAAGACCCACATCTTCAAGGAGTCGCTCCTCTGCAACACCTAGGCCATCATGCTGCCCCTCGCGCCACCTGACTCACTAGATGCAGATGATGCCCCTCTGTATCCTACCTCTGCTCTATATCTGTTCTATTATTACCTCTGAAAAGAGCTCCACCATGATTTTGCACTGATATATACCTCTGTAAAACACTCTGTTGCTTCTCGAAGCTAGGCCCGCACTCAGCAAATGCCATAATGATAACTGCTTGGCCACAGAGACTGCTCTCCCATCTACCAAGTATTTTCACACACCAACATCGTCACCCAGGGACCTTGAGTTATTCACCTTGACCCGCGACTTTGACAGCTCATTTTACCTATAACAGAATATCAGCCGGATGTTTTGGCCCATGGAATAACATACGCATCCAAATACATTTTGCACATTGTACAATGCGTATATGTTGGTTACATAAAAGATGATTGATTTGGCAAAAGGTGACAACCATGTTCATGAGAATGTTGCATACATTCAAATGTATAAGAATAAATGCATCAATGGGTGATTAGTATCCCAAAAGTAATTTGGTCCAACATTAGGAAGAAATTAAACAAACAGACAATTGGTAAAATTCCACTTCATGCATGGATTAGAAATGATCATCCCAATTAATGGGAGGCAAGAAAAATCATATATTGGAAGGGTACGGGGAAGTTCTTACAATGTATCAGTATGAAATAAATACATCAAGAATGGTTAGTATCCCCAATTGGTCGTCCAACAATAGGGCGACATTGTATGAACAAATACATCGTTAGTACAATATCCATTTCATAAGTAGATT
This sequence comes from Ambystoma mexicanum, assembly GCF_040938575.1. Classification (NCBI taxonomy): domain Eukaryota; kingdom Metazoa; phylum Chordata; class Amphibia; order Caudata; family Ambystomatidae; genus Ambystoma; species Ambystoma mexicanum. The sequence goes on from NC_090924.1 coordinate 727,995,526, forward strand.
AGAGAAAAGAATTCCAAACAATTGAATGACAAGATAAATCATGAAGGCGAGGGATGTAGAGAAACAAACAGAATCATAAAAATAAGTTAGTAAACAAAAGAAATTGAATCATTGTTTGATCATTCAATGGGTTAGTACCCCTGAATCAAAACAGATAGTGTTATCCAAATATAGCATTCTGCACCCATGTGTGATTCTTAATAGAAATGAGTAGCATAGTGGAACCATAGATGCTGAAAATCCCCTTGTTAGTATCTCTCTATCGGTGGTAGTTGTATGTGAATCCTGCCGTCGAACTAATGTTTTATGCTGAAGTTTGGCTAACAGCATTTGTAAATCCTCATGTAAATTGATCCAGATCAGGTTGCATGTACTGTAGAGTTACGCGGGTTTCACAAGTTGGTATAGTCACGGTGATGGTGATATCTAAATAGACAGTGGTCTAATAATACTGTGCACCAAGAAATAGCATACGCTTCATATTCAAACATGTAAAGGTGGTAATAAGATACGCACTGACCTTATCCTTCTCAAAGTATTATGCCCATTTTAAAGTGTGCGTCATAACACAGCATCCGTTTTTCATAGTCCGTGCATGTTAGCATGGATGTGTGCAGGTTCCTCTGTGAGGTGAAACCAGGTATGTTGTTATCTGCCTTATCAAGTGAAGGTTATAAAATCACAAATCATAACTGGACCCAAAATGGTGAATTCTAGATTGTGTTATCCTTACCTAAGGTTGATGGAAGAGCCATCCTCTTTTTGGACCGATGGTCCTATGGGTGTTGATTTGATGAGAGCCATCTAAAGTCTCTTAAAGGCCTGGTGGTGTGGGTAGTTTTCATGGCAATCATTCATTCTCATCATAACTTTTTGAGAAGACAATATAAAGTGTACATTACACTAATATGGGGAAGGGGCTTTAAAGGAAGTGTTTCTTTTGCTTGGATTCAATGCAACACCCTACCCATTGTCACTAGCTACTAGTGCAAAGATTGAGCCCCCCACCTCTAAACCCATATATTACACTGTACCTTTTTACCACCCAGCTCCTTTCCTAACAGATTAGTCTTTTGACTGTCTGCCAAATTTACTCTAGAAAGAGTTCTTCATTTTAAGAAGATCCATGTAACCTAGATGTGGTTAGAGCCTCCTTTGCCCTGCACACTCGGTATATGAAAAACCCTCCATAGCAGAGAGAACAAGGTACCCCATTCTCCAATCCTCAAAACAAGGCATATGGGCCCTGATGCACTTGTCAGTTACCTCCTTATTACTCACCTCCCTTTCCTGGACACAATACCATAACACATTTTAGCAAACCAATTACAAAGTCACCTTGGCTGTAACAGCCTCCTCCAGTCCTACCAATCTGTATAAGAACAGCACTGAAGTACCAAGGCACCTCCTGTTTTGGTCGTTGGCAATGCTCTGGTAATTGTCTTGCCTCCGATTCCTCCTAGATCCCTTCACAGCCTTTGAAACCGTCCATCCCAGGGCTCTGCTCTCCGCACTCTCCTCCCACAGGGGTATCTCTGGCACTGTGCTTAGTTGGTTTGACACGCTCCTCTCAAGTAGACAACAGTATTTCCAAATGCACTGGATCCCCACCCCTTCCTGTCACCTGTAGCATACACTTGAGTTTTTGTCATGTCCCCAACCATTAGGAATGCAGATGTGCATAAACAGGGCCACTGTACTTCATTAAGCAGATGACTCACAGCTGTACATCAAATTCTCTTCTGCCAGGGGCTAATTTCCTTATCTGATTTTTTTAAAACCATTTTATTCAAATGTTTCCATCAAACAAGTAAACATACAATAACTTCAACATAAAATATTTAAGCCTACTAAATTCAACAGTAATTTGACCAAAACCCTACCCCTAACCAACCAACCTACAAAATAAAGTCCAAACCTAAGATCTAGGTGGAAAAGAGAGAAGAAGGAACAAGAAGAAGAGAAAAAAACATATTTTTATACAATTTATAAAGCACAATAATCTGATACAATCAATTTCAGAAAATAGATACAAATATATAGGAAATTGAAAATGAACTCAACTTCTAACTTCTCCTCTTGAAACAAGCTCAATCCAGATGCAATTTAAAAAGCCCCCCCACCTCAAATTTTTGGAAAGAGAGAATCCTTTTTTTGAATCTTTAGCACCAGTTTTTCAATATTGCAAATTGACAAAATGTCTTCCAACCATGAGTCCAATGTCGGAAATCCATCTGACTTCCAATATCGCAATATTAGCTTTTTTGCCACTAAAGCCCCTTTCAAAATCCAGGTTACGGGATGGTGTCCCAACTCCAGTATCTTATCTTCTCCCATGATCAATGTCTCTAAGTCAAAATCCAATTCTTCATTCACTACTCTATTCATCAATTCCGTTATTTCTTTCCAAAAAATCTTTCACCTTGTAACATTCCCAAAACATATGTTCTAATGTACCTCGAGCGTGGCCACACAACAAACAAGTGTCCGTCAGACTGAAGCCTTACTTATGCATTCGGACCAGGGTCCAGAATACTCTGTGCAAAATCTTCACTTGACGTGCACAATCTCCTATATTTATTTACATCCTCTTGATGTTTCCATACAGAGCATCCCATCTTCCTTAAGTCATTTCCTCATTTAGGCATGCCGATCATGCTGTCAGGATTTTTTTTATTTCCCTCCAAATTCCTACTTAATAGGTTGTACATCTTAGATGCCATGTTCTCTTGGTGTCCTATTTTATTAATGATATTCATTAAATCTGAATTGTCTCATTTTGGCATATTCACTGCACGTTTCAAACTCCAATATTCGCTATAAGTGCAGTCAGATAAGCTGTATTTTACTTTTAATTCTTAAAATGTTTTCCACCTTTCTCCTTCAAATAAGTCTTCATTTTTTTAAATTCCTGCTAGATACAAATTTATCCAGAATATTGTTTGTTCTTTATTTTAATTACAGGATTCATCCATATTGAAGAAGTTTTTATTAGCCTGGCCTTAATTGTAAAGCCACTTCAAACGCCCTCCATATGGTTCTCAGAAACTCAGTCAGAGCAGAAAGATTCCCATAGTCTGCATTGGTAGTTGATAGGACTGTCCATGTGTTTAACAGCCCTACCATGCTAGTCTCTGCGACTGGCCATTCATCCTCTTCTACAATGAACGGCATAATATGTTGCAACGTGAATGCTTGATGGTAACGCTCAAGGTTTGGGAAGTTTAATCCCCCCTATCATTCTGTAGTTGTAGCTTCCATAGCTTGAATCCCGGTATCTTTTTATCCCACAGAAATGATTGGATTAGACTATCCAATTTCTTCAATGTCGATTTCCTCACTGGTAGAGGGATCATACTTATGATATAGGTTACCTTTGGTGTTATCATCATCTTAATAGCATTCACCTTACCTCCCAATGACAGCTTAAGCGATCCCCACCACTCTAGTTCCAATGTTATTATTTGTATGATCAAATCCATGTTTCGGTTCATCATCTCCTTGCTATTCTTTGTGATCCTAATTCCTAAATATTTCATCTTAACAGGGCACCATCTGAAGCCATAGCTCTTTATCAGCATTCTGCTGGTAGACTCAGTACAAGACAAAGCCTCTGATTTGGCCAGTTTATCTTATAGTTTGAGACCAAACCAAATTCCTCAATCAAGTTCATCAGGGCAGGAATTGATGTTGTAAGGTCTCGAATAACCACCATCGGCGTACAACCAAACCTTTTGAGAAATTCCATTGAAGTTAATTCCAGTGATTTTATTGTCAGCTCTTATTGCCTCAGCCAGTGGTTCCACTGAATTCACAAAGAGGATAGTGGGCATCCTTACCACATCCCACGCTGCAAGTCAAATGTGCCTGATATTCTTCTGTTCTTGTTAATCTCTGCTGTGGGATTTGTATAAAGCACTCTAATCCAACTCAAGTATCCAGTACCAAAATGTATCTTCTCCATTGTTCTCAGCAGAAACTCCTAATGAACTTGATCGAAGGCCTTTTCCACATCTAGGGACAAAGCCACTGAATCCATTTGCAATTGTTTTGATTCTTCCAAATTAAGTAACAACTTTTGCATGTTTGAAGCTGATACTCTCCCTTTAATAAAACCTGCTTGGTGTGGATGTATTAATCTCAGGAGATTCTTTTCCAATCTATTTGCCAGGATTTTTGATAATACTTTACTATCTGAGTTAATCAGACTAATAGGTCTATAACTACCTGGTTCCAACTCTGATGATCTGGTTTTAGGATCAGAGATATTGCAGCATGCCTGAGCGTAGGAGGTAAAATACCCAGGTTTTTACAATGTGCAAACATGCCTGTGAGCAGACGTAGGACACTTTCCAGCATTGCTGTATAAAACTCAGCCGCTATAACATCAGGCCCTGGGCACTTTCCTAAATGCAAGCTCCAAATTGCCTTCTTAACTTCTTCTAAAGTTATTTAAGTATCTCGAATTACTTGCTCTTCTTCTGTGATGCGTTTTACCTGCAAGTTTGATAAGAATTGGTCCATCCGATCTAGGTCAACTCTCTGAGATTCACTGTATGAATTTGTATAGAAGTGTTTAAATACGTCATTTATTTCTCTTGAATCCTGTGTCACCCCTTGATACCCTTTTATTGCACCAATTGCTCTGTTCGCCACTCTTACCCTCAAACAATGAGCCAACAATCGCCCGCATTTCTCTCCTCCTTCATAATATTTCCATTTAGTCCTGAAAATTGCAAACTGCCTTTTCATTTATAATTTTGTTCAAATCATATTTTAACCTCAATAACCTCATCTGTTTCCCTTTATCTGCCGATCCCATCAGCTCAGCTCTTTTTCCAATTCATTAATTATAATACTTAGTGTTCTCATTTCATTGTCTCTCTGTTTCTCTTTTTGATTCCAGACACTCTCATGGCCACCCCTCGCATAACACACTTGAAACTCTCCCACACCGTATCAATTCCCTCTTCACCATTCATATTCGCTTTAATATTTTCTTCTGCTTCCTTCATGAAAATTCTCCTCAATTCCTCATCCCTCAAAACTGTGGTGTTCATTCTCCAAATCTTTGTTTTGCCTAACAAGTAATTAAGTGAAAGTTCTAATATAATGGGTGCATGATCTGAAATGACGATACTCTCAATCTCACAGCTCTTGAAGTTTTGTGTTACCACTCCCGAGGCCAACAGATTGTCTATTCTTGAATAGATATTATGAGCCCTGAGTGGAAAGTATACTCCGTCCCTGTTGGATGTTTTAATCTTCAAACATCTCTCAGTTCAAATTCCTGCATTAATAACCACAAAGCTTCTTTATCTTTTTTCCTTCCATCCCTCAAAATCTGGCTACTTCTATCCAAAACTGAATCCACCACCAGATTAAAATCACCCCCTACCAACAAGTTCTTCCCTCCTTTGTCTAATAGAAGGCAACCCAATCCCTTTATAAATGGCCCACTGTTCATGTTAGGTGCATAAATGTTACATATTGTGAAATCCAACTCTTGGATCTGGATCGAAACTGATAGCCAGCGACCTTCCTTATCCGCCTTAGATCCTGTAATAGTTCCCGGGAAGTTCTTTTTAAACAATGTTGATACTCTGTCCCTAGTTAGAGAGTGGCATACCGTCTATCTAAAAGAGGATAGATAGGAAGGGAAAAACTGACCCTACAATGGGTTGTTGATCAGTATTGCCAGAGTGTTCTAAGGCTTTCCCAGAAAGAAGCGCCTACCAGAGGCTTAAAAATAGTGAGAGAAGAGATGAATGTTTGGGAGAGCATAAAACGGGGGAATTTCAAGTGCTTTATTAACCCACCGTGATGTGTGCTGTCCTCAACCATATATATGCTTGCATAAGGCAAACGTGAGTTATAAAATACAAAAAATGATAAGAATAACAAAATCAAATATTCGTTATATTCTTGATGTATTGGCTAGGTCTATATCACCGTCTTTGTTTCAGGAGACACCTTTAAACTTGTTTACGAGGGAATTGTAATAAAATTATCTACTGAATAGAAAGCCATTATTGCATCATGTAGATCATTGGCATTAAAAGTAGGTTATTCTTGGCATGTGTCTCCTATGTTTTCGGGACATCCATGAGTTCTGAGGTCGACCGGTTTTGATGATGTATGTCTTTCAAATCATCTTCTTCAGGACAGATTTCTTATTCTGTGAGTCAATCTTCTATCCGCCCGATGTGGCAGTAGCCCATATCCCGCTTAGGGAATATAAAGACCTATTTCAGGGCCTGGTTTGTAAGGGCAATGTCATTTAATTTAGTTATCATATGCGTTAAGTGCTAGACACCCATTAGGTTGTGTATAAAAATTTCTAAATGGTGACCCTGCACCCATTGTGTGAAACACACCCACACTCGCAGTGCGTCTCTCCATATACTTCATCAATATGTGTTGGCGTAGGGTTTTGTGCCACCCAGGCCCCAGAGTTGAAAGGGGAAAACAAGGTGGGGCAACCCCTATATCTCCACACCCCTATATAGTTACGCGTGTCCACATTGTGATTTTTTAGAGAATACCTTAGAGACTTTAACTTTCACTTTCTCTCTATTTCATTTGAAGATGCTCTCAGCGATACGGTTGGGAGCCCCCAAGATGTTGTTGCAGGCTCAGTTGCTGTCCACAGTGGGCTATAGTGTAGAGAGAATATGAAAGGAGCGTTATTTTCTCTCGTCGCATAGTCTGTTTTTACATGTTATTATTTGTGTGTGCTGCACTACATTGATGTTTTGGACAGCCTCCAGACCACCACGAGATGTGACTATAGATCATTATATATTTTACATTTTGCCTTATACAGTGTTGGTTATTCGTTGGATAGCCCAAACTGCATACAGTCCGGCTGCTCCACTTAACATGCAGAGAAAGCTGCTTAAATTGCTGCAGTGATCGACTACGGTCTGTAATACGAAACCCCATTTGGTTCATGCTGTGATGTACCGCTTTGCATGCAGGAAAATCTGCTTCAATTGCTGCAGTGATACACTAAGGTCCGTATTACGAAACCCCATTTGGTTTGTGCTGTGATGTAACACACGTTGGGGCATCTCATGGGGATTCTGAGACTTGCAGGCATTAATGGTCATTACTATGAGTGAGGAAAGGATGATATCTTTTGGGCGCTCGATCGGGGACCTAGTTCCTACCTGCTGCCTCATCTCAGTCAGCGCGTCGCGGTGAGGCTTCGATTCGGAATCACGTGTACCCGATTGAAACTTCTACGACGCTGGTTACTTTGCCTACGTGATTAGAGTGTTCAAAACAAAAGAAGGACTGGCCTGTGAGATGCAATTTCTCCTCCGCCATTTTGCAATTGGCTCAATAGTGTGTGGTCTATGTGGCTAATAAATGGTATTCTTCGTTCTGCAAAAAGATACAAAGAGATTTGCAGAAGAGTGTGGTTATTTTGTTTAAAGTTTGGAATGTGCTGTTCTGATGTTTTAGAAAGGTTCCTAGATTGATTAACAAACCCAATAGGCACAAGCCAAAAACAGAAGTAGGACTAGCCATTAAAGCCCCTGTTGCACCGGCCATCTTGGGATGGTCTCATTATATATGAGATGGTTGGGCTGGTGGACTATGTCAATTTCATTAAAAGGGAAGCAAAGCGCTACACTTTTTGATTGCTATGTATTTGGTCACACATTGTGTACAGTGCTGTAGGCATATACAAACCAAGGAATGTATATTTTGGTTTTATATGACTGGAGCACAGTACTTATGGGGGTTATGTTGTTCTCTAGATTATATAGGGTGCCTAACACATATATTTTGTGGATCATTTTATGAGCGCCAAATCGTTCCATTGTATTTCCTCGTTTAGTCCGTTGTTTACAGTGTCAAAACGGAAAATCCAGTTTTGTTCCCTTTTCAGGAGGATGTTATTAAAATTACCACCCCTCAGGGGCCGTTTGATCTTCTCTAGCATAGACCAGCTGAATTCTTCTGCTGTGTGGTGGTGCTGTCACTTTCTTTGTACAGCTGCATGACTTATGTTCGATTAGTCATTTTCTTACTGCTCTGCATGTCATGCCCACATACTGTAGGTTGCAGGGGCAAGTGATGAGGTAAAGTACACCCTTGCTATTGCAATTGCTAAATTGGCTCTGTTGCCAGGGTGTCTTCCACCCGATTTCTATACTCTGACTTCTCGTGGTTTGTGCACACATCACACATGCCCCGCAGGGAGAGTGCGCAGATGGTGATGTGGTCCCCCATAGGGTGTTGTGGTTGTCCTCACGTCTTGATTCTTTCAATGTGTACAGAGTCCCAGCCAGGCAAAAAGGTTCAGGTTGAAGGAAACCTATTAGAGTGCCACATTGTGGGAGCAGAGTGAACGTTGTGCCTCGGACAGTGCATCCATTGTCTTAGTTATTGACACATATTATATACTCACATATAGCAACACAGAAAGAGAATAACATGTATTAATGTTGTGGTTGCAGAGGTCAAAGATAGGGCAGTATTATAAGCATGGGATTTAGTTGGTGTACTGTAGTGACATAGGATAGCATGATGTGTGCGAAGGATTGAAATAAACAGAAGATGGAGTCAGCAAAGTAGTGTGGTAGAAGTGAGGTCAGTGTATTAACTTGGCAGAAGTGTTGCCAATTTTGATATTGAGAGCACAGGCCCTGGTGTGGAGTTGTGGCTCTGATAGTTCAGCCCCAAAAACAAATCCCCTTTCCTGTTCCCCAGGAGAGAAGCCGAGGTCAGAGGCACCCATGGTGCGCAGATAAGCACTAATTGTATCCAGCTGCAGGTTGCAGGGAATTAAGGCAGTGATAACAGGTTGGGAAGGAAAGGGTTTGGTAAAGGTTTTATTAGCTGCACATCACTTTCTTGAAAATGTCAAAAGACAGAAAGAAGCTACTGAAGCCAAACCTAGGGCATTGCAGATACAGAGTTTACAACCTTCCAGGGAAGGGGAGTGTTCTGTCCCCCTCCAGGAGGGCAAAACAGGGAAGAGGCAGAGAAGCACCTTAACATATTAACCATGGCAAACTTCTGAGAGGTATTATACAAACACGTAAATTCATCAGTGTAATTACTGCTAAGAGTTTGGATGTTGGAAAGCTGAGTGGCTACATCGGCTGCAGTATGAGAATAGATGCAGATAGCCATGTGGAATGGTTAGTCCCACCCTGACCACTTCAGACTGATAGTTATGATTGCCAGGGGGTCTCTGAATGGTTCCATGTCACTTCGCAGGCAGTAACTGCTATGAAATTGTTAGTAGATTTTTATTTGATTTTTTTTAATTTGGGGGGGTTTATCCCTACTTCCTCTTCATTACTGCACCTGCCCCAAACCCTCCTCAGCCCCTTTTAAACCTCTACCTACAAATACCTATATATTTCCGATGACATTTCAAAGTAATTAATTCATGGTAAAATACTATGACGTAATTGCTGTTGGCGAAACGACCAGACACACTCTGCACACATTTCAAAGTAAATATTTAATGGTAAATTGCCACAAAGTAATTGCTGTCGATGAAACAACCGGAACTTGATGCACCAATCATACCGATTGACCCTAGCGTGCTGCATGTTATGTTATTGCTGGTCAAATTTTCACACTAAAAGCTTTTGAGTTTACACAAACGATGCATTCTGATGAAATTGTTAATGCTGTAGGTATAGGGGTTGCGCTAATACCTCACCATGTGTCTATTGAGCAACATGCATTCTTGCTGTGTCCCTGCTTTCCTGTACACTTGTTTGGAGTGGATCTATTGCGTACGCAAAGTTTCTCTCTTTATTGTTCCCCTGATGGTGTATACCTTGACATCCCCATTCACAGAGAGCATGAGGTGCTGGCAGTAGTACAGGGAATTCCCCATTCATACCCTGGAGACCGGGCTGCCACTCTTGACTGTTTGATCATGTCCCAGTTAAATTATGGTAAACCCATGCAAATGACACTGGTTACATGGTCAATGATGAGCCAGTAACAATTATTCAAAATCCTGCCATGTATACCTCAGTATTATATTTCCCAACAGGCTGAAGAAGGCATGTACCCTGTAATAGAATCCCTTCTCCAACAAGATATTATTGTACCAACTCATAGCCCCTGCAATACTGCGACTGTGCCCACAAAGAAGAAAGGTAAATAGATGCATCATTTCATTCAGGTCTTCTGTGTAGTTAATGCAGCGGTATTACCAGCATTTCCACTTGTAACTAACCTGGCTAGCATCCTGTCATGCATTCTCTGCTCAGCCAAATACTTCACCTTTGTAGATCTGTGTACAGCATTTTGCTCCATACCTATACCTCCTGACAGTCAGTATCTGTTCGCATTTACGAATGTATACACACAAAATACGTTCACTTATCTTCCAGGGGAATACGTGGAAAGTCCTACCCTGTTCTCCCAGATTGTAAAGAAAGATCTTGGGCCTCATTACGACCCAGGCGGTAAGTTACCGCCTGGGTCGTAATGAGGCCCAATGAAGTTACCGCCTGGGTCGTACCTTTACCACCATGGCGTAAACTATGTTTACGCCATGGTGGTTGGCGGACTTACCGCCACATTCCGAGGTTGGCATTTACCCTTCCCCATTCCCATTTTTGCCCCATAGGGCATAATGCGAGTGGGGAAGGCGTTAATTACGCCACCGTAAATTACGGTGGCGTAATTAACATCAAGGTCCCTTAGCGCCATGGATTTTAACACCTGCTAAAAGCAGGTGTTAAAACCTCCATGGCGCTAAGGGACCTCGGAATCAGGCGGTAAGGGTCGGCGCTGTTTACGCCGCCGTAAACCCCTTACCGCCTGAGTCGTAATGAGGCCCCTTGACTCAGTTCAGTTCCCAGGAGGATTTATGCTGGTGCAGTACATTGATGATCTGCTCCGAGCCTCCCGCTCCCTGGAAGCATGTGAGGAAGAAACATTCTGCTGAAAGCGCTTGCTGAAAAGTGTCAAAACGCATCTAAACACAAGTTATAGTTGTGCCTGCCCCGTGTGCGATGCCTAGGCCACGATATTTCTGCTGGGAAATATATTTATTCAATGATTGGATTACAGTGATCCAGAAAGTCCCCAAGACCCATTCTAGAAAGCCGATGAGAGGTTTCCTTGGGATGGTCAGTTACTGCAAAAAATGGATCCCGGGATATGGATCCATAGTTAAGCCCCTTCAAAACCTCATGCATGATTCGACCCCCGGGTCCCTGCCCTGGCCTCAGCAGCCAGAAGATGCCTTTGTCACCATTGAGCAAGCACTCACAGCGGCTCCAGCATTAGGATGGATGGATTATAGTAAGTCCTTTGTGCTACAGTGAGATGAATGCAACAGGTCTGCTCAAGGTGTGTTGACTCGGTTACATGGTAGCAAGCACAGGCCCATATCCTACCACAGTGTAGCTTTAGATCCAGTAGCTGCGGGACTCCCACCTTGTCTGCAAGCCGTTGCTGCTTCCACTCTGTTGATAGAAAACAACGACTCACTTGTGCAAGATCATCCTGTCACAATTGGGGTTCCCCATGCTACGTTGTCATTACTGCTTAAAGGGAAGACACATCATTTCCCATCTCACCCAATATGTAAAGTTTCTTATTTCTGCCGATAATGTAAATTTGACCCAATGTTCAGTCCTGACCCACCTGCTTCTTTGTTGCCGACCTCAGAGGGTGGGGAACCATATGACTGCCAGGTTGTTGTAGACACTCATGTCTCCCGTGCTGATTTATCTGCTGTGCCCCTGGTGAACCCGACCTGATCCTCTACATGGATGGCTCTTGCATCCATGTCTCAGGAACTGGGGAATTTGTCTATGTTATGCTGTATGTACCCCCATGCCATCCTAGAAGCATATCGATTGCCTATGACTAAATCAACACAGCTCACTGAACACGTGGCTCTCACCCGTGCCTGTGCCTTGGCCCCGGATAGATCAGTCATGATCTATACCATCTCCAGGAACGGCCATGGGGTGGTCCACGACTTTTGAGTCCTTTGGAAGCAGCATTGGTATTTATCATCCACGGGCACCCCAATATTGAATGAAAAATGTCTCTGCCTTATTGAATGCATTGTTACTTCCTGCAGCTGTAGCTATTGTTAAAGGTCAAGGACATGATCTCTCTCCGTCATTCACAACCCAAGAAAATACATTAACAGATGGTGCAGCTCGTTCAGCTGCCTTGAATGGGCCCCTGGCTCCTATTGAATTTCTTATTTGTGTTCCAGTCCTACGGTCACCTTTCGCCTCCCTTTCCAGTCTGGCAATCCTCCAATACTATGCCCCTGAAGCTGATAATGTGACCTGTACCCAACAGTATTGTAAGTTGGATGTAGATTCGCTGTGGGTTGCCCCAGATGGCCGCCTGGTGGCACCCATGGTACTCTTCCCCAAACTGGTCTGTGAAGCTCATGGCGTAGCTCATACAGGAACCACAAAAGTGATGGGTGGAAGGTTTTGAATGAATCTGAACCACTGGCATTGCTCTGGGCATCCTTCCACACCACTTCCTTTTAGCCCGTATGCGCCATTGCAAAAAAGGTCCAGCCATATGCAAATCAGTCGGGTACTGCCACCAATGGTAGCAGCCCAGCTCGAACTGCTAGGCTGGGTCTCCTCTGCACGGAAACAAAAGCAACCCCAGACATGTTTCTGCCTTGTTGGGCCTCCTCAGTGAGGTGCAGCTTGGTTCCCTATAGTGCAGCGAGCAAGGGACCCACGTCTGGGCATACCCTCTCTCATATAGTCAGGCAAACTATAACCACAAAAGTGATGGGTGGAAGGTTTTGAATGAATCTGGACCACTTGCATTTCTCTGGGAAACCTTCCACACCACTGTTTTTTAGCCTGTCCGCGCCATTGCAAAAGGGGTCCAGCCATATGCATATCAGTCAGGTACTGCCACCAATGGTAACAGCCCAGCAGAACTGCTAGGCCAGGTCCCCTCTTCACCGAAACACAAGCAACCCCAGACATGGTTCAGCTCATACAGGTAAAAACACTATGATTACCCTATTGAATCAAGAGAGGATGGCACCTGGATTAGCCTCTATAGCTCAAGGTTATTGTGAGAATAGTGTTACATGTTTGACACACAATGTTGGGAGAGCGGTAACCACAAGGCTGTCTGCACGTCCCATACCGTAAGGTCCTTAACTGCACGTGAAGACAGACTTCATGCAGCTCCCCACCTGCATGAACATTACATAGTGTTTAGTGATAGTGGATACAATCTCTGGTTGGGTAGAGGCATACCCATTTAGAAAGGCAGATGCTGTCAAAGTGGCTAAAACATTGTTGGTAGAGTTTATACACCGAATTTGAATTGCACCTCCATGTAGACAGCGACCAATGTACCCAATTTACTGGTGAGGTTATTAAGGAAGTGTGCAAAGCTCTAGGAATAGCTCAACAGTTCCATTGTGCTTCTTACCCTTGGTCCAGTGCGCATGTAGAACCTGCAATGCAGATGTTCATTTGAGACTATCTAAAGAGATGGGGTTGAAATGGCCCCAGGTTTTGCCCCTGGAACTTTTTGCCATGCACAATAATCCCCAGCGTAAACCCAAACTCTCTCTACCCACAAAATAAATTCTCACAGGTCATCCCATGAGAAGGGGAACTGTACCCACAGCAGGTCCCTACATCCAAAGGTTGCCTTTAGTTGATGATACATTAATGCAGTCCTTTCACATGTTGATTAAAACTGTTCAATCTCTCCACTCTCAAGTCTGTGATGCCCTGCCTGAACTAGTTGCTGAGCCCTGTCACCCTCTACAGCCAGGACACTTGGTCCTGGTGAAGGTCGATCATCAGAAATCTGCATTCCAGTGCAAGTGGAATGGCCCGTTTTAGGTTCTCCTAACTACGAACACTGCAGTTAAAAGTGCTGGGACCCCAGCCTGAATTCATGCAGGACACTGTTGCAAGATCACCAGCCCAGCTGACAACATCACCTCTGCTTCAACCAATCTTCCTCTACTTGGTTCCAATCCCACCACGACCACCGACTCCTCCACCAGTGATGCTGCTGGTTGTTTGCCGATGTCAGACCCTTCCAGTGCTGCTGGAACGGAACGGCCAGTACCAGAAGACAAGGGTGCAGCTGTAATGGTTTATTCAGAGGCCCCCCCCAAGCTGGGGAGTTCCTTTCCTTCCCAATCATGTTGTCACACAACAAACTGTTTAATGGATTCTTTGTTCAGCCCTATCTCAGATTCATGCTAAAGAAGTGGATAGTGTTGGTTACCAAGTGTCACTGTGCCAATATATTTGTCCATGTTAGTGTCGGGGGCTTTCTTCCGGGGTCGGCTGGCCTTCCGCGGACCTCCGGGCTGGGAGGCCCCAACTCCTCCCGCGTATCCCAAAAATGAGTATGAGACACACACACAAGAAGCAAGGTGGTTCTGCTGTTTATTGAATAACGGCAGCGATGGGTCTAGGATCGTACGCGTCCGTCCAGACTCTCGAAATTCGTGGGGCTCGCAGGCCCCTTTTTGCCTCAGTATGACTCGCTACTTGCATCACCTGGGAAAATTAGCAAAAAACCTATCGCCACTCTGGATTGGTTCCTCGAGTGGTAGGGTTAGTATAGCATACGTATAGAGAACGCTGTTAGTGGTTAAGGGTCAGTCAGGTGGTATACTTGAGTTGTCCCTTATATTAGATACTTGAAAATTGTTACACGAAGACCCCTAATGATTGGCTAAGGTTAATGGCGTCAGTGATGAGTGCCCCATGTTCTGATTGGTCCACTCGCGAGCCCCCCAGCCTGGGACCATCGTTGTTCCCAGCTCGCGGTGTACCTGTCATTTGCAACAATATGTAACTATGTGTTCGTGCAGACAATTCGTGGATTTGCTCATATGCCTGAGAGCAGACCATTCCCATCGCTGTAGGTGTCCATTCGGTCATTTCATTGTTGCAGCCTGGGTCTCAAACGTGGGACCCAGGCGACTTCTCCCTCCTGGGTCTGGCACCCTGTCAGGTTTGGCTTGGTCACGTGAGGAGAGACTGTGGTTGAAGCAGAATTCTGCACATTTAAAGTTATATTTTCCACTGTGTGTCTGGCTTAGCTTGCAGGTGTGACCTTGGCTTCGGCTGGTGGCATGCTAGTTGCAACATTGCCCCTTTGGCTGTCAGTTCTCGCTGGGCTCATTCTGCAGGGTCAGCAATTGTACTCTTGCTCGTTCGATGTTCGTGGAGGCTCTTGCTTGCGGTCTACTTGGGCCTGGTGCATAGGTGGGGATGTTTAATGCGCGGCACTTTAAGTTGCGGTATCACATTGCTTCATAAGCAGTATCATGTCTTCGTTGTATTTTCATCACAATGCAAGGGTTAGGAGAAGCGTCAGCAAGCATTTAGATGAGTGCTTTGTGCATCTTGCGTTTCTGCATTTCGAAAAACCTATGTGAAAAACAATAAAAATGCGCGTCAGTGGGTGTGTCCGTCACCTACGTCATAGCACTGAGTATGTTCTTCGTGTGGATTGGTGTGGGGTGTCCATTGTGCGTGGTTACACGGGGTGGTCTTGACAGTTGGCTAGGTCGTCATGGCATCTCTAACGATGTATTTCCTTACTGTTGAAGGGTTTAGTCGAGTTCATCCATGCCGCAAGTGTCGGCTTGAGCAGGGCAGGCTGGTGGGCAGGCTGATGGGCACATCCGTATGTTCCTGTACCAGGGTATTTGGTCGTCTGGTAGATAGGCAAATTCATCTTGTGGCGGGTGTCTGGGTCGCGATCCTCTAGGCCAGGGGCGCGAGGAGATTGGGGGGATTCTTTTGTCCCATTCTCCTAATTCAGTCCCCCCTCTGGTCGACTTGTCGACCACAAACATATCCTTTTCCTTATCTCCTCTTACTCTCCATATTTTAGTTACTCCTCCCAAGTGTCCATAGTGGTTGACATGATCCTAAAATGACCAATACATATACACACAACTTCCTCCCGGTGTGCAGTATACCCATTTCCCGATGTAGCTCCTCGGGTTTCTTGGGTTTTCGAGCTTCGCGGATGGCGGGTCCAGGTGGTTGGTGATGATCTGTTTGCGCAGTTTTTCTCTTTGCTTTATTATTGTGTCCGTGTGCTGTCCATCATCAGTTGGCATCAAGGGGTGCATACCAACCATTTTGATCATTTCGTCTGTAGTACGTGCCTTCCGGGCCTTCCAGAACCTTATTATAATCATTGCAGCTCCAGCCAGTATTATACATCCAACTATAATCTTCAGCCCGTCCGATAGCCATGATAGCATCCATGACCATGACAATGAAAACCAGCTCTCATCCTTCTTCACTCCTTTACTTTCTTCCATCATTTTGAAGAGCATCTGGGCCAGTTGTGACACTGCTTCGGTGAGTGTACCATTGTCGGCATCATTAGCAGGAATAAATGTGCAGCATGATTGTCCTATCTTTGCGCAAACTCCTCCCTCCATTGCTGTAAGGAGATCTAATACGTATCTGTTCTGTAGTGCTACCATCCTCACTGCTCGTAGTTCCTCTTTTATTGTGTTGAATCCGTTTACTGTTGAATTAATTGTCATCATCAGCTCCCATTGGGTTATCTGGAGCCATTTAGCATTTGCATAAGCTTGTAGTCCAGGGTGTATTATTGATGAGAAAAACATTGCTGCTCTGCTGAATAATCTGTGTTCTGGTGGGATTGAAGTGAGTGCTGTTTCCGACCTTCCCCATAGGTAATTTCCTGTCAGAGGTTCTCCTTGTCTCTTTTTCCTGTTCAGGACATTATTGTTGTTGTTGTTGTTGTCTGACCCCCTCTGAGATTGTACCGATCTCTTCTTCCTCTTGTTTCCTTCATCCATTTTGGGGAAGTTCGCCATGTTCATATGATATGATATGATATGATATGATATGGCATTTGTAACGCGCCTATACACAAGTGTTTCAAGGCGCGCATGTTTTTGGGGCACCACTAGTGATGGTACATTAATGTGTACCATTTTGCATATACCATTCCACAAAGGGGGCAGGGTGTGATATGCCTTATTTCCGCAGGCCCAGTAGTGGTCCATTAACACTGCTGTTCCTGCTCCCCCCTCTGTTAACTCTAACACGCTTGCACAGTTGGTGTTGTAACCCACCTCCACATCTTCTCTGTGTTGATAGCATAGTTTGGGCGCAGTCAGCGGCAGTATGCTCATTGGGTCTTCATCCTTCTCCATCCATGTCAGCATGGGCGCGTACTTGCCCCATATCGTCCAACATCTGTTATTGTGTTCATCTATGGTGGTAATATTTTCTCTTGTTACCATGTTTCTGCCAACCACTCCTATGTCCCATTTATTGTTCATGTATACCTTCCCTGTTATTGTTACCAGTGGTCTTTCCCAACAGCCTTGTGTTACAGTCACATAGTAGGTATTGTAGTGTTACTTTCTTCGCTTCTCCCTTTTCAGGACCACTTGTCATGTATCAGAACGCTTCAGCATGCAAACTGCTCTTGTGGTAACTCAAATATGACTTGAGGAAGTTGTTTTCGTATGGATATGTGTCTCGCGTTTTCCACACCAGTCTCACCACCGTTCCTTGAAATCGCCCTCTCGTTTGGAATAGTGCCAGGTATATTATACATCGTGCCGTCTTCTCTTCTATTTCTGTGGCAACAAATGTTCGAGAAGCGCTCATGGCATATGGGATCAATGAGCAGACATAGCAGCTGTCTTCTGTTGTCTGCTTACCTATTTGGGTCATGTGCTGGTACCACATGTTGTTCGAGACGTGTGCTGAATCTGTTAAGTAATTATCAATACCCTTATTATCTGAGTATGTGCTACGTTTAACTCTACTTCCCTTATGTGGAGGGTTGCTAGTACCACCTGACGTAACACCTGTTGCAGCCGTGGGTGGGGGTACGTTAGGTCTGGGTGCAGCCAAAAGATTGATAGCATAACTTTTCTGCCATACAGAGGCAGCCAAAAAAACAGTGATCACCAAAACCCCTATCATTTTTATTACAAAAGCTAGTCTCACCGGCATTTGCTCTTGCCTTGCTGCAGTCCGGCAGCTTAGTCTTGCGACGTTAAATTTGCCCACCTGAAAATTCTCAATACGCTTGTTATTATTGTTAGTTGTCATTATCAAGCCCTCCCTATCAGGTAGTCGTTCAGTGCCCAGACGAAGAGCTGCTCCC
The DNA here is from genome assembly GCF_040938575.1 of Ambystoma mexicanum. Taxonomy (NCBI): domain Eukaryota; kingdom Metazoa; phylum Chordata; class Amphibia; order Caudata; family Ambystomatidae; genus Ambystoma; species Ambystoma mexicanum. Next base: position 728,013,676 of record NC_090924.1, read on the forward strand.
ACGCCAATCTAAGCGATCTATCTCTAAGAGCAGGTAAGTGCTGGTGAAGATGGGGCATTAATTGTTCTATGGCCAAGATAAATGCGGTGTAGTAAACACGTACCCTCCATCTTTTTAGGTACTTTGGCCTTCTTATGCGGTATACAAATTGGTGTGACAGGGCTTCAGGGTAGTTATCGTCTGTGGGTAGCATCTACTCCTGGGCAATGTACGCTGTTAGTTACCTATCTTCTTAACAATACAATTACACACGGTACCTGCATGTGCGAGAAAGAAAAGAGAAAACATACAAGTGTTTACATGTGTATGTGCGCAAAACAATGTCCTTTAATTGGGTGGTGGCTGTAGTGGGCACGGGGATCGTGGGCAGAGGGTTAGGGGCTCAACTGGCAGAAGTCTGTTTACTCTTTGATCTTGTGACCATGGGATGGGTGGTATGCAAATCACCAGTGTCTATTTCAGTACTTGTCTCTGGGGATTCTGGGGGGTGATAGGGCATAGTGACACTAAGGTCGTCAGCTGTGGTAGACGTCTCCTTCTCCGTAGGTGATGCTGTCGCTGTTCTTCCAATGGCCCTGTCGGTAACGCTAGGGCGGGTCTGGAGTTTGCAGATCTTCACGTCATGTAGGTGATTCCAAGCACGCTTATCCTGCAACTTCACTTCTCTCGTAGATACTTCCTCTACCAAGTGGGGACCAGTAAAGCGTGGGCTGTTCCACCTTCTATTGAAATTGCGGAGTAGCACGTGGTCACCTTTAGCAATTTTGCACAGTTTTTCCTTTTCCAATTCTTTGTCGGCGTCTTCTTGTTGGTGACTCTTAGACCCGCCCCGCATGCGCTCGAGCTGTTGAGACACAAACACTACACTAGTAATCAAAGAAGACACATATTGGTACATTTCATCACCAAGAACAGTTGCAGTGTTTTCATAGTGTGTGAATGCTCGTGAGCAGTGAGGTGGTGGTCAGACCCTGGTCTATTCCTTAGCTCAAATAGAGCCAGCGGAAGGCAATACAACCAACTCTTCTTTGTTGTTTGCTGTATCTTTGCGATTGCGTCCTTCAATAAGCCATTCAGGCGTTCACATACACCGTTGGCCTGCGGGTGATATGCACACGCAAATTTATGCTTGATGTTCAGTAAGGACGTGATGTGCTGAAACATTTCATTAGTGAAATGCGGGCCGTTATCTGACCGCAGTACTTCGCACACTCCCCACCTGGGGAAAACCTCCCTCACTAGAAATTTAGCTGCTCTGAACGCATCCGCATGTGAGCAGGGTCCTGCCTCAATCCACCTGGAGAATGGGCATACCACCACAATCATATACCTATTTCCTTGACATACGTTGATCATATCAACGTAATCAATATGAATGTGCAGGAAGGGTCACTCTGGCCGGGGTATAGTACCTTTTATCACTTGCAGCGTGTGACCAGCCGTAAACTGTTGACATGTGAGGCAATTGCTGATAAAATTTGTTACATGAGAATTTAACTCGGGGCAGAACCAGTCTTCCCTAATTCGTGCTGCAATAACTTCCTTCCCTGTATGAGCTGGGTGGTGGAGCTGGCTCAGGGTGGTGTTCAATAGTGCCAATGGCATGACCATCTTTCCAGTATTACCCTGACGCCATAGTGCGTCAGTTGGCGACATTGTACATCCTCTTTTTACCCATATTTCTTTTTCTGCCATTGGTGCAGCCGCTTGTAATTCCATTATCTGTGTGGCTGGGAGGTGGGTGTACCCTTCTTTCATCAACATCTCTTTAGCTATCCCCCTCCCTCTCCCTCTCTCTGACTCTGGGGGGTTCCATATTTCACCAAAATAAGCAGCATACTTGGCATGTGCGTCTGCTGCTTCATTCCCTTTTGAGATGTGATCTTCTCCATTAGTGTGTGCGGGACATTTAACCAAAGCTAGTTCCTGGGGATTATTTATTACTTCAATTAACTCAGCTAATAAGAGAGCATGTTGCACTGGGGTGCCGTCAGCTCTCCTAAACCCCCTTCTCCGCCATTTTGTCAACCCCGAGTGGACAGTTGACGTGACATATGCGCTGTCAGAATATATAGTAACATTTTTGTCAAAGCTTTCCTTCAATGCCAAGATCAGTGCAACCAATTCTGCTGCTTGAGCAGAATAATGCTGTGGTAACTGTACACATTTCACTGCGACACACACCAATTCCTCTGTCATTTTTACAACTGCTGCCCCAGTTCTCCTTATCCCATCACTCTGGTCTATTGTCGATGACCCATCAATGAACAAGAGCTCTCCTCCATTTAGCGCATCCTCTTCAACTTTTCTAGTACATGAGTACATTTCAGTAGTCTGCGTACAATCATGTGCATAGTCACCTTCCTCAATAACTTCCGGTATAAACCTTGCAGGATTAACTGTGCTGCATCTAACAATGGATAGTTCTGGTCTAGATAATATGATCTCATAACCTGATGCCCTCTGCGTGTTTAGTGTTGACTTAGGTTTGTTCAATATTGCAAATAGTGCATGCTCCACAAATAGTGTGGTTGGGCATCCCATTGTAATAGATGATGATTTCTCTACCGCGAAGGCAGCTGCGGCAAGGCCTTGTTCGCAAGGGAAATGACCTAACATAACAGGGTCCAAGTGACCGCTGTAAAATGCTACTGGCTTGTATCCCATGCTTGTTTTTTGAGCCAACACTGCTTTCATTACTGCTGAGTCGCAATGTGAAAAGATAAAAGACTGTCGTTCATAATCTGGGGTGGCCAGTACCGGAGCAGTTGATATAACGTGTTTCAATTTGTCAAATGCTTCCTTCATTTCCATTGTCCACCCCAATTTTTTCTCCCCTTTGTTTGCTTCTCTCAATGCTTCAAGTAGGGGTCCTATGTATGAGCTGTAATCAAAAACCCATGCTCTGTAGTAGTTGCACAATCCCAGGAACTGCTGCAGCTCCCTCACTGTTTGTGGTAATGGCGTGTTTGATATGGCCTGTGCTCTTTGTGGTGCAATCTTTCTTCCGGGTTGGGATATCAGTTGACCAATGTATAATACCTGTTCCTGACAGTACTGTAACTTTTCTTTATCTACCTTGTAACCCTTTTCAGCCAATATTGTCAGCATCTTCAATGAGTCCTCCCTGCACCTTTTTTTGCTTGTGCTGCAAATTATTATGTCGTCAACATATTGCAACACTGTACTTTCCAATTCAATGTTTCCCAAGTCCATCTGTATTACTCTGTTGATAATTCAGGATGACTCGCAGTATCCTTGTGGTAACCTGGTGTGTTTCCATTTTGTGTTTCTGTACGTGAAGCTTGTCTGGATGCAGGGGTATTGAGAAAAAGGCATTTTTGAGGTCAATCACTGTAAATCGTGAGGCCTCTGCTGGAATTCCACATAATATTGTGGCCGGGTTCGCTGCTATGGGGTATTCTGCTTCTACAATGTTGTTCAAGGGCCTGAGGTCCTGGATGAAATGCCAAGACCCTCCTTTAGCTTTGCGCACTCGATACACGGCCGTGTTACATGGTGATTCTGATGGTACCAATATGCCATTATTTATAAGGGCCGTTATTGTTTCATATAGGCCCTCATCTGCCTCTTTTGATAGTGGGTATTGCTTCACTCTAGGGAGTATTGCACCCTTTTTCAGTTTTATTCTTACTCCCCCGATACTTTTTATGCACCCCACGTCATAGGGACTGTTAGTCCACAATGAGTTTGGAACTTTTGCCATGTCCTCCTCGAAAAAGGGAACTGGGGTAGATGTGGGTGCTTCAAGTGCCATTGCAATTTTCTGTGCCACTTGTTTGTATGTCACTCTTAGCCATATATCTACACTCATCATAAATACCATTTCACCCTCTTCCTTGTCTTCTGAAAAGAGCTCCTCGTCTGACACCTGGGTAAGCCTGCATCCCTCAGCCAACGCTATCACTGGCCTCCATGTCCTTCCTTCTCGGTCTTGGGCATGTACTGCGATGTAATCAGCAGTCGCTATAATGCTCTCGATGCTTACTGAAATCACCTTTCCTTCTGGTTCATTGGCTGGTGTTTCAGGTCTGAACAGATAGGCTGCTGGCCTCCTCCAGATCCTCCCTTCTATTCCTGGCATCCATGCGAATGCCATGTCTGTTCCATACTGGAACAGTTCGCCATCTATTGGCTCAGCCCTAGTCACTGTCTGCCCACAGAATGCTTGCATAATTTGCCGTGCAGTGAGCATGTTTATTCCAGGGGTGGAACAAATTATGCCGTCCTCCGTGAAGGAGATTGTCATATTCAACCTGCTCATTATGTCTCTCCCAAGTATGTTTACTGGCGAGTCCCTTGAATATAAAAGCGGGACGGACATGTCATAATCCCCTATTGATAAGGGGATGTTATCAGTAAAGGGAACCAACCCCCGAGCCACAGAGAATCCTTGGGTGTTCATGGCCTCACCTCACATCTTAAATTTACCTTCCCTTATGCAAGACCAGGTTACAACAGTGTCAACAAGGAATGATAACTTTTTGTCGCCTATCGTTACCTCTATGCGTGGTTCCTCCGCACTATTAGGTGTTACCGACAGGATGGGACACACCAAGGACATCTGTGGGCTGTCCTATTGTGGGTATAATGATTGACCACTTCCTGTGTAAGGGTTGTGTCCCAGGACAGTCACCCTTCCCAGTTGTGTTTGCTGTAGCTGTGTATTGGTGGAGGTTACCTCTGGTCCTGAATTTGAGTGGGCTGCTGTACTTGCTGCACTTGGTGTTGTTGTGATATCGCTACCTGTTTTTGCGGTTGTGAATATGTCTGTGGCTGTTGTTGTGTTACTAACTGTTGCTGCGTACTGCCCGGTTGCAGTGCCTGCTGTTGTTGATGACCCTGCTGTTCCCTTGTGGGCCCTTGTTGTCCCTGTTCTCCCCATGCTAGTATGCCGGGTCTCATTCTACATGTGCATGACATATGTCCTAACAATCCACAGATCCAACATACAGGTGGTTCCCTGGTCTGCCATGGGAAACTCCCTGAATTGTCCTGGTATACTGGTTGCCCAGTGGGGTAGAAACTTCTGAATCCTCCCCCTTGCTGTTGTGCGTTATAGCCGTATACCCTCCCCCTCATCATTCCTCCCCTTGCCCTGTTGTAATTATAATATCCAGCTCCTGATGTCGAGTATCCTCCTCCCATGTTAGTCGTGTATGGTGGGGGTGGTGGCAGCTGTTGTGCTATAATCTGTGGTGATTGTATTTGGGAGGGATCTTGTGCGGCCATTACTTGCGTGGGGTTTGGTGTCATTGTTGTAGGTGTAGTTATTAGTGCACCTTCCATCGTGTACTTAGTAAGTTTTTTCTGCACTAATTTAGCCTCTTCCGCTTTCCTATCCTCTTCCTTTTCTTTCATCTTTTCTTGCCATGTCCTACAATGATGTACTATCGTCAGTTGTATTTCCGGCCAAGCCTTTGCTTCCATCCCCACTACTTTCTTCAATTGTTTCTGCACTGCCTCCGGGAGCCCTTGTATTAGTATATGATAAAATATTGCTGGTGTCTTGCCCCATTGCTCTCTAGTTTCCATAGCCACTTCTCTTGAATTTCCTGGATATAATCAACAGGATCTTCGTTCTCACGCATCTTGCGTGATGTAATTGCTCCTATGTCTGATGTGTCTGGGTATTGTACCCTCAGGGCTTGCCATAATGCATGTCTGCAGTTTGCGAATGGCGCCCCGTCGTGTGATGTGTTTGTTATTGTGACCCCGGGGAAGCCTGCTCTCTTCCAGATGTCATCTGCTGCATCTCCCAATATTAATATTAGTAGGCCCTTCACATCTCCTACTGCCAGTTTCTGTCCTGCTGTGTGTTTTTCCATTTCATATATCCATTTTCCCGCACCTCCACTTAATGATGGGAGCCTGCACTTTATATTTTCCTTGTCTGCATGCTTCCAAGGGACGTATTGTGGTCTAACCCCCCCTCTCTCCAAATGTGGCATTAGGTTGTGTCCTATCTGACCCCCCGGGTTCCCCAGAGTCGAGTCTGTATACCCCTCCTCTTCTTCTGTATCATCTACATCGTCTGTTATGTCCATATTTCCCCTGCTCGTAACTGTTTCTCCTCCATCTCTTCCCCTTCTTTTATCATTTCCTTTATTTGATGTGGGCGTGTGTACTCGTTCTTCCTGCCTGCGTCCAGGGAGATCTCTAAGCCTGCCAGCGTAGGGTGTGTGTTCGTGATGGGCGGGTGCGGGTGTAGGTGGGCATGTTGCACGGGATGAGTGCGGGGTGGTGGAGCATGTTGGACGGGATGATGTGGGTGTAGCTGTACGTGGGTGTCTTCCCGCCATTCCTTGCTCTTCCCCCTCACTTCCCCCCAGTTCTTCCTTCCTTCTGCAGGCCCATGGTGATTCCCTGTTGGTCCGGGTGATGTACAATTTATCTAAGCTTTCCCTTTCCCTATTTCCTCCTTCTCTTTCCATTCCGTCTTCTTCCACGCTACAAAAGTCATCCAGGAGCGACAACCCCCAGTCTGTCTTTTTCCCCCGAATCGTCACTGTTTGTAAATCTATTAAATCCGTTCCTCCCGTTTCCTCTTTACCAATTGCTCCCCTTTGTGCTGATGTTGTTGCTACTTCTGTGTCTCTGCGTACATATCTCCTTACTTCACTCTCCCCTCTCCTATCTTCTCGTTCCCCTTCTTTTTTCTCTACTATCTCTCCACCAATTTCCTCTCTTTTCTTTATTAATTCCTCCATTACTTCACTACTCATCTTTTCCAATAGCCTTTCCTCTTCTCTCCTCCTTTCCCATCTCTCTCTTTCCCGCTCCAATATGCTTTCTATCATCCTCCCTTCTTCGTATTTCTTTGTCGTTTCTGATAGTATTTTCCTCTTCCATATTTCCATTTCCTTTTCTTTTTCTTCTTCCTCCCTTTTCTTGTCGCGCTGTGCTGCTCGAGATACCCTTTCTGCTGCTGCCTTTACCCTTTAAGCTTCTCTCTTTCGTTCTTCAGTTCGTTCCCTCATTTTTTCCAACTCATTCTTACTTTCTTTCCTTTCTCGTCTTCTCTCTCTTTCCTCCCTCTCAAGCTGTTTGATCAGTGCATTTTGCTCATTTCTTAACTCCGCTAATCGTTCCTCCAAAATCTCTTATTCTCTTAACAGCTCTTCCTCCTTTCTTCTCCCCCTTCCCCTTTCATCTCGCTCTTACTGTCATTGTCCTTGTTCATTTTCCTTACTACCTCCTTCTCTTCTCCTGTTAATGAACCTCGCAATTTTAATAACACCTGTGCAGCTACCCACTCATCATGTCCTATTGCTGCAATTTGTTCTTCGCTAGTCTTCCCCTCCCCTACGGGCATCTTCGTATAAGTTGACCCTACCGTACTTGTCGGCTCCCCTCCCGTGTAGCCACCTGTAGCTGTATATGGTGGTGGGCTGTATGCTGGGTTCGAATACCCCTCAGAGCACTTAATTGTTCTCTCACTATTTCTCGTTGTTCCGTTAAAGGATATAACCCCCTTCCTCTTTTTTCACTACCTTCGCTAGGGGCATGTCGTCGCCCTGTTCTTTTTTTATTTCTGTTTCGTTTAGGTTGCTACTCTTTTCTCCTCCCTCTTGTCCTTTCCCCGTGCACTGTGTGCCTTCACTCTCTTTTTCCCCATTCTGTTCTTCCTCCTTAACCTTCTTCTCCTCCTTTGTTTCACCCACAGTGAACATTCCGGTTGGTCCTGGTCGGGACCTCTGGAACATCCTCCATAAGTTAAACACCTCCACATGGTGTGTCAACTTCTTCCCCTTGTATGTGCTATGTAGATGGGTCAATAGTGAGTGTTGGACATATGGGTTGAAACTGCCATTAGGTGGCCATGGTGTCGTCATTTTGTTGTCCGTCCCCTGTGTTCATTCTATGCTGTATTTAATCAGTTTCTCCCTATGGGGCGACAGTGTTTTACATATATGCTGTAGCGGGTAGTGAGGGTGTTCCCCCACCCTCCCGATCCTGTCCCGTATGACATGGTAGTACTAGTTTGTTATTCTCCCTCGATATGGTAGTGGTTACTTGACTAATAATGAATTCTATACAATTTCAGATGTTTTTACCAGGCCCCGTAATTTTGGGGACTTGCGATCGTCCGCTAAAAGAAAGTAATAGAATATAGCGTTTGCAAATATGTATTCTTTTCTGTCCTTGTTTCTCTCACCTAACACCATTACGGCCCCCTACGGCCGAGGCGCACTTAGCCCCCTGCGGCTGCGTGCCCCATGTGACGTGCTTATACAGCCGTCCCACTTTTACTTCACCCCTCCTCCTCTTTCCTCACTCGTCGTGGCCGGCGTTCTCCGTGCGCGGTCACGTCCCCCTTTCCACCTTGCCCCGATATAATCGTTGCCGTTTACCTCCGTGCCCACTCCCTTACCACTATTCTTTTTCCCCACCACTCTTCTACAATTCCTCGTGCTCGAGATATCCTATGAAAGCCCTACTGGTGACGTCACCGACCTCTTCCAAAACTACCGATAAGTTCTTTTCATGTTTTAAAATTTTGAAATAAGTTTGTCATCTATCCCCGTTAACCCCACAGCTGTCCTCTTGTCACGTCTGGAACAAGGTAATCAACAATATAATCAGACTGCGCACGCTGCGTCGCCTCGCGTGTGATACGCCCCTCAACAGGAGGGCTTAACCAGCCAATTATCTTCCGTATTAGGCAACCAGCTAGCTACCGCCTACAGTAAAACATCATCTATCTATCGAGTTTCTCTGCTCGATCAATAGGGATTCTCATCTACCCATTGAACAATAATCGCCAATTCGTAGGAAACCGCAGACACACACCCACACACACACACCCTTACAGGTGGTCGCGACCAAGGCCAATCAGTGTCTACGAGCGGCCGCACGTGATGTTTTCGTGCTCCGCCCACCCTTCTTTGTAGTGTAGCGGACTGCTCTCGCACTTGTCCAGCTACCATTCACTTCACCGTGAACACTAATTTATCAAATCTTCGCCGCGCACCTTCGTAACACCTCCCACCTCCCGTATTCTATTCCTCCCCCCTCCCTCACAATTTCACATTGCTTGTTGGGTGTGGCATACTCACCAAGTTCTCTTAATGCGGGGCCGCTCGACTGCGTGCACCCCTCCAAGCGACTCGCCACCTCCCCTCGTCTGGACCACGTCTGGACACTCGCCAACCGCGGGCGGGATACTTCTCAACCGGCTCCCGAAGGCCAATATCCGGATTGCGCTGTCCGGTCTTCTCGCAGTTCCGCGATGGTCCTGTAGTCCTCAAAAAGGGGGCAGCGGCAGAGGGGGCCGCGCCGCTGGGCCTCCTCGCAACGAGAGCACTCGGAAAAATAAAATAAAAAGCAGATCTGAAACAGATCTCAGCGGTGCCTCCAACTTGTCGGGTGGGTTTCTCCCGGGGTCGGCTGGCCTTCCGCGGACCTCCGGGCTGGGAGGCCCCAACTACTCCCACGTATCCCAAAAATGAGTATGAGACACATACAAGAAGCAAGGTGGTTCTGCTATTTATTGAATAACGGCAGGGATGGGTCTAGGATCGTACGCGTCCGTCCAGACTCTCGAAATTCGTGGGGCTCGCAGGCCCCTTTTTGCCTCAGTATGACGCGCTACTTGCGTCACCTGGGAAAGTTAGCAAAAAACCTATCGCCACTCTGGATTGGTTCCTCGAGTGGTAGGGTTAGTATAGCATACGTATAGAGAACGCTGTTAGTGGTTAAGGGTCAGTCAGGTGGTATACTTGGGTTGTCCCTTCTATTAGATACTTGAAAATTGTTACACGAAGACCCCTAATGATTGGCTAAGGTTAATGGCGTCAGTGATGAGTGCCCCATGTTCTGATTGGTCCACTCGCGCACCCCCCAGCCTGGGACCATCGTTGTTCCCAGCTTGCGGTCTACCTGTCATTTGCAACAATATGGAACTGTGTTCGTGCAGACAATGCGTGGATTTGCTCATATGCCTGAGAGCAGACCATTCCCATCGCTGTAGGTGTCCATTCGGTCATTTCATTGTTGCAGCCTGTGTCTCAAACGTGGGACCCAGGCGACTTCTCCCTCCTGGGTCTGGCACCCTGTCAGGTTTGGCTTGGTCATGTGAGGAGAGACCGTGGTTGAGGCAGAATTCTACACATTTAAAGTTGTATTTTCCACTGTGTGTCTGGCTTAGCTTGCAGGTGTGACCTTGGCTTCGGCTGGTGGCATGCGAGTTGCAACATTGCCCCCTTGGCTGTCAGTTCTCGCTGGGCTCGTTCTGCAGGGTCAGCAATTGTACTCTTGCTCGTTCGATGTTCGTGGAGGCTCTTGCTTGCGGCCTACTTGGGCCTGGTGCATAGGTGGGGATGTTTAATACACAGCACTTTAAGTTGCGGTATCACATTGCTTCATAAGCAGTATCATGTCTTCGTTGTATTTTCATCACAATGCAAGGGTTAGGAGAAGCGTCAGCAAGCATTTAGATGTGTGCTTTGTGCGTCTTGCGTTTCTACATTTCGAAAAACCTATGTGAAAAATAAAGATGCGCGCCAGTGGGTGTGTCCGTCACCTACTTCATAGCACTGAGTATGTTCTTCGTCTGGATTGGTGTGGGGGTGTCCATTGTGCGTGGTTACACGGGGTGGTCTTGACAGTTGGCTAGGTCGTCATGGCACCTCTAACGATGTATTTCCTTACTGTTGAAGGGTTTAGCCGAGTTCATCCATGCCGCAAGTGTCGGCTTGAGCAGGGCAGGCTGGTGGGCAGGCTGATGGGCACATCCGTATGTTCCTGTACGAGGGTATTTGGTCGTCTGGTAGATAGGCAAATTCATCTTGTGGCGGGTGTCTGGGTCGCGATCCTCTAGGCCAGGGGCGCGAGGAGATTGGGGAGAGTCTTTTGTCCCATTCTCCTACTTCATTAGCAATATTTTTCTTCCAAAAACTAGGCACTGACAGCATCAGGTGGAGGGAAGATCGTAACACCTGCTGCTCTAAAAATGTGTACAAGAAATGAAAAGGTGACCCCTCACACTTGTGCATTTGCGTGTATTTCAGATTCACAGCATGCCCCTTGGAGCCTTCCCCCTGTGACATCAATGAACTAAGAACCAGGGCGGTGTACAAAAAAAAAAATATTATTTTGAATCACAGGTAATGGAGACCACACTAAAACTACACATGCCACCTTCTCTGTGGCTCACAAACCTCTTTGTACATAAATAAATCACACAAGTTCGTTAGAAAAACTCAAATCACAGTACTTTATCTTATACAGATTTCAATTCAAGGAATAGTTAACACTGGCAAATGAACAAAATCAATTTACATGTGCAGTGCTGTGCAATTTCCATTTTCCTGCATGCTTGAAAAAGCTAGCAGTTTGGTTCACAACGTTGGATACACAAGGTCTCATTTTTGCAAGCAGTTCTACCTCCGCTGCAAAAACCCAGCACCAATTACATTCAGCGCCCTTTTATTCAAAGACCAGGTCTAGGGAGTGGGGACACGTTTAGGAGTTTGTTTTTCAGACCCTCCCACCACTTAAAGGTCTGTGATGGGGAAGTTGGACAGTAAAAATGGGGATTAGGAATTATGGATTTTCAGACCCCCCTCTGCTTAAAGGCCTGTGTTGAGGAAGCTGGACAGAAAACATGGGAATGATTAGGAATTTTGAATTTTCAGACCCCCCCTCCACTTAAAGGCCTGTATTGGGGTAGTTGGAGAGTATTCAAATTGTTCTAGTTTAGGTACAAGGACACCCCTCTTCCTTAAAGAAGTTAGGGTCAACAGGACAAATAGGATTACCCAATTAAATTACAACAAAAAATCACCCCAGAGTGTTTCATTAAATGGTAATTAATTTAATTATATTCATTCAAATAGGCTAAGGATCTACACAGTTTTCACCCAACTGTGAGAAACCAGAAGGTGTCTCACCCGCTAGTCACCGCAGATCTCACTCTCAGGTGAAAAGGGCACGGTCATCACCTTTGCATCCAGACCCTGGGGGTGAACCAATGTGGGAGGACCACCTGGGTGAGGGGTGTTCGGGCGTGGGAGTGGGACACCAGATGTTGAGACATGGTATCCCCCATTTAACTCCTTTACCCCATCCCACCAGGTAGGATACGTGGGAATAATTTTACCCCCCACCCTTTCCCTACACAAACACCTTCACACGGACAGCCTGCGCTGGGAGAAAACAGACTCACACCCGAGCAGTGTACCTAACATGTCCAAATACAATAGTCAGTCGAGGTCAGGCAATTACTGACAATCACTCACATCTGACTTCCATTAAGCAACGCCACACGGATAAAAGGTGGAGCACGAGAGCACACTCTGAGCTAGGCAAAGCACACAAAGCAACAGCAGTTTCGAGCCGGAAGCTGAATGAGGGGAGAAAGACGACAAATCAAGAAGTGTTCGCAAGGAGGGAAATACCCTTGACCTTTTCAGCAAGAAACAGTTGCTTTCAAGAAACTTTTGAGTTAGAAAGCATAAGGCCAGTAAACCAGACTGAAGAATCCTGCATTGTGTGTCAGAGATACCGTAGGCCCTCCTGGGTAGCTGACCAAGGCAGGGAGGAGCAGCGGCGGCTGTGGTATCGTCCTTGGATCCAAGAACAAAGTAACACCAGAGAGATCAGCACAGCCGGTGAGTTGGGGAGACTGATGCAAGGCCGGTCTGTGTTGAAGTCAAGGTTGCAAGCGGCAAAATCTTATAACGAGCGCAGGAATGAACATTGTTAAACACGTGTGCAAGTAAAGCTAAATTGCTAATGAATGTTTGTACTTTGAGAAGGAAAGATACGATGCAGGTGACAGAGTCATCCGGCACCGCGAGTGTGCTCAATCGAAGGTCTCTGTGAGGTATCCAACTAAGAAGTGAAAGTTAAAGAAAAAGGAACTGTGAATAGAAATGGTCCTACAACGGTTTCAGCAAAATCTATTGCACAATCGAAAGTCTTTGATTTTTGGTAGAGAGAGGAAAGCTGTGTAGAATTATAAACATTGCAGTTAAAGGGGTCTGAGCACAAATGGGTGAGATCTGCGGTCTGAACCCAAATGAGGGAGACCAGCTGTGGATATTGTGTTAAAGACGGTCTGAGACCAATGGAGGGGGGGCCCTGGTGAACCGTGAATCACCTGAGAACTTGTGAATGTGAAATTCTAAGAAGAAAGGAACATTGATGTTTTGTGTGGCATCAGGCCCTCTGTAATTAGAGACTTGGAATGATAAATAGACTTTGGCACAGAAGTCCCTCAGACTTTTGTTTTGAACTTCATCCTCGTGGCTGGGAAGCCAGAGTGTGTGCGAAGCTCGAATGTGCCGCCTTGTCCTGTGCTGAAAACATGGGGAAGGGAATCCATCGGCTCAACTATCCTGACATATCATTTCTTGAACACTTTTCTTTTAGCATAACATTGTTTCCCACACCATCTATATTTAGAAGTAAGGATTGGCAATAGGTGTATTTGTATTTTTACAGAGGCTCCACTAGGACTGAGTTATTATTATTTGATGGTCATAGCTTGCTCCCATCTTCAGATTTAGGATTACATAGGCATTCAACCAACCCATTTAAAGTTCAATAAACACCCTTGAACTGTGATCATTTGTGTCTGACCTCACTGTTTGATACCATGCCTTCCTTACATGTGGTGTCTGAAGTGGTATGTGACTCAATTGAGACCAATTGGGGGACACTAAAATTCCAGAAATATCGTCATAGAGCCTCTATCGCCATGAACGAATCCATAGGCTTTGATATCTGTAGCAGAAGAGGAGCTACTAACCCTCCAGGGGAAAAAAGGGATGATTCCCATGGACTTAGTCCTAATTCCCCTGTGGATTGTTATATAAGATTGGCCCCAAAATCTGGCCTGGCCTGGAAGGTCGGTCCGGATGTCTTAGCTGGCGTCATAGATCCTGACTTCCGGGGAGAGGAAAAAGGTTCTCTTACAGAACCATAGCGAAACTCCATTTGAAGTACATCGTGGGGCCAAAATTGCACAGGGAATTCTTGAAAGGGCTCCATTTCCCCATTTTAAAGAAGAAAGTGAATCAGAACAAACTGAGAGAGGTAGCACAGGCTTTGGAGAAGCCAATGAACAATCCACCACTGAGGCAAATAGGGAAGAATAACCTACCATCCTTAGATAATAATGGGAAGGACTGGGATCTCATAATCCTCTAGGCCCTATTCACAGTGATAAAGACCCCTCAGGCATCCACCGGATTTTCTCCTTTTGAACTACTTTACGGTAGAGAACCAAGAGATGTCGTAGACATGCTCCGGGAGACCTGGGAAGAGAGAGAAGAGGCACCTATTCACTCTCACAAACAGCTACCCGATTGTGAGAGCATATGAAACAAGTTCGAAATCTAGTCTACACTCACATGGAAATAGCTCAAACCCAACAAAAGTCCACCTACAATAAGAAGGTAAACTAAAAATCCTTTTCAGTAGGACAAAAAGTATTAGTCCTCTTACCTACCTCTGAAAATAAACTTGTATCATAGTGGCATGGGCTATATGAGGTACTAGAGCAAACAGGGACCAGCACCTACAAAATAGCCCAACCATAGAGGAAGCAAAAGACCCACCTTTACCATGTAAATCTCTTATAGGAGTGGAAAGAAAATCTCTCCGCTGCTACTACCTCAATACTGTCTTGTTCATTTTGAGCTTATTCCCCAAGAACTATCTAGAGAGAAGCAAAACGTATTAAACAACCTTGGTCATGGCATCCCCCAATGTATTCCAAAGGGATAAATGGTCCATTCGAAACCATATAGACTCCCAGAAGCCCGAAAACAAATAGTGGTTGAGGAAGTGAAAAAGATGCTGAAGGCAAATGTTATCGAGCCCTCTTCAAGCCCATGGTCCTCCCCTATTGAGTTAGTCACAAAACCTGATAATTCTTGGAGGTTTTGCATAGACTTCCGGCAGGTCAACGCTATCTCCGCCTTCGATGCCTATCCAATGTCGCACATCGACGGGTTAATAGATAAACCCGGAAATGCCACATTCCTATCAACCCAGACTTAATCAGGGGGTGTTGGCAGGCCCCAGCACATAGGCCTGATAAGGAAAAAGACAGCTTTCCTGACGCCCCTGGGACTATTCCAGTTCAAAGTCCTCCCTTTTGGCCTGCATGAGGCCCAAGCCACTTTCCAATGGCTTATGGACAGGATATTACAGCCTTCCTCTGATTTCTGTGTGGCCTATATTGACGACATTGTCCTTTATAGTAAGACTTGGGAAGACTATTTTTTTCATCTTTTTACTATTATGAGAACCCGGCTTAGCTGCCAATCCATGTAAATGTAATCTGGCTCATTTTGCCATTAAATACTTCAGCTTCTTTGTACGGAATTGCAGTGTCCAACCCCAATGAGTGAAAGCCGCCTTAGGTATCCCCTTCGCCTAAGAACAAGAGAAACCTCAGGGCAATTTTAGGATTAATTGGTTATTACTGTAGGTTTATACCTAATTTATCAGATGGAACAGCTAAGCTGACAGATAAATTAAAGAGCGCTGAACCCCAGAAGATTCATTGGAGCGATGAGGACAATGTATGTTACAAGAACTTGAAACAAACCTTGTGTCAGAACCTAATCCTGAAGGTGGTCGATATTTTTCAAAGGAGTTTGTGTTACCACCCGCTGCCTCTCTCACAGTGTTAGGAGCAGTTTTATCACAAATTTGTGATGGATTAGAACAACCTATCCTATTCACTATTCACAAATTCTTCCCACTTGAAAACAACTACTCTGTGTTAGAGGCCCTTGCCATCAAATGGGAAATCACACATCTTAGATACTATCTTGTTGGAAGGAAGTTCACACTTATCACAGACCACTCACCTTTAGTATGGATAAGCCAACGAAAGGACTCTTACCCTCGAGTCATGCAATGGTTCTTAGACCTGCAACCCTACGGTTTCACTGTGGAACACCGAAAAGGTAACAACCAAGGGAACGTGGATTTCCTTTCCCGGTTTCCCTGTGTAACAGATGCAGCTACATCGCATACGGGGAAGGTTATGTGAGAAACCAGAAGGTGTCTCATCCGCTAGTCCCCGTGGATCTCTCTCTCTCTCAGGTTGCCAAGGCACGGCCATTGCCTTTGCATCCAGATCCTAGGGGTGGACAAGTGAGGGGAGGATCACCTAGGTGAGGGGTCTTTTGGTGAGTGGGAGTGGGACAACGGATGGCGAGACACGGTATCCCCCTTTAACTCCTTTACCCCATCCTACCAGGTAGTATATGTGGGAATTGTAGCCCCCCCACCCTCCGTTTCCCTACACAAACACTTGCATGCGGACAGCCTGCTCTTGGAGAAAACAGAGACAAACCCGAGCAGTGTGACTGAAATGTCCCAATACAATGGTCAGGCAATTACTGACAGTCACTCAAACCAGATTTCCATTAAGCTTCCCCACATGGTTAAAAGGTGGAGCATGAGAACACATTCTGAGCACATGAAGGAACAGCAGATTCGAGACCGCAGCTGAACGAGGGGAGAAAGATGGAAAATCAAGAAGTGTTCGCAAGGAGGGAAATACCCTTGACCTTTTCGGCAAGAAAACGTTGCTTTCAATAAACCTTTGAGTTAGAAAGCATAAGGCCAGGAAATCAGGCTGAAGAATCCTGCATTGTGTTTCGGAGATACTGCAGGCCCACCCGCGTAGCTGACCAAGGCAGGAAGGAGCAGCAGCTGCGTGGTATCATCCTGGGCTCCAAGAACAAAGTAGCGCCAGAGAGATCAATGCAGTCGGTGAGTTGGGAAGTCTTTTGAAGTCAAGGTTGCAAGCAGCAAAATTGTGTAATGAGCGCAGGAATGAACGTTTTTAAACGTGTGTGATGAAAGACGCAAGTAAAGCTAAATTCTATGTCAAGACGGAGGCAAGCATTATGCTTCATCTTCTTATTTATTAGCTCCCCAGCAGTTTGAACACATCAAATAAAATGTCCATCTTTCTGATGACACAAAACATTTTTTTTTTATTATTTTTTTTTTTAAACTTCCTTTCGAAAAACCTCATTTCCCCATCAACCTAGGCCGTGATCCCAGTGTCCTGGTCATGTGACCTAGTCCTTCCTCTTCCTGTAACCTCCTCTTCTTTTCCTGCTCTCCAGAGATAAGTACCCTTTCAATTAGCTGCGTATTTGTGCCAGCTTTTGTCTTGGGTTTTTTGTTGTGGTAATAAATTGATAATGGCGTTTCTCATAACCAAACATTAGGACAGTGCGCAGGGATCGCGCAGCGTAGAGAGGATTTGATAATCCGTTACATTAGTTGTTTTAGTCAAGGGCCCCGTGCTGCAGTATCAGCACTCCAGGGGCTGGCCTGAGGCCGTGACAGCTCACTCGCATCGCTCGCGAGTGAGCGAGGATCCCCCACCCTCGTGGGGGAGGAGCGAGAGACGCGGAGAAGCCTGCTGCTGCGGCTTCCGTCGCGAGCAGCAGGCGCGAAGGAGCGTGAGCCCCCTCCCTCATGGGGGCGGAGTCAGCGCCCAGACGCTTACGGCGTCGGAGGGAGAAATGCTCACCCAGCCCCCACCCTCGCGGGGGCGGGGCTTA
This sequence comes from Ambystoma mexicanum, assembly GCF_040938575.1. Classification (NCBI taxonomy): domain Eukaryota; kingdom Metazoa; phylum Chordata; class Amphibia; order Caudata; family Ambystomatidae; genus Ambystoma; species Ambystoma mexicanum. The sequence continues at coordinate 728,031,246 of NC_090924.1, forward strand.
ACGCCGAAGAACTCGGCGAATAGAGTGAGGGAGCGCAAGGCCCCCTCCCTTGGGAAGGAGGGGCTAAACGCTTCGCGGGCATTGCGCCCCGGTCTCCCTGCAGTGACAGATCGAAAACCTTTACCGGAGAAGCAGATTACACGCTTCTACGACGTTGAAATACATAAATACGTCCCCAGCTCATATAAGAGCGTATTGTGAACTCAGTGCTTGCACTGAAGGATAAAGAAGCTGCTTTGCAGCCAGGTGCAGCCTCATAGAGGAGAGTGAGAAGTGGACGTGCCACTACACCTGTCCAGGTACTATCGGGCACCTACCAGCACATACCATGGCTGATTTTGAATGGAGTGAGGAGGAGCAAGAAGCCAAGTACTCTGAAGATCTGGCTCAAAGCTTCAAAGACGTGCTGGGCGAATCACTCATAGAGGCAGTGGCTCTAGGAGTCAGACCCCTGCAGGATCGCCTGCAGACGATTGAGACATTCCTGAGTCAGAAAGACAGAAGCACCTCACCAATAACAAGCACGTCCACCAGGGCCGCGCCAGAGAGCCCTCAGGGGTGTATTAAGGCCCGGAAGAGCGCAAACTCTTCTGACCCACCGGGCCAATTTGAAGGGGCGAATCCAAAGGCCCCGGAGGCGACCAACGCTTTCAATAGGCTGAGAGAAGCCTTTATGTCCAAGTCGGGGGTGCCGAGCCTCATGACCCCCTACCCAGGGGAAGAGAATATGGGAGACACAGGAGAGGAGGTCCCTCAAGAAGAGGACCCATAGAATCTCCAACATCCTCGCAAGAGGAAGGGGTTAAGGACGGAGATGAAGGGAGTTTACCGCCTCCGAAAAAGAGACTGAGAAAACTGGACAATTTAGAGGAGGAGACCTCAGATATGTTTCAGCCGGAGGAGATTAGAAACCCAAGATCCTCGGAATGGGTGCCCTCCCCAAGAGTGGCACGATACATGACGCAGAGGCTGCACAAGGCTCTGGAAAAGGAGGTGAGGCAAAGGATGAGTGCGAATGCCCCAGACCTGAACTCCCAAGAAAGGTTGCAGAAGCGCCAGAATTGGACTCTAAAATGTTAGCTTTTGTGGCTAAATCGAATAGAGACCCTAGGAAAGGGATCGATCGCTCCTGGAGGAGTTGCCAGGAGAAGGTCCTGGATCTAGCAGGCCCTCTGGCCAACATCATGGACCTGGCAGAACGAGCGAAGGATACAGGGGAAGAAATTGACCCGGAAGTGCTAGCGAACTGGGCGCAAAGAGCCGTATGCCTGCTAGGTAACGCAAACTGCGCAATATCCTCGGAGCGCAGAAGAAGACTGTTATTGAAGATAGATCAGAAGTTGGGAGACCTGTCCTCTTACGAGGCAGGCAAAGCTGCGCAAGGGCTACTGTTCGGTGAGACTTTCGGAAAAGAGATGGGGAGGTTCGTAGGGACCTACACCTCATTGGATAAAGCACAAGCCTCTATTAGAAAGATCTTTCCCGGAAGGGTTTTTGGAGGGACCGGTCGGTTCAGAGGCCGAGCGACCGGTCGCTATCAGACGTCCAGAAGGCCTCAATCGAACAGAGCGCAATATTGGGAAGATAAGAAGCCAGACACCTTCTTCCAACCCAGAGGTCGTTTCCCCAGAGGAAAGCAAGGCAGAGGACAGGGAAGAGGACAGTACGTCCCCACAGGTGAGAACATCTGCTTATCCTGCAGTAGGGGGGAGGACAGCAAAGTACTGGGAGAACTGGCGCGCGCTTTCCAGCGACGCTTGGGTGCTTCAGTCAGTCAGGGGCCTACACATACAATTTACACAGACCCCAATCCAGTACGAAGCCCCCAGATCAATAGTAGCAGCGCGAGCAGAGGCAGACTTGTTGCAAACAGAACTACAGAGCCTAGCGGAGAAACGGGCCATCGAGCCATGCGTAGCTCCGAAATTCATAAGCAATATGTTCCTGGTCCACAGAAAAGAGAAAGTGAGGCCAGTCATAAATCTGAAGGACTTGAACGAGTGGGTAGTTTACAACCACTTCAAGATGGAAGGGACTCACCAACTGAGAGACACGCTCAGACAGGGCGACTGGCTCGCAAGAATAGACCTGAAAGACGCATATCTCACGATCCCAGTAGATCAGGAATACCGGCCTTTCCTGGCCTTCAACTGGGACGGGCAATTATGGCAGTTTGCCACGATGCAGTTCGGACTAGCGTCCACTCCCTGGGCATTTACGAAACTGATGAGGCCAGTAGCAGCAGCGATCAGGGAGAAAGGAATTTGGATCATCATCTACCTAGACGATATCCTAATAATGGCAAGCAGCGAAAATGCGCTTCGATACCAGACCAGATGGGTTGCGAACCTACTGGCCTCTCTGGGATTCCTAGTGAACCAAGAGAAGTCGGAAACTGTACCAGTCAGGAGGATAGAATTCCTAGGTTTTATCATAGATACCAGGTCTGCAACCCTGGAGCTGCCGAACAGGAAGATCCGGGATATTCGAAGAGCAATAAGGAACTGCCTCGCCAGTCCGACCGCATCGCTGCGAACGATCGCAAGGATTGTGGGCCTGCTAGCAGCATCAATCCAAGCGATATTCCCAGGGCCCCTACATTACCGAGCGCTCCAGAGGCTGAAAATCAGACACCTTCAGCAAGGGCTCAGCTACCACCAGCTAGTGCAGCTAGACCAAGAGGCCAGAACAGAGCTAGAGTGGTGGCTCCAGAACATGGAGGCATGGAACGGCAGAGCCATTTTTGGCGACCGCCCAGACATGGTAATAGAATCGGATGCCAGCAGAGCAGGCTGGGGAGCTGGATGTGGAGAACTCCAAACGGGAGGCAGATGGAGCTCGGAGGAGCTCAAGCTGCACATAAACTGCCTGGAACTTTTGGCCGGCTCTTTTGCGATCAAGGCCTTCACCAAGGACAAAGTAAATTCATGTATACTACTGAAGATGGACAACATCTCAGCAGTCAGATACATAAATCA